>NC_090835.1:79067700-79377422 GCF_028021215.1 Eschrichtius robustus
GTTTGTCACGAGTTCTGTGTTTGTCTCCTCTGCTTTCCTGTTGAGCTGTGTTCAAAAGCCAGCTAGTTTTCTTCTGCTAATATGATAAATGAATATAAGGTTATTAAGGAATTATAGCCTTAGGGTTTTAGAAATGCATACAGAAGTATGTAGGGATGAACTGTCATGATGTCATGATGTCTCTAATGTAATTTAAAATAATTAAGCAAAAAAAAAAAAAAGAAAAAGAAGCAAATATGGTGAAAATGTTAGCAATTGATAAATCTCCATGATAGATATATAGGGAATTGTATTATTTTTCTCTACTCTTCTGTATGCTTGAAAATTTTCCTAATAAAAATGTTTTTTATTTAAGTTTAAGAAAGAAAAAGATGAATAGTTGATTTTTTTTTCCACTTGAGGAACTTTAAACACAAAATTTAAAATATTTTTTTTTACATTCTTTGAAAATTAAAATATATTTGAGTGCAATGCCTCACCAGTCTCTGTCCCATGTGTCAGAGGCCAGGTTGGTCTGAAAGAGAACAGGGATGACTGTCTAATCCAACCTTGGCAATAGAGTAAATGCAACACAGGTGATTTTTTCCTCAGTTCCCAGGCTACCTATGTGGGTCCTTAGTCACTCTGAAAGGAAAGTAGTTGAAATGACACTGCTGCCAGTTAGAACACTTTTCTGCTCTGCTTCCAAAGGGGCACTCACATAGATAGGAGTTGCTGAGTTTGCAGCTTGTGGACAGGGGAATAAACTTGCCTTCAAAAGGAGATAGGACGGGCATGGCGTTTTTCTTCTCTAGTCATAATCATTCCTCAAATATGTAGGGACCCTTGATCAGAAAAGTGCCCAGTACTAATGTTTACCAGCTTTGTGTTTTTAAAGCTTCAGTTCTCCAGATGAGCAGGTTAGAGTGTATTCACCAAGAACTGTCCAGAAGTGTGATTAGACTGTTATTGTTTTGGTGCTCTGTATGTTTTTGAATATCTTAAAATACCTGATAAACTTCTTGAAATATCAAGAAAAGCTCTCTATATGAGTACCGTGTACTGATTTTCACAATTTTTCTTTTTTATTCTTTTTTTTTTTGATAGTTTCTCCTTGCCTCCCATTATCGTTTTGAGTTTTACTTCTTTCCATTTGTATTTTGTTGACCACCATATGTGGTTTTACAGTTAAGATTCATTTCATATGTTTGACACTTGACTGAAAAATTACCTTAACATAATAAATTATCCAGTGAAGTTGTGCATGTTTATTGAATGAAAATGCCTGCTGTGTACCAAGCTCTGTACTAGGGCATATAGTGTAATGAAAACACACAAAACCCACCTTGAAAGGCTCATGGTCTGATGGAAAGGTGAACAAGAAAATCAAGTTAATTTCTAATCAAGATGATAAATGCCATATTAGACACATGCCTGGATAGTTCTGGGGGATCAGAGAAGCGTGGCAGGTGCAATGACAGCCTAGAACACTGGAGGCCAGGTCAGAGGGCACTTTTTGGAAAACATGTTCTTTGAGTTGAGTATTGAAAGAGTAGGAGGAGTTAGCAAGTCAGGAAAGGGAAAATCCATTCGAGAAAGATCAGATAACACAGGAGAAGGCCTGAGGTTTTAAAAGGCATGCCCAGTTGGAGAACCATCAAGACCAGGTGTCCGAAGCCTAGGGTGTGTGAGAGAAAGACACAGCTAGAGAGGTTGACTAGGCCATGTCAAAGCATCCTCTTACTTTATTAAACACAGGGCCAGATTCACCCTTTCAATGCTCTGTCTTGCACAGTGTACTCTGGAGGTCGAATGGTCACTTACGAACATCTCCGTGAAGTTGTGTTTGGCAAAAGTGAAGATAAGCATTATCCCCTTTGGTAAGTTTTGTTTTGAAAATAATATACTGTATTGTACAACAGAGGGAATATAGCCAATATTTTATAATAACTATAAATGGAGCCTAACCTTTAAAAATTATGAATCACTATATTGTACACCTGTAAATTATTTAATGTTGTACATCAACTATACTTCAATTAAAAAAGAAAAAGAAAATATACTAGTGCCCGGAAGGTTTTACTGTTTATCCATTAGATTTGTATAAAATTGTGCATTTGTACCAAAATTGCCTCAAGGTATAGGCTTAAAATAATAAATAATTACAATATAAATCCAAATAATTGAACATTTACTGCATATTGTATACAAACACACAGGTATATACCTATATAAAAATTATGTATATATTATTTAATATTTTAATATTAAAAGAATTCTTATGGAGTACCTCCTTTATTCCTCTTTCTACTGAGAAACCCTAAGCTTTAGAGTCAAACAGAGATGGGCTCATATTCCTGCTCTGTTTCCATGTAGCCTGGGCAAACTACTTCACCTTTTTTATCTTCAATTTTCTCTGCTGTGGAAGTTAATACCTACCACCAGGATTTTGTTTTTGTAAGATTAGATGAGATGATGAATGTAAGTGCATATCACTTATAACATTTATAATAGAAACAGAGAAAAATAGGTTAATACAAGTAAAATACACAACTCCAGTAGATCAATAAAAAATACATAAAGAACATAAAAGGAAAAATCAAGAAAGGATATCAACAGGCAACTCACAAAAGAAGGAATGCAAGTGTTCATTAAACATGTAAAAATGTTCAACCTCACCAGTAATCAGGGAAATTAATTATAAGTATTTTTAGGCATTAAACTGTTAATGGGAATGTAAGTTACTATAACCTTTTTGGAGCATAAAGTTTACCTGTTAAAATTTTTAAATGTGTAATCCTTTGACCTAGCAACTCCTTCTTTATGATTAGAATCATTCAGAAATATTTGTACCTATGCATAGAGTCTCTCACACACACACATGCACACTAAGATATGGACTGTAGCAGTGTTGATAATAGCAAAATTTTTTAATTTAAATAACTAGCAATTTGGAAGTAGTCAAATAAGTTATGAGACATTTATACAGGGAGACATAACACAGCTATTTGAAGAATGGGTTTTATATGAAGAACATAAAGATGCCTACAATATCTTTTTTGGGCTGAAAAAAAAAATCCAAGTCACAACTATAAGTAAAGGGCAATAAGTAGAATTTCATCTTCCAGGCAAAATCTCTTGGTACTGTTTTTGAAAAATTGTAATGTTCTAAGCTATACTAGTTGCTTTCCCAGAGTTGGAGAAGGAATAGATTAATAGTTCTTGCATTCTGTAATTTCTTCCAGATGTGAAAGGGTTAGGTAAGAAGTTCAAAGGAAACATGTTACTGAAGCCACCTCTCAGGGTGGATTGCCTCTGTGTCCTCTGACCCAGTCAGAACAATTCTCTGGGTCTTTACTGAGTGATTATGCTGTGTCAGTCCTATACTTAGTACTGAGGATATAGTGATGAAAAAGGCATGGTCCCCCGACATAGTCCCTGACTAGACTCACAGTAATAGACACAGATGCCTAAACAAGTAGAATCATGTAACAGTCACACAGGAGGTGTGGTTATGGGATTCGAAAAGAGAAGAGCCAGTGGTAACATACTGCACCCATCACTGAGGAGAAACAGTCATGCTCATAGGTTATTGGTGGGAGCGTGAATTGATACAAGTACTGTGAAAAGGAACTTGGCAGGATCTATCAAATGTCATATAAATGTTCAAATTTCTTAGTGAAGAGTTAGCTGCTTAAATAAATTATGGAGTAGTCATAAAATGGAATGCTATGAAACGGTTTTTTAAATGAGGCAGCTCTGTATGAATTGACAGAGATAACCTTTAAGAGCAGAACAGTGTACAACCTGGCATTCTGCATTTGTACTTTTAAAAAAGATACTTTATACATACGCACACGTGTGCACAGACCGTCAATTGTAACTTAGTGGTTAAGACGGTGAACTCTGCACTCAGACTGCCTGGGGTTACATCTTGGCTGTACTACTCACTGTCTGTGTGAGCTGTCATTTAACTGCGTTGTGCCTCAGTCTCCTCATCCGTAAGGAGGAAATAACAGTGGTACTAATGTCATAAGAGTCTATATGAGAATTAAATGATATTTTTAAAAGTGCTTAAAACAGTGCCTGATGTCATGCATTCAGTGAACGCATTGTTATTATCTCTAGAAAAGTATAAGAGAAACTAGTCATTGCGATCACTTCAGAAGAGGGGAACTGGGGATAGGTACCCTCTTCTACTCTGTACTCATTTGTACCTCTTCAAATATTGTTTTAGAGTAAAAAGAAAGAAACTACCCCTTTCCCCCCAAGAGGCCACTGCCATCATCTCAGTAGAAGATGACTGGGGCGTGTCCTGAGACAGGAGCAGCTGGAGTGGGGAGAAGACGAAGGATTCAGGGCACGTTTAAGTACAATAGCCTAGACTTGTTCACTGTTGGCTCCAGGAGGTGAGGAGGAGGAAGAGTCCAGGGACAGAAAGAGTTTCTTCAAAGAGAGGAACACTGTCAAAACCCCTTCGCCTTGGAAAACTACTAAAATAGTAATCCATAAAATTTGACTTACCGGCCTTTGTCTGTTAAACTGATTACATCAATGCTGTTTTTATTCTCCTGCGGTCAGAATTAAACTGTAGTTAAATTATGTCTTTGAAGCAACTGCCCTTCCTTTGAATTTCAGGCCATGAAAGGCCCCTGGCACTTCAGATTTGAATTCCAACTCCTCCTGGTCCTTGAACCCTCCCATCAGTAAACAGACAAACCTCTGTGATCTGTCTGGGTCTATTCTTTGCTTCACTGTGTCTTAAATCTCTTATGCAGGGGCTGTACCAGCATGTTATTGTTCCCTACAGAATCTGTGAAATTGATAGCAACCTTTAAAAAAAATGTATCTCCTTTTAAAATTAGGAAATCAGTGATTGGAGGGATGATGGCTGGTGTTGTTGGCCAATTTTTAGCCAACCCAACTGACCTAGTGAAGGTTCAGATGCAAATGGAAGGAAAAAGGAAACTTGAAGGAAAACCATTGCGGTAAGTTCTCCAACCAATGGGTAACTTTCCTTTCCCCTTTGAACATTCTCTAATGACTTATGCATTTTTGTAACCCAACATTCAGTTAAGACCTTAATTCTGACTCTTAATTTGGAAGTGGTATTCACTAAGGGGAGAGCTGAGATGGACGTTTTCTTTGCCTTATAAGGTGTACATGTTCTCCACCAGACAAATTGTACATACGCATCGCTCTTTGCTGCTCTCCCAGACAAGGCAGCTAGACTTGTCCCCTACTGCAGCTTGATATAAAGAGTCTGATCATTAACGGTTGCCCTGGTGTGAATTCTGATTCTGCCACTGTGGCTTGGCATTGTAGAAGTCACTTAATATTTCTAGTCTGTTTCTTCATCTTTAAAAGGGACTGTCTCAGATGGTTTCCATGACAGAGAGCCTGGCTCATCAGGTGCCAGAAAGCTTGCTTTCTTTCCCTTTCTCTCTGAAGGAAGGGAAATAGCAAGGTGAAGCTTGCAAATTATTCCTACTTCCCTAATTTCGCTCCTCTTTTCCCAAGTTTAAGGAAGTTTTTATTATTATTATTATTATTATTATTATTATTATGCTGTTGTGATATAAAATCCTCCTATAGCACTACCCTATATTGTCGAAGTCTGCCTTTCTTCAAAGGGCCTCTTGTTCAACAATTTATTAAAATACCACTTAGGCAGTTTCCCCTGGGAAAGGGGCAAATCTTGCAGATAGATAGACAGACCTCTCCCAGGAAAGAGGAAAAGTGCAGGATGCCCTGAGCTCTGAGTATAAAGGGGTCTGATCCTCTGAACACTGTGGGTGTGCCGCTGAGCCAGAGGTCAGGGGGGGTTTGGGGGCCTCCTTTGGAAGTTCACCGCGATCACTGCCCTCCGCTCTGCTGCTCCTCTAGCTGACTCAGTGGAAAGTGGGGTTGGGCTGTGGCAGTCCAGGCCCCTTTCCCAACAGGGAGATAAGTAACATGTACAGCAGAGGAGAAAAGGGTACCACACTGGCTTAACCAAGTAGTTTACAGAATCCCAGGACCCGTTTTGTCATCCTGTAACAACTTCTTGTTACTATGTAGCAGGGTGAAGTGATGTTGCCTTGGTTTGATACATGGAGAGAAGGAACCATTGGGGTCCAGCAATGTCTGAGTTTTAACTGATCACCTCAGTATTTTTCCTTCTCTGTCTCTAATGTTGGACATTTTAGATTTGATATAGTAGGAAAAAATATTTAATGTTGTAAAGAGCATGAACCTTGGGATCAGACAATCTGGGATTCAGATCCAGCCTTTGCCACATTTTAGCTCTGTTACCCTAGTCAGGTTCCTTAACTTCCCTAAGCCTCAGTTTCTTCAGATGAAAATTTGAATAATAATACATACTTCATAGAGTTTTCAGGAATAAAATGTATCTTATGTATATAAAAAGTCTGGTGCTTAATAAGTGCACAATAAATGTGCACTTGTTAATGTGACCTCATTCGTGAGCATATTTCTTATATAGCATAATAGCAATTATGAATGTCCTTCTTTTTGGTAAGACTCAGAGAGTTTAATGCCTGAGTAAAAGCCACACAGCTAGTAAGTAGTAAGATGGCATTTGACACCAGGTATGTCTGACTATATAAAACCCAGGCTTTTATTTTATATCATAGGTTTCCAGATTCGGTTCATGGTTCAGCACCATTTTTCATCTGTGTATAGAAAAATGTGCAACATAAAGGCAAGATAATAAATTTTCATAAAGCCCAAAGTATTCAGTTTTAAGAACTCTTATGAAATTGTCCTTCCTACTTTTTGGTCTAAAAATATCACTTCTTTTATGAGATGATATGAGAATTGATTTTTTTGATGTTATTTGGTAAAATTACAAAATTTGAAGGTCTCCCGCAATACTAGTAAAATGAACTCAGAGGTCTGATAACCACTCTTCCTGCCTATAGTTAATATGGGCACAGATGATGTAAAATATCAAGAAAGGAGTTTTAATCTGTTTAATAATTTGAGAAGAGGATGTCACAGTTTATAAAGATCTCTATAAAAAAGTGTTTACATCAAAAGTTGCCCTTTTCTTCTAAAGAACTAATACGTTTATCTGGAAATTAGACTTAGAGGATTGCTTTAATTTCTAACAATTCTAGATAGTTAAGATGTTACTCTACTCTAAATCATAACAGCTATAGGCAAAGCTTATACAGTTGCATTCCAAACACAGGAACGCATAGAGTTTTCACATTTATTATTATTTTCCTTTAGATTTCGTGGTGTGCATCATGCATTTGCAAAAATCTTAGCTGAAGGAGGAATACGTGGGCTTTGGGCAGGCTGGGTACCCAATATACAAAGAGCAGCGCTGGTGAACATGGGAGGTAATGGAAACTTCGTTGAATTCTGCGAAGTCCTAATCGCCTTCATCATTTTAATTATAAGCACTCCATCGGGGAAAATGAGAATATTTATTTTATTATTTTTAATAATATGTACTGGCAACAGTCTTCCCTTATGTTATAATGTCATAATTGAATATTTTCCCTAGAACATTTTCACTTTATTCTATGACGATGTAGGAAAAGGATTTCCTAAAACTAGCAAATTGTGACGATAAGGAAATAATACCGAACCATTTCGAAGGGCTACTCTCCACACCATACCTTCCTCTCAGATTCAAACTGGTATATGTACCATATGTGATGGTCATTATATGCAGACTACAAATCTTCTGCGCCCCCCCCCCCGCCAGTAATCCTGCTCCTCTTGCTGTATAATCCATTCTATACAGCTGGGCACCTCAGGCTGGAAATCCGAATGTTTCCTTAACTCATCCCCATCTCTCACTTCCCATATTCAGTCATTAATTTCTCCTATCTTCTAAATATTTCTTAAATGCCCCCCCAGTATTATGCTAAGTGAAATAAGTCAGACCGAGAAAGACAAATACCATATGATCTCAATGTGGAATCTAAAAGACAAAACAAAACAAAATGAAAACAGACTCATAGATGCAGAGAACAGGAGGTTGCCAGAGGAGAGGAGGGTAGGAGGCCAAAATAGGTGAAGGGGATTAAGAGGTACAAACCTCCAGTTATAAAATAAATACGCCACAGGGATGTAATATACAGTATAAGGAACTATTACAATAATATTGTAATAATTGTGTATGGGGACCGATGGTTACTAGACTTATTGTGGTGACCTTTTTATAATGTATGCACATGTCAGATCACTATGTAGTACACCTGGAATAACCATAATATTACACATTAACTATATTTCAATTAAAAGAAAGTCTCCCCCCTCAATGTCTACTACCTTAGTATCCTTAAAATGACTGTTTTTACAATAGTAACCATCAAAACACAACTAGACCACTGCCACAGCCATCTAACTGGTCTCTTCCTCTGCCCTCAAATTTGTACCCAGTATCCATCGAACTTTATCTAAAATACAGATCTGAACATGTTATTGGTATCCTTAAAACCCTTCACTGGCTTCTTATCACTCAGAGAATAAAGTGGAAATTTCATAACATAACACAGAAGGCCTGTATAATCCAACTTGTGTCTTCTGGGGTTGAGCAGTTCATTGACTCTGGAGCAGAGAGGGAAGCAGAGTCAAGAGCTAAAATGTTCCACTGCCCGCACACACCAAACTCTTCCTCACCTCTGCACTCTCTGTCCTCATCCCTCTTCTTCTATTTAGTTTTCTTCTGCAGATCTTTTAATACGTAGCTGAGGTGTCTTCTCCACCCATGTACTTTACCCAGACCTCCTGCAGCCACCCCTCCCAGGTCATGGTGTGTTAGATGCCCCTTTATGTGTTTCCATAGTTCCCCGTGCTTATCTCTGTTATTAGTTTTACCTCATTTCATTGCTTTCTACTATGTGTCTATCTCCTGCTCTAGATTTTGAGCCCCCTGAAGGCAAGGACTATGTTTCATTTTTCTTTATTTCCCCAGTCCCTCGTACATAATCAACAAACATTTAATGAATGAATCAATGGATGAAAGACTCCTAAGACCAAAATTATATGATTCTAAGAAACTGATAAATAGCATTTTTGAGAGGTATAGTAACATATCACTCAAACATCAAAGGGAGTAAATCTATTTTATATACTGCTGTTTCAGTCCATTGATGTCTGCTGCATCATATTGGTGGATATTTTGGTTTTCAGAAAACCTTTCAGATTGTCGTTCTCAATTCATTGCTTCAAAATCTACTGCAGCCCAGATTTCTCTTCCAAGTTCCAGCTATCTACTCAGCATCTTCACTTGGTTATCTTAAATATATCACTTTGAATGTGTCCAAACCAAGCTCATTTACTAAATCACTTCCTTCTCTGTTCTTCCCAATCTCAAAATATGATATCATCATCTTTTTAGTTGAACAACCCAGAAACCTGGGCATGATTTTGATCTCTTTGCTTTCACTTGCTCCTTACAGCCAACCAGTCACCAAATCCAGCCAATTCTGTCTTGCATATATATATATCTCAAGTTCATCCACTTCCCTTCATCCCTGGAGCCACTCCTTTGTCCAAGTATCATTGATCTCCTCCTACTGGACCACTACAAATGTCTCCTAACTAGTCTCCCCACATACACCCCACAGCCATTTTGTCCCACTATGCATCTGAAATTTTCCTAATCAGGATCACTGGTGCCTATCATCTTACTTTAAAACATTTAAAGTAGTCCATTCTCATTTTCGCATCTCCATAAATGGCAGCTGTGTCCTTCAAATTGTTCAAGCTCAAAACCTTGCCGTCATTTTTGCTTCCTTTCCTTCCCTCCATATTCAATCTGCTGGCCGATCCCTGTTGATCCTGTTGATTCTGTCTTCAAAACACCCGAAATCTGACCAGCACTCCACAACCCCTTTATCCAAGGCACCATCATTTCTTATCCAAGCCACCATCATTTACCAGAAGAACCGCAGCAGTCTCATATCTAATCTGCCTTGTCTCCCGATAGTCTACTCTTAACATAACAGCCAGAGTGATCTTATAAATAGTGGCCCAGGTCGGTCGCTCCTTTGCTCAGAACCATCCCCTTCTCCAACTCTTGCTGCCTCTGCTCCTGTTAAACTAGTGTTCTTGCTGTTCTTCTAACATACAAAGCTGACTTTGCCTCAGGGCTATAACACATACTGTGGCTCTGCCTGGGACGCTTTGTCATAGATATCTACAAAGAGTACTTTCTCAAGCTTCCTTAAGGTATCTGCTCAAATATTATTGCGAGGTCTTCCCTGATCACCCTATTTAAATTCATATACATCAACCTTCCCCACCCTCCCACACTCGCTGTCCCCTTTCCTTGCCTTGTCTTCAGAGCAGTCACTACCATCCGAAATGCCATGTGTTTACTTACTTGTTTATTGTCTCAGCCTTCAACAAAGAATGGGGATTTTGTTCATTTTGTCCACGGCTCTTTTCCCAGAGCCTAGAATAATGCCTACCACATAGCAGGCGCTCAGATATCTGGTGAATGATCAAATGCATCTACCCATTCTTACCTCTTTCCAATTCCCTTCTCTGTACTTTGGTGTATGTAATCTTTACAAAACTCCAGTATTGTGACCTATCCCTCCCCTGTTTAAAACCCTTCAACAGCTCTTCTTTGTCATTGGGAAAAAAGTATAAAAAACTTAATGTAGAATAATGACCAGGACCTTTTGTTTAAAGTGACAGAATCTCAATTCAACCTAACTTAGGCTGAAAAAAGGAGTTCGTCAGCTCCAACACTGGAAAGTGCAGGGGTTGAACTGACTTTAAGCAGAGCTGGATTCAGATGTTCAAAAGATATAATTGGGTGCCTGTCTCTCTTCCTCTTTTCCTCCCCCTCCATCTGCTTTCCTCTGCTTGAGAGCAAGAATGGGATCTTTCATCCTTCTACACATTCCTGCCCCATTCTTAGCACATTCTTGACACAAAAGACATTCATTGTTGAATGAATGATATTTAAGCTTTCTTTTTCTATGTATTGCCAGATTTAACCACTTACGATACAGTGAAACACTACTTGGTTTTGAATACACCACTGGAGGACAATATCATGACTCATGGCTTATCAAGGTAAGACTGTTTTAGTTTGTCTCTTTCTATTTTTTCCTATCTCACCCTTTCTTCTATATTTGGCATAAATTCTAACTTTTGTCTCTTTCGATTGAGAACCTACTGATATCACCCTTAAAGAAAGGCAGCAGTACATTCATAAAGAGCAATTTTCTTAAAGTTTGTTGCAGTTAAAATGGGGAAGGGAAGGGCAGAGTTGCAGAATGTTTCAGGTTAAACCTCCCCAAATATTTGCACCCTGATGGGGCCATCCCAGGGTCAGATTCTGATAACTGATTCTCCAACTCAATTCAACGGGTATGTCTGAGTATCTTTTAGGTTAAAGGCACTGTGCAAGGCCCTGCAGTGGATACAAAAGGTAAACCACACTACTTCCCAGGGAGTGTACCAAGGGGAAAAACAAGACTAGTATAAAAAGACTGTACAGTAAGTGCTAAAAGAAAGGGACTAGTTACTGTAGAGTTGGGGTGGGCGGTGCAGAGAGAAAAAATAACCGCTCAGAAGGGCCTACAAAGGAGACAGAATTAGGTAAGTGTTTTGAAGGGCTGTGGCTTGTGACGGACAGAGACATGATAAAGAAGAGCATCCTAGGAAAAAGAAACAGCTTAAATTCTTTGCAACACAGGTTCAAATTATCCATTAGAGTGAGTTACTTTATAGATGTCGAGTGTCCTTATGATTCTATTTAGCTTCTGATCTTGTTTCCAAATTCTAGACCCCTTTATGCTATTTAGACAACCCCAAAAGTATATGAGTAGTGCCAAATTAATGATATTTGGAGATATACAAACAGACATAGATATAAACGATTCCAAATTTCAGGTTCACCTTAACTTAATATTCCTAGAGTAGTTTTTCTTCATTCTTCCTCTTTTAAAATAAGTGTTATCTTTAGTGCTGCCAGGGCAATCTTTCTGTCTTCGCTCAGCTTTCTTTCACTTTCTGAACTTTCATCCAGGTGTGTTCACAAGCAACACCATATTTTCTGTAGCCGATAGTCCAGCCACCTCTTTCACAGAGAAGACTGAGGATTTTAGGCCTCTGTCCTGCAAACATCTGTATGATACCTGTACCCACCCTTACATTCTTCCCTTCACTATCTTCGTCCATGCTGTTCGCTCTGCTTGTGAGACCTCCCCAGTTTCTACCCAGTCAAGTCATCTTGAGAGATATTCTTGTCTTTCAAGAGGCTTGTCTGTTCAGTGTTATGATCTATTCTCGGAGCAGGATATTCAGTTCTAATAGTCCCACAGTGATGTTACCTCTGTTTCTTTTTCATTGTCTTTCCACCCAAATGGTCTTCAAAATGCCACACTTCTAACTTCAGATTCAAGAATTTCCCAGCAGGTGTAAATCTGCCTAACGGACCCGACTCCACCTAATGGATCTGTCTTTTTTGGAAAGACATAGGATTTCCCATCACTATGTTCCAGCCCTAATCTGAAATAACTTCATCTTACTGTTCTCTAAGTCAGGTTTTAAGAAAACGGGGTGACTGGTACTTGGTTCATTCTTGAGCTCCACGCACTGGATCAGGTTTTTAACTGGGTTGGTAGGAGTCTGTGTGGTACGTGAGGCAGCTCGAAAGTCGCTAACCACAAACTCACAGCTAAGTAGGTAAACAGTGCTGTGCGATCTGGAAGTTCTGCAGGCTGTGTCACAGGGTAAAATGAGCGATCATGGAGGTTGGAAGGGGATTGCAGCTGTGCAATCGAGAGATTTATACGAGCCATCAGCATCTGAGTGAGAGGAATCTGGTATGAAGAAGAAGAGTAAAAATGGCGCAAGCACTGAACCATGTGCTTAGAAATGGCTAAAATGGTAAATTGTATGTTATGTGTATTTTACCACAATTAAAAACAATAGTGTAAGTAAAATGAAGTTCTGGGGCAAGGGAGGAGCAGCAGAAGACTGTGGCTGGGATTTTAGGGAGGTGGGGAGGCAGGTGGCAAAGGACGTTACTACGGGATGCAGCAGAAAGGTGGGGTGTTGAATTAATTCAGGAAATCGTACCGAACAGAAAAACCAGAAAAATTCCCTCTTCCCTCTTCTTAATAAAATCACGAGGCTATTGAGAGATAAAACTGTGCAAACGGTTAGCTTACACTGTGTGAAGATCACAGATGAGCATGATTATTTAGTTGATCCTGAAGAGGATTGCTGATTCTGACACAGTGCTGATGGACTGTTACGAACTAGCCTTGCAGATGGCCATCTGGTCTCCTAGAGAGAACAGAAGACTTACCCAATCACTCTCGGTCCATTATCACTTTAGCCATGTCCTGGGCCTCACTTTGGGGTGTTAACTAGCAGGGAGTGATAAAGGTCAATAGCAAAAAGCAGCAACATTCATGCCAAGTAGCTTGATGAAACTGACGTTCCTTTTACTCCTCTCTCTTCTCACTTTGACCATCTTACCTGAGGCCTCCTTAATATACTGTTTGCTCTCTTTTAATATTTATTTTTTAAAGGAGCCTAGCCAGATCACACTACCTCCTCAAAACAATTTGATAAGAAGAGGATGAGGCAGGCCACTGGCAGCTGCCCCTAAGGTCTCCGTGTGCCAAATGGGGCGGCAGTTGCCAAAGGGGGTTCTTGATGTGGTTATTATACAGGTAAAAATAAATCCTTTAATAATAATTTAATTAGTTAATTACTACTAATTAATGAGGGCTACCTACATTTTAAAAATAGAATTTATTAATAATATTAACACTCTGGTAGAAGTCGTTTCCACTCTTGGCACTTATGTGTGAAGCAGAGCTGGCACCCAGCCTCGCTGAAGCAAATGAACAAGTAAAAATGTAGTGTTTCCCTCCAATCTTTTGAGCCAAGAGGGGGAAATTGTGTACCTTTTTCTATCCTATTTCTTTGTTCTTCCTTACCTCTTGATTGGTCTTGTATGCTGTTTCTGGTAGACCTAAGTTTTAGAACTTAGGTGAACTTTGTGTTAGTTGAGACATTTCTATGTAAAAACGTGAAGGTGTATTAAAATAAATGATATTAAACTTGGACTTGCAGAGTATCTGAACAAATAGGAAAGAATGTTAAAAGAGCGGCAGTCTACACCTCCTGGGATATATATGGTGGAACCAGTAAGTTCTTTCCACATAGGCAATGCCTGTTATGTGGACAAAGACCCAAGAAAAGTTACATGCACAGTCGGGTCATCTGCTGGAAAATGTAAATAGGTCATAATGGGCTCCTTCTCTGGAATTCAAGAATTCCTGAAGTGAGTTTCTCCTTTGAACAATCAATCCTGACCTGAAAGAGTCATAAAGAGCTTGGGGACTTCCTGCTGCAGCAGTTGAGAGTAATAGAGTGTGAAGATTCCTAATGCAGCTTCAGCTTCCCTACCACAGAGCCTTCAGAAACTTCAAAGGCCTTGCTTGGCATGGAACTCAGTGATCCTTATCTCTGGGAGGTACTTGATGTTCCAGAAGGACACAAAAGTTTTCCACAGTTTTTCTTTCTAGCTTTCCATTAGCCCAGGCTGCCCCCCCTGATTCCATCTGTGGACTTAGCTGCCACCTCCTGGGTCCTGGGCCTTCCATTTCCTGTGATTCAGGATAGCCACCCCTCTTCTCATCATCTGTGTTTCTCCTGGAGAAGTTTACAGCAGTTAACGGGTTCTCGGGTTATGGAATGTCGATAATGTTCCTGTATTGCCTCGCTCATGCCCACATTCATAATGAACTGATGGTGGTCTCTGAACTGTTTAGTCACTCGTTTACAGAATCTTGATTTACTCTGTAATGGGTTGGCCACATCCATTTTGTCTGTCTTGAGTAACTGACCAGAAGCCTTTCTCAAGAGGGGGTAATTATGAACCAAATTATGTGATTCCCACACTTACGATCCTTTCAATGACTTCCCTTCGCATGGAGAATAAATCAAACTCCTTAAATTAGCCTTCTCTGCCTGCTTCTTTAGTCTCTCATCTAGCTGGTGAGAAGGAAGCATCTATGTCGAGACCTGCCGCCACCCACGAGCCTTTCCATGACTGCCTGTCACCCAGTTACTCCCTATCACATGATCTCATTTTATTTTTTTCATAGCACTAACCACATCTGAAATTATTCATTTCTCCTCTGCCTCTCCCAAGTAAGTGCCTTGAGGACAGGATCTTATCTGTCTTGTTTACTGCCTACAAGAGTGCCTGACTACAACAGATGTTCAATGTATATTTGTTGACTGGAGATTCTTTTTTTTTCCTACCTCTTTAATGAATTAAGTTATCATTGATTTTAAGCTAAAACAGCATTATTATGAAGAATATTATAGTACTAGATTTAGTATTCCATTATTTCTAAATATCAAATCCCCTTTCCTTAAAAGTTAGAAACTGCTACATATTATCTTTCTATTTCATTTGTTTGTATCTATAGTTTTTGTTCTGGACTGGTAGCTTCTATTCTGGGAACACCCGCTGATGTCATCAAAAGCCGAATAATGAATCAACCGCGAGATAAACAAGGAAGGTAGACAGAAAGTCTTCAGTATCCATGGATCTGAATGTCTGTAATAATATTGTTCTTTAAAGACCCTTCCCTGTATTTATTCTTGATGGAAATGTATTTTTGTGTTTACATGTGTTCAACCAGGAAATTGTTTTTATACAGTTACCTGCTTTGTGTCTGATGGAAAAGTACTGTGCATTTGGGGAAATAAGCTAATTTACCCATCGTATTATTTAGACACAAGGTGTTTATTATGACTTTGTTGTTTTCAAACAGTTTTTGAAAATATACTCTGTTGAGAATTTCCAGAGCACTTCCTTCAGAAGCTTATGACTTAGAGGTAACATGGGTAATTTGACCTGATATAAAACAGTATGTTCTCTCTGGAAGAGATCAGGTGGAGTGAATTCTAAGTTATCAGACCAAGGATGGGGTGAATCAGAAAACTCAACCTTGAAAATATCTTTAAACTCAAAAGAGGTGCTCTCTATATACAGAACCACAAATATTATTTTTTCTAAGCTAGCAGAAAATAGTTAAGTAAGTTTTCTTAGACCATTTAAAAATTTTATTGATACATCTATTTACACATAAGAAATTTAACAAAATTGTCTTCTTTCCTTTTTAGGGGCCTTCTGTATAAATCATCAACTGACTGCTTGATTCAGGCTGTTCAAGGAGAAGGATTCATGAGTCTCTATAAAGGCTTTTTACCCTCTTGGCTGCGAATGGTAAAGTTAGGTTTTTCCTGCCTTTGTTTTTGTTTTCTTTATATTAATTCTTAAATCACTTTTCCTCTCTAAATATTTTCCTTTTCTCTTCTGGCTTTTGGCATGGTTCTGCCCCCAACCATGGTTCTTTCTTTCTTTTCTACATCTCTTTTCATTTTCTTTTACCTCCAAGTCCCTTGGTAGATTAAGGTAAAATAATTCAGTTACATCAGAAATGAATAGGTTGATATTATATTATGTTGTTAGAAAGCCAGTGGATAGATTGTTCTGAAATGTAAAGCGTTTTGCTATTTAGCCAAAATATTATACTTTGAGATAGGTATACAGACTTCATATGAGACCATTCCTATCAAAATGTTACTGTTTCAAACAAAATTAGTTACTTTGATGATAAATGTTGCATTACCCATTAATACTTATCACCACAAAGCTCTGCTTAGGAAGAAAACATTATATAATTTTTATTTAGTCTGGATGCTATTTTTTACTGAAGTGAACTAAGATGTAGAATTAGATAGACTTATGTTAGTAACATAACAAATATAATAAAAACAAGGTACTCAAGTATTTGGTAAGTTAGAACATATTTGAAAGAATGGAAGAGTTATGGGTTTAGAAATTCGAACAATCAATACTTTACACAATATGATATAATAATATTAACTGAGCACCTACTCCATGCAAAGCCCTGTACTCGATGCCTGGCTTTGGGATGAACCTAAGAGTCTCAGCCCCTGCTCCAGTGCTGGAGCTTCCAGTCTAGGTCAGGAGCTTCCAGTCTAAGTCAGGACAAACACTGAGTAAGAAACCAGAAGCAATGAGTGGAAGAGTCAGGGGCATGGGGTGGGGATCCCTGGTGCTATCAGAATATATATAGCAAGTAAGGACAGCCTAACCTGGGAGATTAAGAAAACCTCCTTGGAGAATGGACTTCTTTTTTTTTTTTTTTTTTTTTTTGAGAATGGACTTCTGAATTGAGATTTGAAGAATGAGTAGGACTTGGCCAGGTCAAAAGGGCAGAAAAGAACATTCTAGGTGGAGGAACTAGATGGAGTGGACAAAGAATATGACAAATTCAAAGAACTGAAGAAAACCCAGCTGTCCAAGGCACGGAGATGTGGAGGAGAGCAGCGCAGGGTGAGGCCAGAGAGAGGCAGGGACTGGATCAGGAAGGGCCACAGGACCCATGAGAGTGAGGGGCATTGGCTTGATGACATGTGCACTTTTAGAAAGACCCTTCTGGCTGCCATGGGGGTTTAGGAAAGACCAGGAGTAGTGATAGATGACAGATAATGATAACTTGGACTGGAATATAGCAGTGGGGACAGAAGAAGATAGAATTTTAAAATATTTAGGAGATAGAAAGGAGATAAAAAAGAACATGACTGGATGGGGAAGTGGTTGGAGAAGGCAAGGAAAAGTCGGGATTCATTCCCAGATTCCTGCCCTGAGCAAACAATGATATAATTTCCTAAAATGGGGACCATTTGCAGAGAAGAAGATTTTGTGGTAGAATAACAAGTTTAGTTTGGATATGGTAAGTTTTGGATACTCGTAGGTCATCTAAGAAGAGATGTCTAGATGACTAGCTTAATATATTGGCCTGGATCTTAGAATCATGAGGATGGAGATTGAGATTTGAGCACTGTCTACACACAGATAATAAGTGAAGCTTTGGGGATAAATGACATCACCAAGGGTAGTAGGTATCTATCTATTAACATGAAATCAGTAGCCAAAGCCCTTGGCAATATCTGATACAAAAGCATACCTAAGTTGTAAAATATAATTTTGCTTGTTTTGATTGTACTTTGAAGTTATCTCAAATCTGTGGATATTTAATGGAAAGGAAGATATTGACTTGGCCTGCATGAACCAGGCACTATCATAAGTGCTGGTAACACCAAGGAATAAGATGTTTATTTTATTTTTTTTTTTTGCGCTAGAGGAGCGTACAATGTGATGGGAGAAGATAGACACGTAAGTAGTTAAAATTACAGAAATTATGAAGCTAATATTACTAAATCACTTGGTATATGGCCAATGCTATGCTAATCATGTCTCAGCTTAACTCATTGAATTCTCCCAACTCTCTATTTAGTAGGTTACTATCATCTCTCTCTTTTACAGAGGAGGAAACAGTAGCGTAAAGTGTCTGAATAAATTGACCGGCCTGGGTGGTTCGTAACTGTGGGAGCCAGGGACTCAAACCCAGGCAGTCTGACTCCAGAGGACACAGTCTTACTAAAGAGGCTGCCAGTGCTGTGAACAAAACAGGAGAACACAGATAGTGGAGTCAAATGGCTTGAACTCTTTGGGAAGTCCCAGAAGGCTTCCCGGAGGTGATATTTGATCTGAGCTTTGAAGGATCAGGAGGTGTCTTCTTGATCAGTAGGTCAAGAAAAGCGTGAGGGAGCAACATGAGCAGGGGCACCAAGTCATGTGTGGCCCCGATATGTCTGGTGAACTGCAGGAAATTCCGTGTGGCTGAACAGTAGGTCCTCAGAGGGCAGGTGGTGGGAGAGGACGCTAGAGGAGCACTTAGGGACCAGGCTGAGAAAGATCTTGGCAGGGGGCAAGTAAAATAGTTTAGGTGAAACTCTGCAGGTAACAAGCATCTGTTTGAACATGGAAGCCATGGGCTAAGATTTGCCTGGGGACAAGACTCCTGTAGCAGCAATGTCAAAGGTACACTGAAAGCTAGAATGCAAGAAAGGGCGTTTCGGCAGTGGTCTAGCCAGGAGATGATTGTAGAAAGGGAGAGAAGATGGATTGCAGGAACATTTGTGCTTGACTCCACAAGACTTAGTAAACGATCAGATGGAGAAAGGGAGGGAGGGAGAGAAGGAAATGGGACTTTGATGTTTCTAGTGTGAGAGACTATGGGGATGGGTGAGACCACTGATGAAAAACAAAATCGGTCAGGAGAAGTGAGGGGCAGGGAGAACATCATGTACAAAGGAGCGCTGAGACCACTTGATCTGACCCATTCTCTTTATACATGAGACTCAGGAAGTATATATAAATGACCCCAAAAATGAGTGCTTAATATATGACAAGCTCTCTGCTAAGCTCTTTACACACATTAATTATTTTTCTAAGTCTTACAAGAACCTAGTAGAAGAGGTGGGGTTATCCTCCTTTTTCAGATTAGAAAAACATGGCTCAGAGTATATAAGAAACTCGCTCAAGTTCATGTAGCTAGTATATGGCCGAGCTGGGAATTAACTGCAAGTTTGTTCAACTCTAACTAAACCCATGCTCCTAACTAAGACAGTATACTGAATTTCTCAATATCCTGCAGCTCATTGTAGAAGTTTTAAAAGAAAAGAGACAGGTCGTGGTGATGGAGAAATGTTACCAGAGACAGGCTGGATTACCACCAAAGATGACCAGGGTGGCATTGCCTTGTTGGTCTATCACAGTGCAGAACCCTGAGCTTAGAAGCCTAACTCCTGAGCACTTCCGAGTAAACTGGCCTTGCACGTACAGATGCCCTGCAGCCAAACTCATTGAAACCGATGACTGGACCACAACATTGGCTCAGCCACACTGAGAAGTACACTTGGCCAGTGATCCAGATGCTGAAGTCCTCTGGACAGCTAACTTCAAGCTATATGGGAGCCAAGTTATAATCAGAAGTTTGCTTGCTGAACACAGAACAAAACAGGAAGAGCTTATTTGTGAACTTAATATTGAAAAAGATACACCCAAGAGCACTTATGTGTTGAGCCCCACAGTAATAGGAATGGAGAAAAACTTCTTTTTCCAGCAGTTATGACAACATGGGTTCACATACACTTGGATTATTTTCAGTGGTACAACTATGCCAGTGAGGAAAAAACAAGTAAAAGCATGTACTGGCCACATGCACATCTACGAAGAGTCTCAGTGTATCCCATTTATATACTATGCATGCTATTTGGCTATATGATCTTCCTCTCTATCTCCTCTTCAAAACCCAGCTAAACCCAATCCCAGTTCCTTCCACTAGTTAGAGAAAATATGACCTCGCTTTGCTCAATCCCTGATTAATATTTATTTCATTTGCATATAGTTTGGGTGCTATGAGGAAGAAGTCTGATTACCAGCGCAATTAGGAATGATTGCGTAGTCCATTCTTAACTAAGACCTCCGCTTCTAGATCCAATTGCAGTCATATCCTTGGCTCACTTCATTTTTATTGTCACAAGAGTGTGGTTTCGTCACAACTTCTTTATTTTGTCTATGTCTTCGTACATTTCACTGACTAAGATGTCTTCTCCTAACGCCACTATTATATTCTCAGTCTACCAGTATAACTTGCGCAATGTTTCCAAACACGAATGACATAAATATTGCTTTACAAACTTTCTAACCAAATACATTTTACATTCTAATTGCTTAAGCTTATTCCTCCACTCTAATGTGATCAGAGTTCCTCTCTGATCGATATTACCCATAACCTATCAACCAAACCAGATAAGAACTGGATCCGAGACACCCTTTCTCTGATGGCTACTTCCAGTGTTTCCTCTGTAATTTCCCTCTGTGTCTTTAGCGTTTTTATCTTCTGTTATTGAATAATCCTCATTCCCTTATAATTCCTTTTGGCACAGTTACACCTTCATAGTCAGTTCTTTCTGAGTTAAAAGCCCTTTTCTCCATTTAATGTGAATTTTTATATTCATTTAGTGATACACCAGGTGTTGGTTTTATGACCCAACTCTCAAAGGATAATCTTTCATCTTCATTTTCATGTTCTTAAGTGCCTCCTTCTCATGCTCCATATGTAAACTACATGTAGAGGCAAGGAGCCCAGCCTAGAATTCAGGCATGCCGAGCCCGAGCCTTTTATCCAGTAACAGTCAGTAAGAGGAACCCTGGAATGGAAGGCAGAAGCCCATGGTCTAGCTCCACAACATGCTGACAGGCATCTGATTGCTAAGTCTTAGTGTCCTCATCTGTAAAACAGGGACATCAGTACCTTTCCTTTCCATTGTAACTTGTTCAGAGAAATCTGTGAGAAATAAGACATGAAAGTGCTTTTGTAAATTATAAGGTGCTCTACAAAGGTGAAATACCTTTGAATTGCCTTTAGCATACATTTTAGAATGGAGTCACCATACTTTAGCTGAAACATAAAGACCCTCCAGAATCTGACCAAATCCTGTAGATCCAACACATATATCCTATCACAGTTGTACTTTTCCAGTGAAATCATTTTCATTAATGTATCTTGGAACTTTGCTTTGTTTTACCAACTTGAAATCATCTTGTTCCTCTCCAAAATAACCCACAGTAAATAAAAATACTTTTTTTCAGCCTAAGTGGATTCAAAATGAGTTCATCATTCAAAGATGTGTATGCATATGTGTAGAAGATTTATAATTGCTTTGAAATATGCACTAACTTCTTTGGTTAATCTTTCAGACCCCTTGGTCACTGGTGTTCTGGCTTACTTATGAAAAAATCAGAGAGATGAGTGGAGTCAGTCCATTTTAAGCCCTTAAAGATGCAGCCCTTAAAGATACAGTGTTCATTATCATTGAAATGCGGGCATCTGCAACATACACCCCCTATTATTTCTACCTCTTTAGGAAGACACCTTACTCCACAGAGACTGTGATTTATAGGGGGCAGCACTTTATTTTTATCTGGAAACCCAAGTTCTCTTTGACTCCTCTTTTTGTTCAAAAGCAATCTGATTGGATCACACAAGGCCACCCAATGAGACCCCCAGCACAGCGTTTTCTAAGGAAGAGTCAAATCCTGACCACTTACCTTGAGCAAGAAGATTCGACCTTCGAGATGCTATTCTATGCTGAAGAGCTTGCTTAGAGGAGGAAATGCCAGAAGGGAGACAGCATCTTAGACCTGAAGCAGACAATAGGAATGTGGAAAAATACATACGTACATAGTGACCACGGAACATATTTAACCTGTCGTGTCAGTACTTAACGACTGAAATTTGATAATTCACTTTTCTGTTGCCGTTAAAGTGTGCATACTTTAAATTAAAGGGAGGTGAAAGAATAAACATTTTGAGATTTCCCTAGTGTTGAAGGAAGTTGATGTACCTTTTCTTGCCAGGAGGATGAAAAAAAAATCAAGTTGAGATGATGTTTGGATCTCAAGGGAAGAAGCCGTTTTCCGTCAGTGCCCTGTCGTTAGTTGATCTGTGTTCACTGGTTAGCTCTCCAGCACACAGGCTAACCTGACAGCCACCGACTGCACCTTGATGAAAACAGAAAAGAGTGTTTGCTTTGTGACATATCCCATTCCAGCTTGAATTTGTCACTAGCTCTCAAGAATCTCAATATATGAAAAACACAGTTTATTTGATTAAAGCTCGGGTGGATAGGTCCTTTTGATAAAGAAACATCTGTTATCGTCAGCCTCTCAGTGGCACGTTAAAAGCAAAGCTAAGATGAAGTGTGCTAAGATGAAGTCAGCTGACATAAATCCTTTCTTAATCTCCCCTTCCCTAACGCTTAGGGTCCTAGAGAGAGAGAACTCAGAAATCACACTAAAGCTGTCTCTAGCCTGAATCTTATTCAATTTGACAAAGCCTCCTGCCTAAAAAGTGATAAGTATAAACTGCCTATGGTATACAGTTATGTCTCCAATCACTAAATCACATCCCTTTTCTTAGAAAGGGGAGAGATTTCTTAAGATTCATCTCTATACCACCTGTTCCCCCCAACCTCAGACAGTGGGCATTTCTGGATGGATGGCTACAGTTATGGGTAGAGGCTGTAACTGTCAAAATAGGAAAACCCCAAAAGCTCAGACCCAAGAAAGACCGTGGAGCTGACCAAACAGGATTTATCATGGGCATGAATGATGTGGAACAGAAAAACGTTTACAAGTACCCTGCGGTTGCACTGATGTATAATCACTGCCATTTAAGAGGGGGAGTATGCTTTAAAATATATTTTAATGTGATGTACTAATATGCAGTGGTTTATTGTTTTTGTAGAATTTACAGAATGTGAAGTTTAATCTCTTAAAATCTTTCAGTGGTCTACTTTTCCATTGCATTTGTCAATCTGTATGAATTGAGTTGTTAAATTTATTTAAAATAATATTATGTACTTAGGTTCTCAAGTGTTCTGTATTAGAACCACTTTAGGAAACTTTGTTTTTTGTGTGTATTTTATACATTTTTAAATCAAGTAAATATTGGATCAAAATAATTATATGCAAACTGGACCATGAAAAAATTTATTTAGCTTTATTCTTTGAGGGGCTTGAGGTAAAAACATTGCTTACATAGTGAGACTATTCCTTGGTGTCTGGATTCAACACGAATAATTGGATTTTTTTTAACCGGAAATGACTCCTTAGGATGGTCTGGTTTAATTCTTTCATTGTCTAAGTTAGGAAACTGAGGCCTAGAGAAGTAGAGTTGTTCATGCTCATAACTTACTTAGTAGCAGAGCCAGGATAAAAATACAGATCTCTTAATTATTATTACAACTGACAGTTATTGTACACTGATTAGGTACCAAGTAAATGCCTTATGTTATCTTCACAACGTCCCAGTCCAGTGCTATTGAATCTTCCAAAAACAGATTTTTTCTTTATGGCATTTCTTGTCTTAGACATTTTAAATGAATTTGAATTGCCTTTAGCATACATTTTAGAATGGAGTCACCATACTTTAGCTAAAACATAAAGACCCTCCAGAATCTGACCAAATCCTGTAGATCCAACACATATATCCTATCACAGTTGTACTTTTCCAGTGAAATCATTTTCATTAATGTATCTTGGAACTTTGCTTTATTTTACCAACTTGAAATCATCTTGTTCCTCTCCAAAATAACCCACAGTAAATAAAAAGAAATAAAATTTCAGTAATTTTGTGTCCATACTGAAAGACAGCCATTTCAGACTCACTTTCTTATAATACAACTGTTGGTGGTATTTATCTTCAGCTCAGTATTGATAATACTTAACCTCTGAGCTTCCTTTGCTTAGCTTCCCCATTTTTTCTCTTCGCAAATGATTTTTTTTTCTCACTGAAAAATACACATGTTCTTATTTTTAATTATATACAGTCCTTTGTTTTTTATATGTATAAGTGAACTAGCATATCGATCTAAATAAAGAGATAACATTTCTTAAATTCACTTTTAGTGAGGAATAATGTGTCTATCAAGTGCTCCAAATCCTATTTGATTATAAGCCACTAGTGGTAGGACTATGTCTTGTTTTTATATAAATCTCTACTCTCATTAGTAGCATTTCTTTGCTATTAGGTACTTAACAAAAGTTACATATGATGTGAATCAATTAATTTTGGCTTCATTATTTTAAGATCTGTACCTATCATAAGACTAGTCTGAAATTTCTTTCACTTTGCCAAGAAAAAAAGGAAGGAAACAAATTCAGGGAGGTTTTAAGTGTAAAAAAAAATTACTTTTCTGTCATCTTCAAATTTTTAAGTATAACCATTTATGTACAATTGAAATAGTTATACATGTCCTTTTCTGTTAATGAAAACAGATTCCCTCAGGACCTCCATTGGAAAAATGTTTAATTTTAATACTTGGTGGTTAAAAACATTGAAGGTGAAAATATTTGATTCTCTTCTCCCCAATTAAATCAGAACTCTTTAAAAATGATTACCAAACAAATATATATTATTATTGAATGCCAGGTAATGTGGAGGAAAGGCTGAACATGGATTCTCAAGACCTTTATCCTATTTTGGGTTCTCCTCCTGACAAAGTAGTATAACTATGATCAAGTCCTTTCACTTCTCTTCTCTTGATGTCCATTTCTTTATAAGATGAAGTGACTGAACTCTAGAATCGTAACTTGCATGTACTTGAAGAGAGCCATTATATGAATGTCATGTGAAAAATATATAGGATTGAAAAAAACTATTGGGATTTGTTTTTTCCTGGATTTAATGAATTTCTCGTGTTTTAGGGTGAGGAAAGTTTTATTCAGGCCTTACAGTAGAATACAAACTTTTTATGTGGCTGGAAATCCTTCCTTCACCTAGTAGCAGAGTTCTCTTCCTTCAGGCAACCCTGGACATGTCACCCTGCCTTTCACCTTCAATTACTTCTTCACACACACAAGAAAAATTAAAATCTTTGACACTATATACAAGACCCTCTCAACCTGGCTTTAACCCATTTTTCTAAGCTTTGCATATTACTGGGTACCCGCACCCTACCACCTTGCAAATTCATCGCCCCACTTATTTCTCTGGAGATGCTCTTTACGTGGATGCTTCCCAGGCAGTGTTCATTCTGTGCTCTCCGCCGAGCTTTCCTCCCGTCACTACCACCCATTCATCTTCACCTTCACTGGGGAGGTCCTACTTTAACATCTAGAATGATCTCTGAAGACTTGAACATCTCCAACACCTCCATGCTCCCATTGCTTCTTCTCCTGTGGATGTCTGTCTGCGTGGACGTGTGTCTGCCTCCCTATACAAATAAACTCTTGCAAGCAAGGGTCATGCAATACATCTCTCTTTCTCTTTGAAACTTCACACAGAAGTCAATTAGAAGGTATTTGTTGAATTCAGAGATTTTTAGGGGTGGAAAGAAAAAGAAACATTTATGTACCCGTGATTAAGCCATATGTTGTTTCCCTCTTACCTTCAGAATAATTATGTCGGGTTAGTAACACTCAATTTCAAGAGATTCTTTACCATGTGCAGTGCTTAACTGCATTTTCAAAAGACCTGTGTCTTTAAACATATGTAATTATTATAATTTTAAAGAAGTATTCATCAGTTTAATCGCTATTGTACAAAAATCTAGAATTTGATAGTTTTAAATAATACAAAATATTTGGTTAGTCAATTAACAGTTAATAAATATGTGATGAGTTTATATTATTCATTTTAGAGTGTGTATGAAAATTATATCACTATTTGTATGTACATTTTACCCACTCGAGTGTTTTATTATTTATGAATCCTGAGGAATACGTGATTATTTTTCTCTCCCCATACTTTACCCCCAACAGGCTGCTGTGATTGTCAACAGCAGCAGGATCCACTTTGAAGGTTTGATAAAAGCAGATGAAGATGCTTAAAGATGTCTGTTTGCTGAAAATAACTGGTAACAAACAGGAATATATGTGAGTAAATATAGTGCATCATTCTGATTTTTAAAATAAATGTTTTAAAATGCCTAATGAGTTGTCAAGGGTTTTGTTTTGTCCTAGTGTGGTTTTGTCCTGGTGTGTTTTTGAGTTAAAATGATAATAACAGATTTAGAGATGATTTTTAAATCTTAATCTTTACTTTTCAGAATTGAAATAGAAAGTACCTTAATTTAGAATGTCAGACTTGAAATACTTACATTAGCAAAAAGAACACCTATACCTTGTCACTATAAATTTTATTTTATGGGTACTCCCTATTAATCCAGTTCTCCTTATTAATCCAGTTCTGCTCTGACTAAAAGGGATGGGTAACTAATAGTTACAGTGATGGACATGCTCACTGGCTACACGTAAAAGACGAAAAGAAAATTGAAATTAGTTAAACGTTGGAAAATTAGTCCCTTCTTTTCTGACATCATATTCTACTTTGATTACCGTGATACCACTCCCTCCTGTCACTTATATTTTTGTTTCTCCTTATCAGTCTCTATTGGCTGTTTCTTTGCTGCCAAGTCCTTAAATTTTGGTTCTTCAAGGTTCTATTCTTGGCCCTCTTCTCAAAGTTCACTCTTTCTCTGGGAGGGGCCACACATTTCTGTGACTTTAGCTACTACACTTGGGCTGGTAATTCCCAAACACATAATAGGCAGTCAGTAGATGGTAGATGTTACCATTATCTGTGTTTCTGGTCCTTACTCACTTATCCAGCTTTACTCATGTTTTCTCAATTGCCAACTTTATCTCTCCACCAGGATGGCCCACAGTCCTTGTGAGCTCAAAATTCACAATATTAAATCAGTAGTTTTTGTTCCAATCCTTTCTCACCACCCTTTACAATGTACTCTTCTTCCAGGAGTCTCTGTTGTGCTACACACCTTGTACTGCAGCCAGGAAACCTCAGGACATCCTTGACTTCTCATTTGTTTACTTACAGTCCAGAATACTTAAACCCATTTATAAAAAAGAAAACTACAGACTAATATCTCTTAGGAATATAGATGCAAAAAAAATCAATGAGCACCACTTTACACCCATTAGGATGGCTATTATTAAAAACAAAAAACACCAAGTGTTGGTGAAGATGTGGGGAAATTGGAACACTTGTGCATTGCAGGTGAAAATATAAAATGACACAACTGCTATACAAGACGGTATGTGGTTTCCTCAAAAAATTAAACATAGAATTATCATATGATCCAACAGTTCCATGTCTAGATATAACCCAAAAAATTGATAGCAGGGACTTGAACAGATATTTGTACACCAGTGTTCATAGCAGCATTTTCACATAACCAAAAGGTGGAAACAATCTAAATGTCCACTGACAGATGAATGGATGAATGGATAAACAAAATGTGGTATATACATACAATGGGATATTATTCATCCTTAAAATACGAAGGAAATTCTGAGACACGCGATGACATGGATAAATCTTGAAAACGTTATGCTGAGTGAAATAAGCCAGACACAAATTAGCATGTATTATATGATTCTACTTATATGAGATACCTAGAATAATCAAATTCATAGAAACAGCAGAATAGTGGCTACCAGGGCTGGAATAAGGGAGAATGAGAAGTTAGTATTTAATTGGTACAGTGTTTCAGTCTGGGATGATAAAAAGCTCTGGAGATGGATAGTGGTGACCATTGCACAACAATGTGAATGTAATTAATGTCACTGAACTGTACACTTAAAAGTGGTTAAAATGGTAAGTTTTTTGTATATTTTATATGATAGAAAAAAATCTGAAAAAAGTAAAAAACCCATGAATATAGATGTGAAAAAATATTAGCAAATTGAATTCAGCATTATAAAAAGGATAATACATCATACCTAAGTGGGGATTATCCCAGGAATACAAGGTTGGTTCAACATTCAAAAATCAATCAATATAATTCAACTTATTAACAAACAAAATTTATCTCATAGAATGGGAAATGGTATATGATAAAACTCAATATCCTTTCATGATAAGAGCTCTCAACAAACTAGGAGCAGAATGGAACTTCCTCAACCTGATGAAAGGGATCTAAGTGAAACCTACAGCTAACATAACGCTAGTGAAAAACAGAAGGCTTTCTCCCTAAATCAGGAACAAGAATATCAATTCTTACCATATCTAGTCAAAACTGTACTGGAGTTATAATGAGGCAAGAAGGAGAATATAATATAATGAGGCAAGAAAGAGAAATAACGGGTATTTATATTGGAAAGGAAGACATAAAACTGCCCTTATTCATAGATGATATAACTGTGTAGAATTGTGCAGATTCCCAAGGAGTCTACAAAAACACGTACTATAATTAAGTGAGTCTTAGAAAATCACAAGATACAAGGTTGATATACAAAAATATAAATATACTGCTATATACTAGCAGTGAAAATTGGAAACTAAAATTGTTAAAAATCAGTATCATTTACAATAACATCAAAAAACATGCAAAACTTAGGGATAAATCTAACAAACTATATGCAAGACTTGTTCACTGAAAACTATAAAACAGTGCTGAGAGAAACTAAAGAAGACTTCAATTAACGGAGAGATAAACCATGTCAATGGATTGGAAAAGTCAATATTGCTCAGCAGTCAATTCTCAAATTGATCTCTATCTACAATGCAATCCTAATAAAAATCCCAACAGGATTTTTTTTCAGAAACTGACAAGTGTATTTTTTTTTTTTTTTTTTTTTTTGGCTGTGATGGGTCTTTGTTGCTGCGCGTGGGCTTTCTCTAGTTCTGGCAAGTGGGGGCTACTCTTTGTTGCGGTGTGCAGGCTTCTCATTGCAGTGGCTTCTCTTGTTTTGGAGCACGGGCTCTAGGCGTGCAGGCTTCAGGAGTTGCAGCATGTGGGCTCACTAGTTGCAGTGTGTGGGCTCTAGAGCACGCGGGCTTCAGTAGTTGCAGCACGTGGGCTCAGTAATTGTGGCTCGCGAGCTCTAGAGCACAGGCTCAGTAGTTGTGGTGCACAGGCTTAGTTGCTCCATGGCATGTGGAACCTTCCCGGACCAGGGATCAAACCCATGTCCCCTGCACTGACAGGTGGATTCTTAACCACTGCGCCACCAGAGAAGTCCCCTGACAAGTGTATTCTAAAATAAATATGGAAAAGCAAAGACCTTGAATAGCCAAAACAATTTTGAGGAAAAAGAATAAAGTTGAAGGATTAGCACTACATAATTTCTAGTTTGACTTTTAAGCAGTTTGGATAATAATCAAGACGGTGTGATACTGACATAAAAGACAGATACAGAATAGAGAGTCAAGGAATAGACCCACTCGCATATGGTCAATTAATATTTGGCAAAAGTGCCAAGGTAATTTAATCAGGAAAGTATACTCTGCTACAAATGGCACTAGAACAATTAGATACCCATATGCAAAAATAAAACAAAACCCTTAATCCTTCTCTCACAGCATAGTCAAAATTAAATCAACATGGATCATAGACCTAAAAACAAAAGCTAAAATTTTAAAAGTCCTAGAAGAAAGCTTGGAGGTGTTTTTTTGTTTTTGTTTTTTTAACCTTGGTTTGGGCAAAGATTTCTTGGGACTCAAAAACTACCACCTAGAAAACAGTAAGTAAATAACTTGACTTCATCAAAATTACAAACTTTTTTTCTTCAAAAGACACTATTAAGAAAATTACAAGCTGGAGGGGATTGGTTCAAGATGGTGGAGTAGAAGGACGTGCTCTCACTCCCTCTGGTGAGAGCACCACAATCACAACTAACTGCTGAACAATCATTGACAGGAAGACACTAGAACTCACCAAAAAAGATACCCCACATCCAAAGACAAAGGAGAAGCCACAGTAAGATGGCAGGAGGGGCGCAATCACAATAAAATCAAATCCCATAACTGCTGGGTGGGTGACTCACAAACTGGAGAACACTTATACCACAGAAGTCCACCCACTGGAGTGAAGGTTGTGAGCCCCACGTCAGGCTTCCCAACCTGGGGGTCCAGCAATGGGAGGAGGAATTCCTAGAGAATCAGACTTTGAGGGCTGGCGGGATTTGATTACAAGACTTCGACGGGACTAGGGGAAGCAGAGACTCCACTCTTGGAGGGCACACATGGAGTAGTGTGTGCATTGGGACCCAGGGGATGGAGCAGTGACCCCGTAGGAGACTGAACCAGAACTACCTGCTAGTGTTGGAGGGTCTCCTGCAGAGGCAGGGGCTGGCTGTGTCTCACCGTGAGGACAAGGACACTGGCAGCAGAAGTTCTGGGACGTGCTCCTTGGCGTGAGCCCTCCCGGAGTCCAACATTAGCCCCACCAAAGAGCCTGGGTAGTCTCCAGTGTTGGGTGGCCTTAGGCCAAACAACCAACAGGGAGGGAACCCAGCCCCACCCATCAGCAGACAAGCAGATTAAAGTTTTACTGACCTCTGCCCACCAGAGCAACAGCCAGCTCTACCCACCACCAGTCCCTCCCATCAGGAAACTTGCACAAGCCTATTAGATAGCCTAATCCACCAGAGGGCAGACAGCAGAAGCAAGAAGAACTACAATCCTGCAGCCTGTGGAACAAAAAACACATTCACAGAAAGATAGACAAGATGAAAAAGCACAGGGCTATGTACCAGATGAAGGAACAAGATAAAGCCCCAGAAAAACAACTAAATGAAGTGGAGATAGGCAACCTTCCAGAAAAAGAATTCAGAATAATGATACTGAAGAGGATCCAGGATGGCGGAAAAAGAATGGAGGCAAAGATCGAGAAGATGCAAGAAATGTTTAACAGAGACCTAGAAGAATTAAAGAACAAACAAACAGAGATAAACAATACAATAACTGAAATGAAAACTACACTAGAAGGAATCAATAGCAGCATAACTGAGGCAGAAGAACGGATAAGTGACCTGGAAGACAGAATGGTGGAATTCACCGCTGCAGAACAGAATAAAGAAAAAAGAATGAAAAGAAATGAAGACAGCCTAAGAGACCTCTGGGACAACATTAAACACAACAACATTCATATTATAGGGGTCCCAGAAGGACAAGAGAGAAAGGACCCAAAAAAATGTTTGAAGAGATTACAGTCGAAAATGTTCCTAACATGGGAAAGGAAATAGCCACCCAAGTCCAGGAAGCACAGAGAGTCCCATACAGGCTAAACCCAAGGAGAAACACGGCAAGACACATAGCAATCAAATTGGCAAAAATTAAAGACAAAGAACAATTATTGAAAGCAGCAAGGGAAAAATGACAAATAGCATACAAGGGAACTCCCATAAGGTTAACAGCTGATTTCTCAGCAGAAACTCTACAAGCCAGAAGGGAGTGGCATGACATATTTAAAGTGATGAAAGGGAAGAACCTACAACCAAGATTACTCTACCCAGCAAGGATCTCATTCAGATTCGACGGAGAAATCAAAAGGTTTACCGACAAGGGAATGCTAAGAGAATTCAGCCCCACCAAACCAGCTCTACAACAAATGCTAAAGGAACTTCTCTAAGTGGGAAACACAAGAGAAGAAAGGAACCTACAAAAACAAACCCAAAACAAATAAGAAAATGGTAATAGGAACATATATATTGATAATTACCTTAAACGTGAATGGATTAAATGCTCCAACCAAAAGACGCAGGATCTCTGAATGGATACAAAAACAAGACCCGTGTATATGCTGTCTACAAGAGACCCACTTCAGACCTAGGGACACATACAGACTGAAAGTGAGGGGATGGAAAAATATATTCCATGCAAATGGAAATCAAAAGAAAGCTGGAGTAGCAATACTCGTATCAGATAAAATAGACTTTAAAATAAAGAATGTTACAAGAGCAAGGAAGGACACTACATGATGATCAAGGGATCAATCCAAGAAGAAGATGTAACAATTATAAATATATATGCACCCAACATAGGAGCACCTCAATATATAAGGCAACTGCTAACAGCTATAAAAGAGGAAATCGACAGTAACACAATAATAGTGGGGGACTTTAACACCTCACTTACACCAATGGACAGATCATACAAACAGAAAATTAATAAGGAAACACAAGCTTTAAATGACACAATAGACCAGATAGATTTAATTGATATTTATTGATACATTCCATGAAAAGCAGCAGATTACACTTTCTTCTCAAGTGCGCATGGAACATTCTCCAGGATAGATCACATCTTGGGTCACAAATCAAGCCTCGGTAAATTTAAGAAAACTGAAATCATCAAGCATCTTTTCCGACCACAATGCTATGAGATTAGAAATCAATTACAGGGAAAAAAAACGTAAAAAACACAATCACATGGAGGCTCAACAATACATTACTAAATAACCAAGAGATCACTGAAGAAATCAAAGAGAAAATCAAAAACTACGTAGAGACAAATGACAATGAAAACACGACGATCCAAAACCTATGGGATGCAGCAAAAGCAGTACTAAGAGGGAAGTTTATAACAATACAATCCTACCTCAAGAAACAAGAAAAATCTCAAATAATCTGATGTTACACCTAAAGGAACTAGAGAAAGAAGAACAAACAAAACCAAAAGTTAGGGAAGGAAAGAAATCATAAAGATCAGAGCAGAAATAAATGAAATAGAAACAAAGACAACAATAGCAAAGATCAATAAAACTAAAAGCTGGTTCTTTGAGAAGATAAACAAAATTTATAAACCACTAGCCAAACTCATCAAGAAAAAGAGGGAGAGGACTCAAATCAATAAAATTAGAAATGAAAAAGGAGAAGTTACAACAGACACCACAGAAATACAAAGCATCCTAAGAGACTACTACAAGCAACTCTATGCCAATAAAATGGACAACCTGGAAGAAACGGACAAATTATTAGAAAGGTATACCCTTCCAAGACTGAACCAGGAAGAAATAGAAAATATGAACAGACGAATCACAAGTAATGAAATTGAAACTGTGGCTAAAAATCTTCCAAGAAACAAAAGTCCAGGACCAGAGGGCTTCACAGGTGAATTCTATCAAACATTTGGAGAAGAGCTAACACCTATCCTTCTCAAACTCTTCCAAAAAATTGCAGAGGAAGGAACACTCCCAAACTCATTCTATGAGGCCACCATCACCCTGATACCAAAACCAGACAAAGATACTACAAAAAAAGAAAATTACAGACCAATATCAGTCATGAATATAGATGTAAAAATCCTCAACAAAATACTAGCAAACAGAATCCAACAACACATTAAACGGATCATACACCATGATCAAGTGGGATTTATCCCAGGGATGCAAGGATTCTTCAATATGCGCAAAACAATCAATGTGATACACCATATTAACAAATTGAAGAAGAAAAACCATATGATCATCTCAATAGATGCAGAAAAAGCTTTGGACAAAATTCAACACCCACTTATGATAAAAACTCTCCAGAAATTGGGCATAGAGGGAACCTACCTCAACATAATAAAGGCCATATAGGACAAACCCACAGCAAACATCATTCTCAATGGTGAAAAATGGAAGGCATTTCCTCTACGATCAGGAACAAGACAAGGATGTCCACTCTCACCACTATTATTCAACATAGTTCTGGAAGTCCTAGCCACGGCAATCAGAGAAGAAAAGGAAATAAAAGGAATACAAACTGGAAAAGAACAAGTAAAACTGTCACTGTTTGCAGATGACATGATCCTATGCATAGAGAATCCTAAAGATGCCACCAGAAAACTACTAGAGCTAATCAGTGAATTTGGTAAAGTTGCAGGATACAAAATTAATGCACAGAAATCTCTTGCATTCCTATACACTAATGATGAAAAATCTGAAAGAGAAATTAAGGAAACACTCCCATTTACCATTGCAACAAAAAGAATAAAATACCTAGGAATAAACCTACCTAGGGAGAGAAAAGATCTGTATGCAGAAAACTATAAGACACTGATGAAAGAAATTAAAGATGATACAAACAGATGGAGAGATATACCATGTTCTTGGATCGGAAGAATCGACACTGTGAAAATGACTATACTACCCAAAGCAATCTACAGATTCAATGCAGTCCCTATCAAACTACCAATGGCATTTTTAACAGAACTGGAACAAAAATCTTAAAATTTGTATGGACACAAAAGACCTCAAATAGCCAAACCAGTCTTGAAGGAAAAAGACGGAGCTGGAGGAATCAGACTCCCTGACTTCGGACGATACTACAAAGCTACAGTAATCAAGACAATATGGTACTGGCACAAAAACAGAAATAGAGATCAATGGAGCAGGATAGAAACCTCAGAGATAAACCCACACACCTATGGTCAATTAATCTATGACAAAGGAGGCAAGGATATACAATGGAGAAAGGACAGTCTCTTCAGTAAGTGGTGCTGGGAAAACTGGACAGCTACATGTAAAAGAATGAAATTAGAATACTCCATAACACCATACACAAAAATACACTCAAAATGGATTAGAGACCTAAATGTAAGACTGGACACTATAAAACTCTTAGAGGAAAACATAGGAAGAACACTCTTTGACATAAATCACAGCGAGATCTTTTATGATCCACCTCCTAGAGTAATGGAAATAAAAACAAAAATAAACAGATGGGACCTAATGAAACTTAAAAGCTTTTGCACAGCAAAGGAAAATATAAACAAGGCAAAAAGACAACCCTCAAAATGGGAGAAAATATTTGCAAACAAATCAACAGACAAAGGATTAATCTCCAAAGTATATAAACAGCTCATGCAGCTCAATATTAAAAAAACAAACAACCCATTCCAAAAATGGGCAGAAGACCTAAATAGACATTTCTCCCAAGAAGACATACAGATGGCCAAGAAGCATATGAAAAGCTGCTCAACATCACTAACTATTAGAGAATGCAAATCAAAACTACAATGAGGTATCACCTCACTCCTGTTAGAATGGGCATCATCAGAAAATCTACAAACAACAAATGCTGGACAGGGTGTGGAGAAAAGGGAACCCTCTTGCACTGTTGGTGGGAATGTAAATTGATACAGCCACCATGGAGAACAATATGGAGGTTCCTTAAAAAACTAAAAATAGAATTACCATATGACCCAGCAATCCCACTACTGAGCATATACCCAGAGAAAACCGTAATTCAAAAAGACACATGCACCCGAATGTTCATTGCAGCACTATTTACAATAGCCAGGTCATGGAAGCAACCTAAATGCCCATCAACAGACGAATGGATAAAGAAGTTGTCGTACATATATACAACGGAATATTACTCAGCCATAAAAAGGAACGAAATTGGCTCATTTGTAGAGACGTGGATGAATCTAGAGACTGTCGTACAGAGTGAAGTATGTTAGAAAGAGAAAAACAAATATCGTATATTAACGCATATATGTGGAACCTAGAAAAATGGTACAGATGAACCGGTTTGCAGGGCAGAAATTGAGACACAGATGTAGAGAGCAAACGTATGGACACCAAGGGGGGAAAGACGTGGTGGGTGGAGGCGGTGGCGTGATGAATTGGGAGATTGGGATTGACATGTATACACTAATATGTATAAGATGGATAACTAATAAAACAAAAAAAAAAAAAGAAAATCACAAGCCATACACTGAGAGAAAATATACACAGAACACATGTCTGATAACAAAACGTGTATCCGGAATATATAAGAACTCCTACAACTCAAAAATAAGGTGACAATACCTTTAAAAATGGGCAAAGGAGTTGATCATATACTTTACCAAGGAAGACAGATGATGGCAGAAACACACATGAAGAATATTCAACATCATTAAAAACTACAAATTAAAACCACAATAAGATACCACTACAGACAACAAGAATGGCTAAAATGAAAAAGCCTGACAATATCCAATGCTGATGAGGATGCACAACAGTTTATATGTTGTTGGTGGGAATGCAGAATGATGGTATTTTGGAAAATAATTTGCCAGTTTCTTATAAGGTTAACATACATTTACTATATGACCCAGCAATCCTACTCCTAGTATTTCCCCAAGAGAAACGAAAACTCACGTCAACACAAAAACATGTACGTGAATGTTTACACAGTTATATGGATAATCACCCCAAATTGGAAATAACCTGAAAGTCCATTATCTAGCGAATAAATGTATGTCTATACAGTGAAAAACTATTCAATCATAAAAATGAACTATTGATACAGACAACATGGATGAATTTGAAGATATTATGCTAAGTGATGGAGGTAGACACAAGAGGCTACAAACTGTATGGTTCCATTTATATGAATTTGGGAAAAGGCAAAATGATAGGGACAGTGGTTACCAGGGACAGAGGTTGCCAGGGACTGTGGTTGCCAGGAACTGAGCCCATGATGGAGGGAGGGGATAATCTGCAAAGAAGCATTAGGAAAGTATTTGGATAACACAAATGTTTTATATTTTATCTGTGGTGGTATACCTTTACAACTGTATATATTTGTACATTTGTGGTGATGTGCATTTATATTGTATACAAATGCACACTGTATACTGTATACAAATATGTAATTGTATACATTTGGCAAAACATCAGACTACACAATTTAAAAACTGAGTTTTACTCTATGTAAATTATGCCTCAGTAAACCTAATTTTTAAAAAATCTAATTTAAGATTTTTTAACCTTTAACTTAGTAGAACTAAGAAAGTATTTTAAATTTGTATTTTATTTAATTACTAATAACTCTAGTTTGTTATATGCCTGCTGTGGTGGGACCTTTATCTATATTGGGTCATTTAATCTTCATAATAAAGTTAGGTATAATTCCATTTTTATAGATGAGAACACTAACTTAGAAAAGTTCATTGTCCATGTCATCCTGCGATGAGAACCAGGGACTTTCTATGTTTTTTTTTTGCATCTCAAGTATTTATTCAATGCACACATGTTAACTGTACTTAAATCATGCTTCAGAACTTTCCTATAAGGTCTGAGTCTTAAAACCCATTTTCAGATGTGGAAAAAAGAGGACAGGTAAATAACTTTCCTTGGTTTGCTCCTTCTACTCTAATTGACCCCGTATAATGGCATAGTCTTGAATTATTTGTGTGTGTGTGTATATTCTAATAAAACTTTAGCTATGGACACTGAAATCTGAATTCCATAGAATTTTTTTAAAACTTCATTTTGAAATCATTTTAGATTCACATAAAGTTGCAAAAAACGTCCAGGGAAGTCCCATGCACCTTTCACCCAGTCCTCCCCATGATAACATCTTCAAGTCTTGAGGAACTGTAGTATACAATCAAAACCAGCAAAATGACATTGGTATAACCCACAGATTCAGATTTTACCAGTTTTACAAGTGTGTGTGGGTGTCTGGTTCTATGCAATTTTATTACCTTCTTAAATTCATATAAACCACCACCATATTCAAGACACAGCACAGTGCTCTCTTGCTACCCCTTTATAGCCACTCATCCCCTCTCCCCTCATCCCTAACTCCTGGCAACCACTAATTTGTCCTCTATCTCTGTACTTCTGTTAATTCAAGAATAGTATATAAATTGATTCATACAGTATGTGATCGTTGGGGATTTTTTTTTTCTCACACATCATAATTCCCTTGAGAACCTTCCAAGTTGATCCATGTGTCAAGAGTTCATTACTCTTCCTTGTTATTGTTGAGTCGTATCTCATGGCATGGATGTACTACAGTTTGTTTAACCATTTACCCAGTGAACATCTGGGTTCTTTCCAGTTTGGTGCTATTAGGAATATAGCTGCTATAAACATTTGTGTAGAGGTTTTTGCATGGACATAGTTTTCATTTTTCTAGGATAAGTGCCCAAGAGTGCAATTGCTAGGTCATATGGCAAGTGCATATTTAGTTTTTAAAAAGTGGCCATTTTACATTCCCACCAGCAATCGGAATGATCCAGTTTCTCCACATTCTGGTCAGTGTTGATATTTATCACTGTTGCTTTAGTTTAGTCATTATCCTAGGTTGTCATGATATATGCTTGTGGTTTGAATGTTTTTCCCTAATGGCTAATGATGTTGAACCTCTGTTCATATTGCTCTTGCCGTCCGTATATCCTCTTCAGTGAAATGTCTCTTCATATCTTTTGCTCATTTTCAATTTTATTTTACTGTTAACTTTTGAGAGTACTTTATATACTGCAGATACAAGTCCTTTGTCAAACATGTGGTTTGCAAATATTTTTTCCCTGTCTTTCCTTTTAGCTTGTCTTTTCATTCTCTTAACAGGGTATTTCTCACTTGAATAATTTTTAAAAAATATTTATTAAACAGTAATTTTCTAAGTAAGCATCTTTAAACAGGTCTAATTAGTGGTTAGAAACTACAGAGTCTAAAGTGTATATGTTTCTGTTTAGAGTTCTCCATATACAGATATGATGGCACAGAATAAATGATTCATATGTTTTGCCCAATTTCTCTGCATTTTTTCCATAAACAAATGCTGAAATAACTCACAATATAGTGTCCAAATAGCTCTCAGAAACATTCTATCCCTCACCTTATCCTCTTCTCTTTTAACTCTTAAATATTTGTAAAAGGATCGGATTACTCCCTCTCACTGTTTCTGAGGCCAAGTCCCTCTAAGCCTAAGAGGAGGGAAGTTTTGTGCTTTCATGTTAGGAAATCATCATTAATTTATTAAGCTTCACTGAGGTTGTAAATAAATGTCATATACAACAGTTGATACCACTTCTTCAGACTACTGGTGTCTTATTAAGGAATTTTTTTTAATTAAAAAAATTTTTTTTGGCTACACCACATGGCTGTGGGATGTTAGTTCCCCAGCCAGGGATCAAACCTGGGCCCTCGGCAGTGAAAGTGCGGCGTCCTAACCACTGGACCGCCAGGGAATTCCCTAATTAAAAAAAAAAGAAGAGGGAAGTTTTTTTATTTTTTATGGAACTCAAGATATTTTGCTTAATAAAGTATGGGAAATATAGAGCAGGAATTTAATCTTCACAGTGCCATGGTCTGATTTTTTAAAGATTCCTGTCCAGCAGCAGAGCAAGACAGAGCAAAGTAAAGCTACCTATCCCAGCTGCAGCAGAGGCAGGACACTGGAAATATCTGGGAGGATGTGAGGAATGGGCTCCGATCAGCCCATCAGCTACAGGATACACCTTGACATGGAGGATTAGAGCCTCTGAGTTACAGAAAAAGGGTGGGGGCAAGTTACACAGGAAACAGAAGTCATTTGCTTAGATTGTTGTCTACAACGCCGTGGTCTCTGTAAGAGCTGGGTTATACAGCTTGAACTGAAATAGAAGATTAGTTGAAATCATGATTCCATGTTGGATCAAACAATCCCAAATGACAGTAGACTATTTTATAATGAACTCCTTCCTTCCATCATCAAGGACATAGTGCCAGATTATCTACTTTTTTGTTGTTGTTAAACATTTATTTTGTGCTAACCAAAAGCCCAGCGCTGCACGGGGCATTGAGAATACAAAAATAAATGAGAAGAGTTCCTGCTTTCAAGAAGTTCACACTCTGGTAGAACAGAACAAAAGGAAACAATTGCAAGATGTGATAGATAATATAATAGAGGCATGTAAAAGGGGGGAATAATCAATTCTGCCTGGGAATAGTAAAGTCATGAGGAAGAGACATTTGAGCTAGAACTTGCTAGATGCATTTAAACCAAATGTTTATTTTTCTTCCATTATTAATGTAAAACATTAGAGAAAATTTGGAAAATTGAACTGAGTTTTCTAGGATGAGTTTATCAGGTAAAAGTCTAACATTTTAGAGAAATCAAAATCATTCTTTCATATATTCATTCAGCGAGTATTTATTGCCTCAGCCCCCCTGCTCGATTCCAGGAATGCAACAAACAGTTCTTGCGAAAAGGCGCTTTCAAGCTGGTGGGATGACAGAGTGATCAAAGACAACTGCCACACAATGTGAAACTGCATAGCAAGCATGGGAGGCTTTGGAAGCACCTGGCAACCTCTAATCTGGATAGACTGAAGACACTGAGATTTACACTGTCAGGCCAGGGTTATATTAAGCACTATCCTGATTTCATCTATTATTAAATTTGATGACATTTCAAAATGTGAAAAAGTGAAGTGGAAAAGTATGAGAAACCCCTAGGACTGTGCCTAACTTTGCCAATAAACAAACATTTCAGCACAAATGTAGTAACTCTGAGAGTTACGCCTAGTTTGCCTGCACTTTTCCATTCCCCTTCCCGTTGGCAAACAGAGTCTCCTAAGGGTTACCTTGGTAAGATTTAGGTGGGAAAAAGAACGACAGTCCAGCCAAGAGGCCCTCCGCCATAGCAGATACAGCAAGCTTTGGAAGTCATGTTTCTTCCATGACTCTTGACCTCCTTCTCTGAGCCCAGTTCCGTGCTAGCTCCGTGCGTAAATGAAGACTAAACGCCTGCAAAGTGGGCAAACGAAGCAGCAGAGAAACTCACACCGGGTAATCATGGGGAAAGAAACATTTAACAGTCTTCATATACTCTCATACTTTATTTAATTTAACCCTTATCACAACTGTATCCGTCCAGGCGATCAAACAGGTTCATAGAAGAGACGGTCAGCGACCTGCTCGAGGCCACAACGCTGAGAGCACACAGCCAACGCCCTGCCCCGGGGGCGCAAGCGCCACCGCGCGGCCCGCAGCGGGAGCGCCCCGGGCCTCCGAGAATTCCGGCCCAACGCCCAGAACGTGCGGTGGGCGCCTCCCTTTCTCCTCCCCGGTTCTGCAATAGCTAGCACCGCGCCGGGCTCGCCGGGCTCAGCCGGACGGCCGAAAAGGAGGTCCCTGCGTGGTCTGGGCCTCGCCGCCGCCCCAGGCCCGGCTGACTCCCTGCGTGCTCCAGAGTCGAAGGCGCTCTGAGAAGAGGCAGGTGGCGTCCGGATCCCGCCACGTCTCGGCCCTCGAGGCCCCTCCTGCGCCCCCCAGTACCGGTCCCCGCCGCCGCCCCGGGGCCCGGCTCCGCCCCACCGCCCACGCAGGCCCGCCCACCGCCCGCGGCCGGAAGCCTGGCCGCCTCGCGCTACAAGTGCCTGCGCTGTGGCGCAACCGTGGGCGGTTGGTCGGGCCGCTGAGTCTTACCAGTCAGCGCGAGTCCGGGCGGCCCGGAGGCGGCGTTGCGGCGGGGACGCCCGGCTGGGTGTCCTTCCCAATCCGTGTGTCCTGCGAGCCCGAGTCTGCGGGGCTCTCCTTCCAGCGGCGCGGGGGCTTCGCGGGCCGGGCGGCGCGGCAGAGATGTGCTCAACGCCCGGGCTGCTGACGCCGGGGGCCTCGCTGGTGCTGCGGGTGTCCTTCGTGGACGTGCAGCCCGAGGTGATCCCCGTGCAGCTCTGGGGGCTGGTGGGCGAGCGGCGGGACGAGTACGTGAGGCTGAGCCGGGAGACCCAGGAAGCGGCGGCGGCCGCGCGCGGCCCGTGGGCGCTGGGAGGCCCCTCGGCCTCGCCGGGCGAGCTGTGCCTGGTGCAGGCGGGTCTGCGGTGGCACCGCGGCCGCGTGGTCAGCCGGCAGGCGCAGGAGAGCCGCGTCTTCCTGCTGGACGAGGGTCGCACCATCACGGCCGGCGCGGGCTCCCTGGCGCCTGGGCGCAGCGAGTTCTTCCACCTGCCTTCGGAGGTGCTGGGCTGCGTGGTGGCTGGCCTGGTGCCTGCGGGCGGCGGCGACGGCGGGGGCGAGCCCCAGCACTGGGCTGCCAGTGCCGTGGACTTCCTTAGCAACCTGCAGGGCAAGGAGATGCACGGACGGGTCCTGGACGTGCTGCTGCCCCACCGCCTGGTCCTCCTGGAGGTGCCCGAGCTGTCCCAGCAGATGCAGGAGCTCGGCCTGGCCCGGCAGGTGCCCGACGGCCTTTTCCGCTCCCTGCTCAAGCGCTACCTCTCGGCCACCGCGGCTGTCCTGGGCCCCGGGGCCCCGGTCGTCCCGCGAATCCCGCCCAAGCAGGAGCAGCCTGGCCTGGACTACTTCTACCCCCAGCTGCAGCTGGGCGTGACGGAGCCCGTGGTGGTCACCCAGGTGTGCCATCCCCACCGCATTCACTGCCAGCTCCGCAGCCTCTCGCAGGAGATCCACCGCCTCTCCGAGAGCATGGCCCAGATATATAGGGGTTCCCCCGGGACAGGGGATGAGAACTATACCAGTGCCACCTGGGAGGAGAGGGAGGAGAGCCCAGACAAGCCGGGCTCTCCGTGCGCAGCCTGCGGGTTGGATGGACATTGGTACAGAGCGCTCCTGCTTGAGACTTTCCGGCCCCAGCGCTGTGCCCAGGTACTTCATGTGGACTATGGAAGGAAGGAGTTAGTGAGTTGTAGTAGCCTTCGCTACTTGCTGCCCGAATATTTTCGAATGCCCGTGGTGACATACCCTTGCGCTTTGTACGGACTCTGGGATGGTGGCAGAGGTTGGTCTCGGTCACAGGTCGGTGACCTGAAGGCACTGTTGCTGGGCCAGGCAGTGAACGCAAAGATTGAATTTTACTCTTCCTTTGAGCACGTGTATTACGTCACCCTGTATGGAGAAGATGGGATTAATCTTAACTGTGTGTTCGGAGTACAGTCCTGTTGCTTGGCTGACCGATTCCTTCAGAGCCAGGGAATAGAGGAGGAGGAGGGGGGGCGGGGAGGAGGAACTGGAAACAGCTTTTCAGTCTCAATTTCCTGCTGAAGAAGTGGATGAAGAGATTTCACTCCCAGCCTTGAGATCTATCAGGTTAAAGATGAACGCCTTCTATGATGCCCAGGTGGAGTTTGTGAAAAATCCTTCTGAGTTTTGGATTAGGTTGAGGAAACACAACGGCACCTTCAGCAAATTGATGAGGAGAATGTGCAGTTTCTATGCCTCTGCCAGTAAGCTGGACGGTGTTGTTTTGAAACCTGAAGCCGATGACCTTTGCTGTGTGAAATGGAAAGAAACTGGCTATTATCGGGCTATGGTCACCCGATTAGACGACAAGAGTGTGGATGTATTCTTCGTTGACCGGGGCAATTCAGAAAATATGGACCTGTATGATGTGAGAAAGCTGCTCCCTCAGTTTAGGCGGCTACCAGTACTGGCCCTGAGGTGCACCCTGGCTGATATTTGGCCTTTGGGAAAAAATTGGAGCCAGGAGGCAATTTCCTTTTTTAAAAAGACTGTGCTCCACAAAGAATTAGTTATCCATGTCCTTGATAAGCAGGACAGTCAGTATGTTATTGAGATTCTTGATGAATCAAGAACAGGGGAAGAAAACATTAGTAAGGTAATTGCTCAGGCTGGATTTGCCAAGTATCAGGAATTTGAAACAAAGGAAAATATTTGCGTAAGTGCACACTCTCCAGGGCATGTTGCAAACCATTCTACTGCAGACAATAACAAAATATCTTCTGCTAAGAAGGAAGTAGAACACAAAGTCAAGAGAGAGGGTGAAACTACAGCTGTTCCAGAAACTGTGAATAACACAACAGTTGTGACAAACGTTTCAACTGGACTAGTTGTACAGGGCAAAGAGAAAAGAGTGTCTGTTTATTCTCCTCTTGTACAGAATTTCTTGGACATTAAGCCAGGCTCTTCTTGTAAAGAGGAGCTAGAAGTTGGAAGTACAGTAGAAGTCAAAGTGTCTCATATTGAAAACCCTGGCTATTTCTGGTGCCAGCTGACCAGGAACATAGAAGGATTTAAAGCGCTAATGTGTAGTATTCAGGACCATTGCAAGAATACAGCTACCCCCTACCAGGGAACCACCCCTGCTTGTTTGGCAAAACGAACAGCAAATGGAAAATGGTCCAGAGCTCTGATTACTGGGGCACAATCTTCAGAGCATGTCAACGTCATATTTGTAGATTATGGAGATGAAGAAACGGTATCTGTGAAGAATATTTATTCAATTAGTGAAGAGTTTCTCAAGGTTAAGGTTCAAGCTTTTAGGTGCAGCCTTTATAATTTAATTCAACCAATGGGTCACAATCCTTTTGTTTGGGATGAAAAGGCAATCCAAGCTTTTAGTGAATTTGTGCATGAGGCATGGGAAGACAATCTAGAATTAAAATGCACAATATTTGCTTTGGCTTCCGTTCACGTTGAAGAGCTGTTTAATGTCGTGGATTTGCTAACACCTTTCCAGAGCGCATGCCATTTTTTGGTAGAACAGAGACTTGCAAGACCAGTAAAACTTCAGAAGCCTCTGGAGCCCTCTGTTCAGCTCCATTCTTACTACTATTCTACACATGATATGAAAATTGGAAGTGAAGAATCAGTGTATGTAACACATGTCGATGACCCTTGGACATTTTATTGCCAGCTGGGAAGAAATGCAAATATTTTAGAACAGTTGTCATATCATATTACACAATTAAGTAAAGTTTTGCTGAATTTAAAAACATCTCCCTTGGTCCCTGGCACATTGTGCCTTGCCAGGTATACTGACGGGAACTGGTATAGGGGGATAATCATAGAAAAAGAACCAAATAAAGTCTTCTTTGTTGATTTTGGGAATATTTATGTGGTAACAAATCATGATCTGCTTCCAATACCTAGCAATGCATATGACGTCTTACTTTTGCCCATGCAAGCCATTAAATGTTCATTATCTGATATTCCTGATCATATACCAGAAGAAGTTACAATGCAGTTTCAGGAGACTATTTCAGATAAGTCATTGAAGGCTTTGGTTGTAGCAAAGAATCCAGATGGAAGACTGATTATAGAACTATACGATGACAGTATTCAAATTAATGCTAATATGAATGAGAAGTTAGGACTCCTGGGTTGCAAAGGTGGGACAAGAAAAAAAGAAAGTGAAGCACTCCTCTCTACAACTGAAACTCTTGAAGCAAAAAAGGAAGCTGTGAAGTTGTCACCTACAGAGTATTTAAGTAAATCAATAGAGAACAAATCAGACAGTATGGCGATCTTAGGAGACTCATACAAACCTAAGATGAGCTCAGCATGTAAGGAACTCAAATTTTTATGCAGTTCAATGAAGACAAACTTAGTCACTCAATATCAGCACTCTGTGGCAAATAAAAATAATCAAGCGTCTCCATTACCAGTAGAAAAGAAATTAGAAAGTTCATCTGAGCCCCCTTTGAAAGCCACAAAACTAGAAGCCACTCTTCCAGAGAGAAAAATAGGAGATTCATGTAACAAAGGTTTGCCTCTAAAATTTTCTGAGTTCCCTCAGAAGACTATAATGCCTGGCTTTAAAACAACTGTGTATGTTTCTCATATAAATGACCTTTCAGACTTTTATGTTCAACTAACAGAAGATGAGGCTGAAATTAATCGTCTTTCAGAGAGGTTAAACACTGTTAGAACAAGGCCTGAATATTATGCAGGCCCACCTTTGCAAAGAGGAGATATAATATGTGCTGTTTTCCCAGAAGACAATTTATGGTATCGTGCTGTGGTAAAGGAACAACAAGCCAATGACCTTCTCTCTGTGCAGTTTATAGATTATGGCAATGTTTCTGTGGTTCACGCCAACACAATAGGCAAACTTGACCTTGTTAATGCACTATTACCCGGACTGTGCATTCATTGTTCCTTAAGGGGACTTAGGGCTCCTAAGATTTTAAACCATAAGGAAATGATGCATTACTTTTCCCGAAGGACAGAGGAGGCTCAAGTAAGATGCGAATTTGTTCAATTTCAAGAAAAATGGGAAGTTATTCTTGCTGATGAACATGGGATCATAGCAGAAGATATGATGAGCAGATATGCTTTCAGTGAAAAATCTCAAATAGGACTTTCTACCCAGATAATTAAAGGTGGCTGTCCAAAGTCTGTCAACAAAACAGACGTAGACACTTCTGTATTTCTTAACTGGTATAATCCAAAGATGAAGATGATACGAGCTTATGCCACGGTGATCGATGGACCTGAATATTTTTGGTGTCAGTTTGCAGACACAGAGAAACTTCAGTATTTAGAAGTGGAAGTACAAACTGCTGGAGAGCAGGTGACAGCTTGGAGAAGCTGCATCCCCTGCCCTCATATTGGAGATCCTTGCATAGTGAGATACAGAGAAGACGGGCATTATTACAGGGCGCTTGTCACCAATATTTGCGAAGATTCTCTTGTGTCCGTCAGGCTTGTGGACTTTGGAAACGTTGAAGACTGTGTGGACCCCAAAGCCCTCTGGAACATCCCTTCTGAACTGTTGGCAGTTCCCATGCAAGCCTTTCCATGTTGCCTCTCAGGATTTAATATTTCAGAAGGTGCATGCCCTCAAGAGGGAAATGACTACTTTTATGAAATAGTAACAGAAGATATGTTGGAGATAACAATATTAGAAATCAAAAGGGATGTTTGTGATATCCTTTTAGCCATCGTTGACATGAAAAGCAAAGGCGAAAGTATTAGTGAGAAAATGAAGAAATATTCTAAGATTGGTATGAGTGACAGTGACCTGCCCTATGAAAAAAATGGCCCAGACATAAAGGGAGCTCTTGGGTCCCCCAGTCCCGATGTTGGACTTCAGAAACCAAGTAGCAAAGCTGGACAAGAGAAAGCACTCTATGTCGAATCACAGACAGGTAAGCTCTTGGAAAGAATTGACAAAGACTTAAGCATCATTGAAACCAAACCAGGTAAATTCTTTGACCCCGAAACTGATAACATTTTTGAAACTTTTGAAAACCCAGGCAAAGAGGAAATTGGCACTGAGATGCTGGAAGGTAAAGTCGAGTGCCATCTGGGTGACAGAGCAAAGTTTGATGATAAATACCTAATTACAGGATTTAGCACATTGTCACCACATGCCACCGAAACAAAGGAGGTACTGGAACTGAATTCCCTTGAGGTGGTGCTTTCTCCTGATGATGAGTCCAAAGAATTCCTGGAGCTGGAATCCATTGAATTGCAGCATTCCTTAGTTGCAGATGAGGAGAAAGAAGAGCTGGGCCTGGTGCCTCTGTCTGTGCCTCTTCCCCAAGGCTGTGACCCAGCGGCCACCCCGCCACCATGGCCAGGGCTACTGCCCCTCAACTGTGAAGCCGAGAAACAGCCTGAACTAGAATTACCTACAGCCCAGCTGTGTCTAGAGGACAAAATAAACCCTTTGTCTTTAAGAGTTAGTCAGAAAACCCAAGAATCCCTGTGTGCTGACGACACAAGAAGGTCCAGTTGTGCGGGATGCTTTGATGAGGAGCATAGGCTGTGCCAGCACGGAAAGACTTGCTATGCCAAGATGCAGATTGAAATGAATATCTATAAAGAAGAATTTACAGAGTATATATCTCTGTTTAGAGATGCCGTGTCATCGTTGAACTCTCTGTTTTCTGAAGAAGAACCCAGAAGGAAACACAATCACGCTTTACCAGATCATGTCTCGGGTACGTGTGTTTTTTTGTTGTTGTTGTTGTTTTTTCCCATTCGCTTTTACTTAACTTAGTGAAAAGTACTTATTTGTTTTAAAGAAAAGAGAATAATTCTTATTTGAATTTTTAAAATATTAATTTGGGGGAGGGAAGATTAAAACCTGAGAAGAGAATCAGATTTGGATTTTACGAAGGGTATTTTAAACGTGGGTAATTAAGTAGTAAAATCAACGTAAAATAATTCTTTATATGCTGGGTGAAATGCTGAATTATTAATTTTGCTTTTAAAAATAGAATGCTTCAAGTCTGTGTCTCCAAAAAGAAATCACATTTAAAATATAAACAAATCATCTCTAAAATCAAGAGGTTATGTTTTTTGGTAAGTTTTGAAAAATATAGTGTTCCTTTGCCAAGCATAATGTAGGCATGAATTTACAGTAGGGATCATTTCAGCACAGTTTTAAGAATTAACTGTTTTGCTTCATCATATACCTTGCCATTCGTTTAGAAGCCCTTAAAAAAATGGAGTTACGGAGCCTGTATTAATCAAGAAAGTTTACAGCCATGAGTAAATATTGGAGAACATGTTTTGTCATTAACTTTTTTATAAATTATTTTTGCTGCTATTTTCTTGGCTACTTAACGAGATTTGAAATTTACACAAAACAGCTATCTTTTAGGGTTTTTTAAAATACTCAATGTTAGACTTTTTAAGTGTCAAGTTTTATATTATTAGATTTGAGCCATTGTACAAAATAGAGAAAACAATAGATTAAGGAGAATGAAAATCATCATAATCCCACCACCAAGAAATGGCCACTGTGAATGCTGTGATGGTGTATATACTTCCTTCCTGACGTTTCTCACCCTTTCTGTGTGTGTCTACTTACATACAGTTTAAAAAACTAACTAGAGATCGTACTGTCATACAGTGTTGAATCCTGCGTTTTAATCCCTTAAATATGCTTTCAAAAATATTTTAGTTTTGTAGTATGCCATCCTGTGGATGTATGGTAATTTATTTAAATACCACCCTGGATTTTTAGTCCTCATTGTCACATTTTAATAATAAGTAACAGCTTTGTGATAAAAATGTCTGCTCACTTGTATGTACCATGCTGCTTTCCTGTAGAAATGGCTGTTGTAACCACAGACCACATTACATGTGGCAATAATAGCCAGCTTTAAGTAGTAACTCTCAATGTTAGAAATCAGATTCACATCCTTAAAAAAACAGCACATCACGGTCGTGTTTTTTGAGGAGAGCGGTAAGGAATTATACGGGGAAGGGCCACTGGAAGAATTTAAAAATAAAATCGAGGGAGGGAGACTTAGAACATGTTGTACCATATGTGATATTGATGATACGAGAATAGTAAATGCATCTTAGGGAAATGCTTTGCTTGCATATCTTTAAGGAATTAAGAGGTATGCATTGAGTCTTGCTCTATTCAATCTGGCAGCTCAACCAGAGAACACCTACACTCTGAAAGGATTTACTGTCGGATCCAAATGTGTTGTGTGGTCAAGTCTAAGAAACATGTGGTCTAAATGTGAGATTTTGGAAATAGCTGAAGAAGGCACAAGGGTATGTAAAACTGAAGTACTTTGTCTCAAAATGTACTTGCAGATTGTTAAGGAAATTTTACCAAACTTTATCAGAGTAGAAAATCCAATTGCATAGATTATTTACCTGCTCATTCCCCCTGATAATTTGATGCAGTGCAAAAATCATTTTAAAAGTTCATATATAAGCATCCAAGGCTCTTTCATCTCCCTTACTCCCGAAATCCTATCTATCAGTCAGTGAGTTCTGCGCTTTCCACTTCTTATCTTAGTTAAAACTTTTTATACCTAATGCCACTGTCTTAAGTCTCTCGTTTCATGGCTAGATGCCTCTAATAACCTTCTATTGGTTTACTTCTAGTCTTTATTCAATTGATTCTCCACACTGCCAGTGTGGAGTTTGTCAAATGCAAATCTGACTCCATCATTCGCTTGTGGAAAACCTCTTGGAAACCTCCAGTAGATTGTGTTTTTCCTGTGGTCTGAAAACCACCTTAATCAGAATCACCTGGCACATTTCTTAAATGTATTGATAGATTCCTGGACCTTGCCCTGGCTGGCTGATTGAGAATTTCCAGGGGAAGGACCAGGAACGTATACTCTTGCACCATGAAAATTTGAGATCCTCAAGTCTAGAAAAGTCATTAACACGCCACAGGAGGTTCTCTGGGGTTGAGCATGCATGTACCTCTCCAGCCTTAGGTCTTACTCCTTTGAGTTTTGTATCTTATATTAGATGAACACCATACTGCTTGATTTCTCTTATATATACTCTTGTGTTTGGCTTCTTTGATATAGTTAATAATGCAGTTCTATTTGCCTGTATTCTGTCCCCTTGCCAAACTGGTTAATTTCCACTTATCTTTAAAAGATTAGCAATTGCCTCTTCCAGGAAGCATTCGCTAGCATTATTTTCTAAATCTCTCCATCTCTTCACTCCTCTCTGTCCCCCACCAACAAAAGCTTTATACCTGTATTGTATTCCTATACCTCCTATTGCAGGAGTCTGTACTTCCTACACTGTATTGTAATTGTCTGCTTAGTGGTCTGTTTCTCCACCAAATTTTGAACTTCTTGAGATCTAAATTTTATGCCTTTGATCTCTAGGCATAGATACTCAATGTACGTTTTTTGAACTGAAGTACCATTGAGTTGAAATGTAATATTGATGTTTAATAAAATCATTTAATTACCTTTTAAAGTATTTCATTTTAAAAACGGTTGCTGTGGTACATAAATCAGTTACAGCTTTTGGAATGACCAGTTTTTACTATTTTTTTTCTCCTGTAGGTTTTGAACCTTTCAAATGGTATGGAAGAGGTAGTGAACCCTGAGAATGTCTGGAATGGTATACCCAAATTGGATAAGAGTCCATGTGAGGTATGGGTTTATGTAAATAGTAATTAATGAGAGTGTTCTCTTTCATTCTGAATAGTTCATTCTGGAACTATTTCCAAAGCCCTTGTGTTTAGGAATAATAGAGGAAAAAATACTACTATTGTAATAATAACGGTGGAAAATAGCAATAACGCAATGTTTCTAGATTTTATGCCCAGTATCTCTTATTAATGTTTTACTCATTGATTTTCATTTTGGGATTTAAAAAAAGGAAGATTGTTTGGCATTTGTGACCTTTATGCAATACGTTTGATGCAGAAAATCTGGGAATATGGCAAAGTTAAAAAGAGGAAGTATCAATCACCTGTAATACATCCTTCCAAAGGCAAAAGGACTGATCAGTTTGGTTTTCTTTAATAATCTTTCTGTTTATATGGAATATAAATATATCATCTACATATTTTGAACATGGTTGATTTCACTGTACATTCAGTTTTATATTCTGTGTTCTTCATTTAAGATTATACGGTAGGCAATCTCCCATGCTGTTATTATGTCTAGACATTTGAGTTTATCCTGTTTGCAGTTCGTTGAACTTCTTGCTACAAAATCTGTATCTGGTAGTTCCAGTATCTCGTCATGGCAGGGTTTTCATCTACTGATTGTCTTAAGAAATGATTAGCCTTTCCTCATTCGTTGTATGTTGAGTAATTTTGGATTATATTCTGAATGTTTTGAATATGATGTTGTAAGACTTTGGAGGCTGTTAAAATCTTCTGGAAAATGTTAAAGTTTTTGTTTTAGCAGGTGGTCAACCTGATTAGGTTCATACCACAGGTTCTCTCTCTCTCTCTCTGTGTTTGGTGGTTCCAGTGTCAGTTTAGTCTTCAACGTCTTTGCTATAATGTTTGGGCCTGCCCAGGGCATAAGCCATGGAGGGGTTAGTCTAGAACTTGGGCAGAGGTTTATACAGTCACTCAGGGATTAAAGACTTAGCTATGCTTTTCTTTTCTTGATTCTGTTCTGCATTTGCATCGTTCGGGATGACCTTAGGTTCACATATAATATTAGCGGTTCAAATTTTCCAATTCCTTTCCTCTCTGAGATTTCCTCCATACTCTGTGGCTCCAAGGGTCCTCTCTTATTCAGCCCCCAGAGGCTCCGTTTCCTGGTCCTCTGGCCAGAAAGCATGCTTCTCCCAGTGTTTCCCTGGGGGCTGACCAGGCAGTTCTGTCTGACAGGCCTGCCTCTGGCGTGAAGCAGATAGAGAAAAGAGAGAGAAAACCCCCACACCCCACCCCCTGCCTCTGGACTCTTCAGATAACAAAGGGATGTTTTCCTCAATCCACTGGCCAGCGTCTTCTCTCAGATTTGTAGGTGCCTGCGCTTTGACTGCTGTGCAGAAAAAAAGAAAAACAGTGAAGGGATATCCGCCCCCCCCCCACGCCCCACCCCTTAGTGTTCGGGGCCTCTTTCTCCACTCCGCTGGCTAGAAAGAGGGGATTTCGCTCTGTTTTGCTGCCCACCCCAGCCTGGCAGCTCTGATTTGGCCCAACATCTGGTCAAAAAACAGGAGAAAAGGCAGAAAAAAAGAGAAAAAAAACAAAACAAAACAAGAAAACCAACAACCCTGTGAAACTCACCCCTGTTTTGGGTCATTATTCAAGTTTTTACTACAGTCCTTCTATATTTCTGATCCCATTTACTTTTGAGAAGCCTCAGATAGTTGCTTTTTGTATTCTCTCCAGAATTTTCCATTGTAATCAGTGTAAGTCAGCTTGCTCCATCTTGGCTGCCACCAGAAGGCCATAGCTGCATAATATTACATGACATTACTGGACAATGATTCATTAAACCATTTCTCCTCTTGTTGGGCATTTAGGTCATTGAATTTGTTCACTATAAAAAAAATCATTGACCTTCTTCACCTCTTGAAAGCTGAAAATTGGAAAAGGACACTTTAGTCCCTGCATGGAATGCTACAGTGGAGATAGTCCAGATAAATGGGTATTTGAAGAATAGAAAATATACTTGATGTTATTCTTCATTATAAAATCAAATTGGCATAGTCTTAATAGGATTACTTTTTGTTGTTCACCGTTTTTCTGGTGTATCTATGGTCCCCTTTCTGATTTTAATTATTTTGTATTTATAATAAAGAAGTGGTAGTAATCCAACGGTTTCTTTTGTTAGGCTGTATTCCGGACAGTGGGAAAAGATCTTCACCGCCTGTCATTGGATGATACTGTGGTCAAAGGTAACTTGTGTTTTTAAAACAAAATACTTTTACCAACCAGAATTGCCAAGTCTTTAAGGTACGATTACCCTGAATCCCTCAGATAAAAATGGTTCATCCATTTCCTTGGATGTTAGTAGCAGGAAAATAAAAACCACTTCAGCTAAAAATGGTGATAAGTAAACAAGAAGAGGATTTCTTGAAATACAGGGAATTTGTTGATTGAATCAATCTTGAAGGTGTATGATAAATTCATATTTTAAAGGATTTTTTCAGTGTTAGCTCAGATGTTCAAATGATCTTTGTTAAATAATCTCTTGGAACTTCTTTTGAGATTTTTAGTGTATATGATGATTCCGTTTTTTGGATGTTCCTGGTTATTGCATGGTCTTGTTTGTAAGTAGCACACTGATTCTTAGATTGAGGCACATAGAGAATGAAATCATCTTTTGGTGACTTTAGTATTATGTGAAAAATACGCACTAATGAAAGAGAACAAAGAACTAATTGGTTATCAGCCTTGCCAAATATCATCCTAGAAAAATATAAAATATGCCAATTTCATAACCTTTTTAGAGAAGTTTTATATGATAATAGGTACAATGTGAGGACCAAAATATTTTTAAAAATCACGTCAGTCGGAATAATTCCCTGTAGTAATTAGAATGCTCACCTCTTCCCTCTCCCCATTTTTAGAGGACGTTAATTTTGTCATGGTAGCATCCATGTAAAGAATTTTCTTGGGACTTCCTTGGCGGTCCACGGGTTAGGACGTGGCGCTTCCACTGCAGGGGGCACAGGTTCGATCCTGCTTGGGGAACTAAGGTCCTGCATGCTGCAGCATGGCCCCCTGCCACAAAAAAAAAAAAAAAAAAATTCTTATTTTTATGTTTCTTTCTCAACTTGAGGTTTTTCTCTTCTTGTTTCAGAAAAGAGGTCTGGAGACGATAGAGATTTAACTGTGCATCCATAAATGTGGCCAATCAGTCAGAAGCTGCTCTTAAACAAGTGCCACCTCACCCAGACCAACAGAATATTTCAGAAAATTGAGAGCACCTAATCATAAGAAGTTGTCGTTTCGAAAAGTTTGATATGTGTCAAAAACAAAACAGATCTCAGGCTGCCTGTGTAGTGTATTTATAGTGCTATTTCTGTATATACGGAGCTGGGATCTTTCCTCTCCCTTTAAACGTGTTATCTTTCTAATCAGTTGGATTTATTTTGCTAAACAGTTTGCTAACACATTACTCACACTGCAAAAAAAACTATTTGGGTTTCTTCTGAATATAGTGTTTAAAATAGAAAATTATAGGTTTATGACAAGCATATTATATGATGCTACTTGGGAGGATGGCTTTGTTAGCAGTAACTCCTTCAAAATTTTTGTTTTCTTTCTGAAGCTTTGCCTTTCTGTCTAGTTTTGACTAATATTCTGTTTGAATTTAGAAGTATACTAATATGACACAAGATTTGAATAAAGTGTGTCCTTAAAAGTGTAGTGGTGTCATTTCATTAAAAAGGAAATATCTGTGGTTCTGGAATATCTGTAGTCATGGAATGAACCACCATTCTACAATTGGGGGAAACATAGTAATATTAAACATTAGCTTTTATGTGTTAATCACTCAGTTGGTACTTTAAATGCATTTTCTCATTTAATCCTTGATTCTGAGGTGCATATTAATGTTATCCACATTTTATAGGTGAGACAATTGAAGCTTTTTAGAGAAGGTAAATAATTTGCCTAATGTCAAAGAGCTAGCAAATCTCGGAGGCTTGATCAAACCTAGACCCATCTAACTTCAAAGCCCATGCTTTTAAAGCATGGTTTTGCATAAGTGGTAGTATGCAAAGTATAGGTCCTAGCTTTAGGAAACAGATCTTAGCTATATGCTGCTTACTAGATATGTGACCTGGGTAGGTTATTATAACATTGTTGAGTCTTGACCTTCCTCATCTGTAAAATGGGGTTAATAAAACCTTTCTTGCAGTGTTTTAAGACTAGAAATAATTTATGTAAAGTGCCAGAAAAGGAGTAGGCATTTGATAAATATTTCCTTCTCTCCCCCAAAAGATACTCAGTATGCACTATGGTAGGTTGTAGTTTTTAAACTTTAACTCACTGGATCCTTTCAGCATCAGCATGTGCCACCAACAAAGGATTTTAAAGAGGTGCTATTGAATGGGACATCAGTACAATTGGAATGGTTATCCATTTCTAAAATGAGTAAAGAGGTTTGCTACATGTGAATGGGGAAAAAGATGTATGTATATGAAACATTATGAGACCCTGAAGCCTGATGGGAATAGTGAGAATTAAGAACCTTAAAAGTTGGGTATAATTTCAGTAAGTAAAAAGGAGAGGGTTCTGCATTAAACGTAATTGAGGTAGATGAGTATATTCCTTGTTCCTGGGATAATGATTAGACACATTTAGCTCATTCATGTAGGAGATATATTTGTGAATTAATTACTGGGAGAAAAGGTCAGAGAAGATGCATTAGGGTCGGATTATGGAAAGCCATCAGTTTCATGCTAAGCAGTTTAACTCTCTATTTAAAAACGTTTAATCTGAACAGTTAGAGTAGAAATCATATTTCTCAAAATGAGTGTTTTTGCACATGAAAACATTAAGATACGCCTGAGTGCCAAATCAGAAAACACAGTTACTTATTAACTGGGCAAAAGGAATAGGGGTAGAATAGTTAACCAGGCTTGCTTACTAAGTACTGATTATCCTTGTTCACACAGGCTTTAATTAAACTTAATTATGGAGAATTCATAGGAACAAGACCATTCTTAGACCAAAATATACTTAACTGATGAGTGGCAGAAATGTTTATACCCCTTGGGAAACAAAATACATTTTCCATGACTCCCAGAAACATAAGTGCACAAATCTTTCAGCTATCTTTTTACCTCCATTTATTGTGCTTTTCCCCTCCCACTACTACACATAAAATTAAAAACATTCATTAAATATCAATAAAACTAGTGGAAAATGAAACAGTTAAAATTATGTCCTTTCTTATCTGTTGCAGCTTTCGGGTGAATCAGTGATTTAATGTGTGATGGCTGGAATCGTGGGCCTGTCTTATGTAGCTTTCTTTAGTAAATAGAGTGCCTCAGAGGTAAACCATTAAAGTAAATGCAGACAAATTACCAACTTGCTTTAATCTGCTGCCTTTGCTTTGTCACCAATATTCTTACCCCCATCCATTCCCCGTTTAGTCATTATATTGAAATTGTGCAGTCCCGCCCATCCCACGGTAAAGCAATGGCTTTATTATCCGCTTGGTCTGATTTCTCTCACCATGACCCAAGGTCAAAGGGAAGCGCTACCAAATCCCACCCAGAAGACCATGTTGCTAAAACTCAATTCTACTGCTTATAATAGAAAAAAAAAGAGGCAAGAAAATCTGTTTTTATTATGTTTTTAGGGAGTGTTAGGTCATTGTAACACATTTTCAATGGCATGATGCCTGTTTTAATATACTTGTCCATTAAAGTAATGTAAAATCAGTTTTTTATTGTGACACCGAGAAAGGATCACTTTAGTAAAACTAAAATTTAGGCTGGTATGATTTTTATATGTAGCAGTCTTTCTTTACATTTAAAGGAAAAAAATCTTAATCCAAGCTTCAATCACTATTGTGGTATAGCCTACATTTTCAAATATGAGTTATTTGAGAAAATACATTAAAATCATACACACACACACACACACACACTTTTAGACAGTTTTTAAACAAGACTTTTTAAAAAGTTCTTTTAATCTGAATTCGGCTTCTGTATTCCTGTAGAGTTCTGCAGGGTGGCATGGTGGTTGGTTGTGTCAATGTTAGTTCCTGGAATAAGATTGTCATCTTCCCCTTCAATTAAAGAATCCCACTGATCAAAATCTTTCTGAAGTCCTGTAAAATACAAATGTCACTAAACATATTCAACTTCGGAAAGTGTTAAACAGTTCAGTGCCTCTAGGTGGCACCCTAGCCTCACAAACGACCCACACTGCGTCACCGTTATGGAGGCAAGGTGCTCTGTGTGAGCTCTGTGTGAGCTCTGCGTGGCTGCAACATCTGAATGACAGATGGGATTGAGGCACTATGCTGTCCGAATCCTCTGCTTGGAAATCTGCCCCAGGCTTCACAGAAAGACTATTAGCTCTAACAGGTACGCTTGCTGCCTGTGATGCATAGTATGCAAAGCAGCAAAATTAAATTGTTTTCAAATGGACTGACTGCAGTGTTCCATTGTAAACCGACTGGGAACAGTCAAAATGGGACTCATGCACAGTTAAGATAGACAGTTTTTTCCTGAGAATCATCTGGTTTATGTCAGGAAAGAAGATCCCTTTCTTACCTAAATGCTTTTGCAAGAATGCTAAGGAAGCTTTGTTGCTAAGACCCATGGCTACATTTGAATCTATTTCTCCTTTCAGTGTGAATATGTAGCCAATTATTTTGCCAGTTGCAAAAGTGAAGTCAACAAAATTCTGATGGACTGAACCCCTGAAAGAGAAAGGAGACATTTACAAATCACTTTGTTGGACAAAATTATTTCTGTAGTTACCGTGCAGGAAAGATGCTGGCCTGGTTGGCCTATTTACGAAAACCAAGGAAACAAAACTTGTAGATTTGATCTTCTTAGATGTACTTGAGGGTCACAAAGCTGTTCATTTAGGGGTCCTAGAGTATATATTCTTCCTCCCCTCTAGATCAATAAGGCAAAGATTCCTGTCTTGCTTGGCATCTTGGTTTTAGAAGAGATGATTCCAGCTTTGTAGAGGACATGATTACTTTCAATTTGAGTAGGTGGAATGTTTTATATGTTGAGGGTCCCTGAACTCAGAACCAGAATCCTGCCCCCTTACCACCACACTTAACTGGATATCTATTTGCTGCTGGGCAAAAACACTTTGCATTTAAGCCTTGGATTAAGTAGGTTAAAAGACAGACAAAATTTTGCCTTGTATTATTTAACCTGTAAGCACCTCATAAATATCCCTTATTGATGGACTTGAAATTCACCAACAGCCTAACATCAAATAGAATGGCCATTTTTTTTAAACATCTTTATTGGAGTATAATTGCTTTACAATGGTGTGTTAGTTTCTGCTTTATAACAAAGTGAATCAGTTATACATAAACATATATCCCCATATCTCTTCCCTCTTGTGACTCCCTCCCTCCCACCCTCCCTATCCCACCCTTCTAGGTGGTCACAAAGCACCGAGCTGATCTCCCTGATCTCCCTGTGCTATGCGGCTGCTTCCCACTAGCTATCTGTTTTACATTTGGTAGTGTATATATGTCCATGCCACTCTCTCACTTTGTCCCAGCTTACCCTTCCCCCTCCCCATATCCTCAAGTCCATTCTCCAGTAGGTCTGCGTCTTTATTCCCGTCTTGCCCCTAGGTTCTTCATGACCTGTTTTTTTTTTTTTCTTAGATTCCATATATATGTGTTAGCATACGGTATTTGTTTTTCTCTTTCTGACTTACTTCATTCTGTATGACATACTCTAGGTCCATCCACCTCACTACAAATAACTCAATTTTGTTTCTTTTTATGGCTGAGTAATATTCCATTGTGTATGTGTATATATATATATATATATATATATATATATATATATATATACATATATATGTGTGTATATATATATATATATACATATACACATATATATATGTATATATATATGCCACATCTTCTTTATCCATTCATCTGTTGATGGGCACTTAGGTTGCTTCCATGTCCTGGCTATTGTAAACAGAGCTGCAGTGGACATTGTGGTACATGACTCTTTTTGAATTATGGTTTTCTCGGGGTATATGCCCAGTAGTGGGATTGCTGGGTCACGGGTTCAATCCCTGGTCCAGGAAGATCCCACATGCCGTGGAGAAACTAAGCCCGTGCGCCACAACTACTGAGCCTGCGCTCTAGGGCCCCGTGAGCCACAACTACTGAGCCCGTGCGCCTAGAGCCCGTGCTCCACGACAAGAGAAGCCACTGCAATGAGAAGCCCGCGCACGCACCGCAACGAAGAGTAGCCCCCGCTCACCGCGACTAGAGAAAGCCCGCGTGCAGCAACAAAGACCCAACACAACCAAAAAAATAAAAATTAAATTAAATCTTAAAAAATAATAATAATGTCTCTTGATCCTTCAAGACCCAATTCTACCCCCATTTCTTCTAAGCAGCCTTTTCTGACCACCTTAATTGGAAAAGAGTCCTCCATTCTCTGTCCTGGGAGTGTTTACTGCCTTTACTGTGTGTGTTTCCTTCTTGCCACCTCTTCTGTGCCCTTCTAAGTAAATCAGGTTTCAGATAAAAGAGGAAGGAGCTCAGTCTTTGCTTTGTAACATCTCATTGTGAGTTCAAAACGCTATTGGGAGTTCTTTTTCACATCCACGATATAAGCATGTTGCTGACCCTTAAAGGGACCCTATTACAGCTTCTGAGAATTTATAAATTCATCTACTTACCGAACAGGTAAACACACTGCAGGTCTCAACAGATGATCTTACTTTTTTTCTAAAGAGTTCTTAGCCTAGCTTACTGATGGAATACTTCCCCCTATCCCAGCCCTAAAAATGTATAGGCTTGCTCTTATATTTAGATAAAAGTAGCATGTATCCTGATGCAAATTTTAATTATCAGCACATGCTATATAATATATTAACATGGTTAATAGTATATTAACATTAATAGTATATTAACACTACTCAAAAATTTGCATTTTAAAAAGAGTAAGTCTAAATGCACTTGGAAACTGAGATTATCTAATATTCTCCCTTATTCCAAGTCTGAACAACAAATTGAATAATTCTAGAGTAGCAACCAAATGATATCTGTTGCTTGTTTATCCAAGTTTCAAGTTTCTGTTTCAGATGATGTAATAAGTCACTTACTGATACTTACCTGATTGTAATCATTTTTCTTTCTCTATCAGGTAAGTAGCATTTTTTCATTTTTATAATATTAGAAGGATATTGGAATCGTTCCGAGTTGATAAAAAAGAGGGGCTGAGGAATTCTGGAACATACGTCACCACCCACTGGAAACATCCATGCATCCAGGGCGATACCGCACCTGATCAAAGAAGTCTGGTTACACGCTGGTCCAGATACAGGAATTTCTAATAATGCAAGGATTCAGAGACACACACCGCAGCAGATCACTGTGGGTTATCTCACTGAGCTGAAGAGGTGTTATACTTCACTGTGGGAAAGGGATATGATTAGCTTTATAAGGTAGCAAACTTGTAATTATACAATCATTTTCTTTAGGAGGCATTTAAGAATTGCAACCTTTAGAAAGACATAGTACTTAAAAATTTTTTATTCATTTTTTGTTATCTTTCAAGATAAATTTTAAAATATTATAAGTACCGTAATTCTTCAAAATTGGGGGGTATCTGAAAAAACACAGTACATGCCCCTGTTTCTAGTCCTTCTGGATACTGTCGTGTACTCATTATACCTCTTTCAGAGTAACAGTTAGACCCGTTCCTTTATATTTAGAGATGCTTCACCTGCAAGAGTGTCTGGGTGTTGAAGAAAAGTCTATGGAGTGTATCACTTGCAAATGAAATGTAATTAATTTTCTTTTTAAAAGTAAGTTATCCTATGTTTCTTAGCCTTTTGGACACTCTATTTTATGTGCTAAATGGAGGAAAGAAGAGAATCCCCTTATGTTGAAACAGATTTTAAGAAATGTGAGATGAAGTTCCACAAATGATCCTACCCTCTTTCTACATGGTTGGTTCTACATGATCTCATCAATCTGGGATAAAATGGTTCAAGAAAGAAAATATTTCTTCAAGTTAGAAGACTGGGGGCCTGACTTCCACCCACATAACTGTCTAATTTTAGCCCACACTTCATCTTAAAGATGAAAAAAATTAATTAGAAAATGCCCTACCTATTGGGGAAGTCTAGAAAACAGTATAAGAGGACAATATTATTATTACAATCATTATGTCACAGATAATATGTATATATAAAGATAAACTTCCAAATGAAAATAATAAGCCCTAGAGCAGATAAATAATAATGTGGAAATATATTGAGAGATGGGAAGAGTTTTCAATAGCAAGAGAAGTAGATGGTTTCTGTTTAGGAAAATTCATATGGAGGACTTTATGGAGGCAAAAGAACAGACTTGTGAATTCCAAAGTAACGCTTCCTCACTAAGAATTTGATAAATTCTATCTCACATGTGTTATCACTCCCCCCGCTTCCAAAAACTGAGACTCATTCTCTTACCTGAATCTCTGGTCTTCACTAAGACTCTGAATAACTGTGGCTCCACCAAAAGAATGTCCAATAACCGCTATTTTATCCCTATCGATAGAGTCCTATGTGAAAAAGCATGATATGAATTTATCAGTATCTTGCAGGTTGTTCGGAGGATAGGCAGTGATTTTGTGAATCATAAACTTATTTTTTCACAGGCATGGTTAAGTACCTTGGTTTCTTAGAAACGAAATATACATACACATACATACATTCACGTGCACCCACACACCCACATACACATATTTAAACATATACACATATATGTACGTATACATACATGCTTACCTATATATACACAAAGACACACACGTAGTTGTTGAACATTTCTAAGAGTTCAGAGGTAAACTTCATGGCCTTCCTCTTCACCCACACTTGAAACATCAACATCATTGCTGATTTCTCCCCCTTCCCCCTCCATGTTTATTAGTTTGTTCATTCCCTATTGATTGAGCACCTGCTCTGTGCCAGGCACTATAGTTCATTTTCCATGAGCTCCCAGTCTGTTAGGGAAGGAGCTACAGATACATGATGCAGATGCAGTAGGGTCGTACCAAGGAGCACATATGATAGACAGCTGGCCCAGCCCAGGGTGGGCAGTGAGGCCCAAGAAAGCTTCATGGCCGAGATAATACCCGACTTGAGTTGACGATTAAGCAGGACTGAGTCAGGAAGACGGGGTGTCAGACCAAGGGGACAACACGTCCAAAGGTATGGAGACAGGAGAGTGGCTAGCCGAGGGACACAAACGCTTCACTGTGTCTGGAGGACATACCATCCTCTTAGTGCCCTCTCCTTCCCTACACTCCACCCCCCTACACACACGCTTGAGTCTTCATTCACGCGGTCCACTCTGATATCCTTCCACCCCACCCCAATATTCTGTCTAAAACTTTTCACCAGCATTTCCAGATCAAGCTCAAAAACATGCAGGAACTGCCCAAGAAATTACAATACTTCCACTGGTTGTATTAAGTTGAAACATATGAAATTGCCATTTTTGTAGATCAAAGCTGGCTGGTGGCAATTTCATATGTAGTTCAACCTAATGTGTTCCTCACTGTTGGAATACTTTGCAGGTACTTTTTTTTTTTTGCAGCCATTTATCATATTGTATCTTGTATTACAGCAGTAAAACAGACAAAAATGAGAGCAATAAAGAAGTCTAGGCCAGGGGAAAATGGCTTTTTTTTAGCTCACCTTCACCTGTTCCACATCAAACTCTAAATCTAATAGATTCTTCTCTGGTCTCCCATGATCAATGTCCAGAATCAAATTGAGAGCTTGAGAACACTCCTTTGCTCGTTGCAGTACCTAAGATGATGATTAGAAGGAAATGGCAAAGTAAAAAGTTGTAACACTTAAAGCTTGTGTAGAGGGGGCAGGTGGAAAAAATACGTGGTTGCTTATAAACCGGAAATGACTTTGAGATTAGCGATTAGAACACAACCTAGCATGATGACCCAGGCACCAGCTTTATAGGTAGTTATTGCTTGGTCCAAATCCTTACTCTGTTGCTTACCCACTGTGTGACCTCAGATGATTTACTTAACCTCTCTGAACTTCCATTTATTGTATAATAATGCCTCAGTGAAATGTGGATGGGATTAAATGCAATAACATATATAAAAAGCACCCACTATAAAGCCTGGCACAGAGGTGGAAAGCAATGTGCTTTATTTCACTTGATCTTCCTCAAAGCCCCATGTGAAAGATACTGTTAATATTCATTATTTCGTAACAGATCAAACATGGAAACAAAACAAAAAGAATAAGTAACTTGTCCAAGATCACTCCACTGCTAAGTGATGGTGCCAGGATTCAAACATAGAAAGTTGCGTTCTGAGGCCTGGACTCTTAATGCTATTCTATACCACCTCTGTGAAAAGTAGTCTTTAGTTCTAATGCAAAAGGATTCTGAATATTCACCGTCATCTCCTAGGATTTTTATGTTGGTCTTTGTTTTTACTGTGATCCATATATTTCATTAAGGGAGTTTGATTACTCAGAGAATCCTCTGACAGATCTTTTGGGGATGGGAAGTAAGGACATCTAGGAGCATGGTCTGCCATATGTAAAATGAAACGAACAAATGTCATCATTTTGCCTATGCTTTTTGGTCACCATGCCACCTCTCTTCTTCCTGCAACATACCTGCTCGTTTCGTAGAGGAAACTCCTCCTCCCCTCGTTTTAGGGTTCTAAGATAAAGCCAAGTCTTGTTTCCTATTTCTGCAGCAGACTGGTCCTTGAAATAGTAAGTCGCAGATGCAGAGCCATCTCTACAGTACAAACAGAATCAGTTACTTTACGCTTGTTCTTTCTCTCCTTCATCTCACCTGTGTTCCTCATCCCCATCCTTGACTCTTTCTGACTCCCTTTCTTGCACTCTATATTTTTTTTAATCAAAGAAGCCCCCAAGGGAGTTCTAAGAAAAAGACATGGTTGCCTGTAAACAACCCATTCCATCTTCACAATTCTGGGAGGCTGTGGTGTTGAAAACTCTCTCCTGGAATCAAATCCCAGTTCTGTCACTTGCTAGCTGTGTGGTTTGGGGCAAATTACTTACCCTTCCTCAGCTTCATTCTCTGCCTCCTTGAAACAGTGGTAATGATAACCGTCTTAAAGGATTGTTATGAAGATTAAATGAGATGGTCTGTGAGCACGGCACTCGATAAACATTCTAGAAATGTTAGCTATTTTTTTATATACTTGACAATCTAACTCAGTCTCCTTTTTATCTCATCATGTAGCCATAGTTGACGATTCTATCAGCACTTTTCATAAACCTTTACGAAAGGCAGAGCTCAGCCACATACCAGGTGACGTACCTGTGTTCTATGGCAGCAACTATAAACCCGTGAGATGCCAGGTCAATACCAATAGCAGAATAAATTGTCCTTCAAAACAAAAAGAGGGAAGCATTCAACTACCAGTCATGATTACAAGGGGTCCACAAATAAACCTAGGAATATGGAGGTAATTATACCCCTGCAGTAGTGCCCTGGGGTAAAGCAGAGAGCTGTGGTTCTCAAAGGGGGCTGATTTTACCCCTCAGGGGATATTTGACAATGTCTGGCGGGGTTTTCATTATCATGAGCAGCGGGAGGGTGTTACTGGCATCTAGTGGCTAGAGGGATGCTGCTGAAACCATCCTATGATGCACAGGACTACATTCCACAAGAAATTATCCAGTCCAAAGCATCAGTGGTGCCAAGGTTGAGAAACACTGGTGCAGTGATTATAAATATTGCCTTTGAGAATTCTGGGTTTTTTTAACTTTTTATTTTATATTCGAGTATAGTTGATTAACAATGTTGTGAGAGTTTCAGGTGTACAGCAAGGTGGTTCAGTTATACATATTCATGTATCTATTCTTTTTCAAATACTTTTCCCATTTAGGCTGTTACATAATATTGAGCGGAGTTCCCTGTGCTATACAGTAGATCCTTGTTGGTTATCCATTTTATTTATTTATTTATTTTTTTATTTTATTTTATTTTATTTTTGTATTTACAACATTGCTTTCAAGTGGGAATAGGGCATTTTCTGATTCAGTTAGAGCTCCTGTCAGTCCTACAGTCAAGGTTTAATAAGAGTTTTTATTTATTTATTTATTTATTTATTTATTTATTTATTTATTTATTTATTTATTTATTTATGGCTGTGTTGGGTCTTCGTTTCTGTGCGAAGGCTTTCTCTAGTTGCGGCGAGCGGGGGCCACTTTTCATCGCGGTGCGTGGGCCTCTCACTGTCACGGCCTCTCCTGTTGCGGAGCACAGGCTCCAGACGCACAGGCTCAGTAGTTGTGGCTCACGGGCCCAGTTGCCCCGCGGCATGTGGGATCTTCCCAGACCAGGGCTCGAACCCGTGTCCCCTGCATTGGCAGGTGGATTCTCAACCACTGTGCCACCAGGGAAGCCCTGGTTATCCATTTTAAATAGAGCAGTGTGTACATGTCAATCCCAAACTGAGAGTTCTGGGTTTTAATCTTGGGTTTGCCACTTCCCAGCTATGACTTTAGGTAATTACATTACTGCATTTCTGTCCTCATCTGTAAAATGGGGATAGATAATAAAGCCTTTGCTTTAGAATAGTGATAAGGTTTTGATAAGATAATGCATAGTGCGGGAAGGCAGTACAATGTGATGCTTAAGAGAACAGGACCTACACTCCGACCACTGCAGGTGATCGTATCCTGGTTCCCTCACTTATTAGCTCTCTACCTTGGATAAGTCACTTATCTTTTCTCTGCCCTAGTGCTTTACCTGTAGAAGGGTGATGTTATAAGATTACGGTACCTGGTCGGGTTACTGTAAGGATTAAGTAAGTTACACAGTTTCAGTGCTTATAACCATGTCTGCAACAGAGGAAATACCAAACACACGTTAGCTGTTATGTAAATGGCTGGTTAGGGTGAGATGCTTAAAGAATCATGTGCTAATTAGCAACTACATTCAGAATCCCTTCCACATCTTTGCTCTGCACAATCTTTTCTCCTATCATGTATTCAATAGGAAATGGCCATAAGGAACAAAAAGGAGGTAGGCACCATGTCTTCTACCCCTGACAATGCAGGACCAACTCAGGAAGGGAAAATCATCTAGTACAGGGATCAGCAAAACCTTTTCTGTAAAAAGCCAGAGAGTAATTGCTTCCAGCTCTGCGGGCCACACACTATTTGTCACAACTACTCAGCTCTGCTGTTGTAGCACAAAAGTGGCAGAGACGATGGGGAAAATGAATGAGTGTGACTGAGTTGCAATAAAACCTTATTTACAGAAGCGGGCAGCAGGCTGGAGCCGGCCCTCAGATTCTGAGACGCCAAGCACTGGTCTAGAAGGAATCAAATAACTAGCTGGACTACGGTAATTTCTTATTGCAGATGCTACGCGATTTCTTACCAGCTAAAAGCCACTCTTCTAAAAGTCTTATAATCCTCTGAGGTGGAAGACGGGGAGGCAGTTGAGAAGATGTAGGAAGAACGTGGAGGGCGTGTGGTGGCCATGAAAATGTGCCACTCGTCATGGCACAGAGATCACAGTTGACTAAAGACCCCTCCCAGCTCCTGCCCCTGTGGATCCAAGTGAAAGCTAGGCTTCCTGTGGGTTGGTCCCAGTGACTGGACATGGTGTGTGTTTAGCGCAGGTCCTTTCCTGTGAGGTGCAGAGATCCTCTGAGGGGCAGTTGTTGGTCAAGCACTCCCTCCATCGGCCTGGCCCAATCTTTCTTAGGATCGTGCTGCAGTCTCGAGATGCTCCCTATCCAGTCCTTCTGTCTCCCATCTCCTTCCCAAGTGTCCAGCCTGCACCATGATCTGAAAGCTCTCCCCATCTTTTCTGCTTCCGCTCCTTCCCTTCTATCCTTCGTGGGCATTTTGTCATACATGTCTTTCACCGCTAATCTAATCATGGTGGCTGTTTCTCGGAGGACCTGAACTAATACAATGAATGATGTTGAGAGTGTAAATACTATAATATAGAAGGACACCAACCCAAAATGCGACAGCCTGTCTCCTCTGTTGTGAAGCTGGTCTCCATGGGCTGGAGGCAGGAAAAAACAGGGCTATAGGACCGATCAACAGATCCCAGCTAATTCCTGAGGAACGCCAAGTCCTCCAGGGCAGGGGACAGCCTGACACTCCAAAATCTGCTGTCCCTCTTCTGGGGGAAAACTGCATTCAGTCATTTGTCCCTAGAGGCTAAAGTCGTTCAACCTCTGAAACTTTACCTGAATGCTCCAAGACCATGAGAAAAAATAACTAGTGGATATTTTTCCCCAGTCCTCAGAGGGGAATTCCAGGCTGCAGGAGTTGTCATTGAACCTAGACAGCAGTGGGAGACTGTAATTAGTGTTTTTTCTGACTTGAGTGTTGCTAGTTAATTTAACATATCTCCTTAGTATAAAATTCTGACCCATGGAATTTATGTGTTTATGCATTAATAGTAAATTCATTTAAAAAGTCTCCTACTAGATACCACCAACCAAGGGCCTGAACTATGTGTTTTTCCTAGGACCACAGGATCATTAACTATCAGTTCTCACTGCCAGCTCTGAACTTGAGGTGAGACATTTTCCTACTTAGAGGTGTATTCGGGAAGGCTGTTCCTTATGATTAATCCCAGGTTTGGGCAAAACTTCAGAGGGAATGTTCTGAAACTAAACTACCAGTAAACCTCAGGAATATTACACTGAGATCCAGAATCTTCAGATCAGAGACTCTTCTCATTCTAACTTGATCAAAGTCAAGAGAAAGGTGGAGAGACCTTTGACTGCACGCTTAGATGTGGCTTTGGATAAAGCTCTGCCACTTACTAGCTACTGACCTTGGGCAAGTCAAGAGAACTCTCTGAGCTTCAGACTCCTATAAAATGAGGGAAATGATATCTATCTCATGGGGGTTTTGTCAGTCATATTTAAGTAGGAAAATGTAAAGCATACCTATCCAGTCACATCGTAAAGGGCTCAAAAAAATGGAAGATGTTGTCTCTTCTTCCTTCACTTCTCACTTGTCATCATTATCATCAATTATTTGTGTTTCACTTTCTCATCAATACAATGGAGATGTGGTCATGAAGACTGAATGTGACGATTGCTATGGGAGTGACTTATAAGTTATTCAGCATCATAAAGATGCATAGTGATAATATTTTCATCATTTCCCCTTATAAAGTGATTCTTAAGAAAACTCCAACGAGATGTTTAAAATGAATGCCAAAAGTTGTAGGTAGTTTTGAGGGGGAAAATTGAAGACATGGTTAACACCAGCCCAACAGTAGTGTCTGGTCAAACAGATAAGGAAGGACAACTCAATATTAGTGAAATATAGACATATTAAGTGATGAATGCACATCGGATTGTCTTAGTGAGAGAGGCTGGCCGCTTGGGGGTCAGTGATGGGAATGAGAGTAGTTTCTTCATTTATGACATGTAAGAAATTAGCTTTCACTCCTTTGTTTAGGATCTGGAGGGTTATGGCGGCTTCTATTTTCTTTCTCTCTTTGCCCAACTGTAGAAAGCACTTTAGCGCAGAGCATAGAACGTAGTAGTCACATCAGCCCAGCTGCTGTTCTCACCACATGACTGCCTCCAAGAATATGTAAGAAGCAAAAATCAGGCCAGCCATAGAGAGATGTTAGAGCCAGTCTGAAAGTCTGATACCTTCACTCCCTCCACGCACCCCATCATATTCAGAATAGACAAAACGAGAACCCTTGATTCTCTGATAGTTACCTGGCCTTTTAAGAAATACTTTGTCATCTTAGGAGATGTCTGGACTGGAGACAATCCACTTTGGTCTTTAACTGCCTGAAACTCCTGCTATTTTCAAGCTTTTCTTATATTCTAGAGCCTAAAAGCAGAATCAACACAAATCTTACCAAAGAATAAGCTCAAAATTTTGCCCATAAGCCAGTGTGTTCCGAGAAATTTACTAAGACCAAAAAAATATTCTTTGTTTGGGATCCAAAGGGTGTCAGAGTGATCGTCATCTTGGGATGGATAATACAAACGCAAGAAGGTTCCCTGTAGAGGAAAGAAGTTAATGTACTTTTAGTCAAGTTGCTTCTGAAACATGTTCTAACAGCTATTTTGCATATTTAATTAGTGGGGACCCAAATACTTCTATTGTGCACAAGAGGTCCAGAGAGCTTTTTAAGTTGCCGTGGTGATTGAATGCAGTCAAAAGGAAGAGAAACAGAACAACAGTATGCTTTTTGAGTGAAAAGAAAGTATGAGCAGCCTGGTTTCAGCCATCAAAGAAGGGGAAAAAAAGAGTTTATACTTAATCCGATGAGAGCAACGAATTGGGGAATGAATTAAACAGCCAAAGGTTTCCCAGGAAACCATACAAATGGCAAAATGAGTCTTTCTCAGGTGAGGGCAAGGTCAGGTTTCAAAACCTTCTCATGGGCCATAGCCACAGTCAATATTAGAATATAAGGATAAGTGGTATTAATCAAATCATTACCTTATTCGTGTAATCGAACATCAAGTCTGTACAACCGACGGAATAAGATCCATTTCCTCTGGGGATTTTAGTTTGGCCAAACCTTGCGGCAGCCATCAGAGCTTGTAGTTTATTGACCCGCGCTGGAAAACAGGTCAATATTATTTCACTTGTCAGCCATTACACCCCAGACTTTATTACACAAAGAAACTCCAAGGGAATCAAGTGACTACCCATAGTTTCCTGCCTCCATTTCTCTACTAATTAGTAAAATACACAAATAATTATTGAGGGCCTGCTGTATGCGAAGTACTGTGTGGGGAAAAAGATGGCGGTCGACATAGCCCTTTTCCTAAGGTGCTGAGGATCAACACCTCCTAATCCTTTCAGCCTTGCCCTTACCTTCTACTCCTATCCGGAGCATATTAGAGACCACTTCCCAAATCTGCTTTTCCTAAACATGAGCTTTATCGACCTTTCAGATTTGGGCTCACGACTTCCCACTGGAAGCCTTCCTATTGGAACAGCAAAGCTTATGGTCCAGAATGAAACTAAATGACCATCTCCCAACTCCCCCTCTTCATCTTCCAACCACACAGCATGCAACTCCAGAATTCCCTAGCTTGGGGATCTCAAGCCAGAAATGTGGGAATCATGCTACTCTCCTAACTCTTTCTCCTCTATCCCCTACATCCAACCAAGTTCCAATCTCTAACATTTGTCTTTAGCTTAGGATTCTCTCTCCAATGTATCCTTACCCCACTAGCTCAACTGACTCAGTTACACCTTCACTGTTCTTGACCGGACAGTCGCCATCTCTCCCAAGTGTCCTGTTCACCTTGGATCCTGACTCCTTCAACTGCATCTTTCACACAACTCCTGGAGTGATTTAAAGCATGAATCTCACCAGGCAATTCTTCAAATCCTTCAATGCTCTCCTATCATCACCAGGTATTTTTTCTTGAAGGGGGAATGTATTGGAATCTTTCTGGAAGGCAGTTTGTAGGTTATATTTAAATCTACACATGGCTTCCAGTGTGGGGTGGCTTATCTTTCCAGTGTTCGGGGGTTGAAACTCGTAGAGGTTCACAGGTACACAAGTTAAATCTCAAGTTCCCGGGCACTATAAGAAAGACCCTCCATGATCTGGAGGTCCACTGGCTCCTCCTCTTCTTCTGCTTTTTCCCTTGTTATCTCCCTCCCTGTGCTCCAGCACTGCTGAGTGACACACTGGACTGTTCCATGCGTCTACACCTTAGTAAATGCTGTTCCCTGCGCTGGAAATCCCCATGGCAAACTCCTATTCAACCTTTAACATCTTGATCAGATGTCAGGTCTTCTCTGAAGCCTTCCCTGACCACCACCCCAGATTTAATCGTTTCATCCTCAGTATTAAATCAATTCCCTGTATATATTTTTATCTTTCTTCCTATCATATTAGATTAAAACTATGTGTCTGCACACTCTGTCTCCTAAGGCTATTTCGTAAGAGCTGCATCCATATCTTTGTATCCTCACATCTTTAACACAATGTCTAGCACATAATCGGTGCTCAAAAAATATCTGTGAAAATGAGCTAAACTAAGCTTTTCACTGTCACTGGGTCTCTTTTGTTTCTGCTAAATGCTTTATGGCACATATATATATATATTTTTTTAAATTAATTAATTATTTATTTTTTGGCTGCATCGGGTCTTCGTTGCTGCGCGCGGGCTCTCTCTAGTTGCGGTGAGTGGGGGCTACTCTTTGTTGTGGTGTGTGGGCTTCTCATTGCAGTGGCTTCTCTTGTTGCGGAGCACGGGCTTTAGGTGCACAGGCTTCAGCGGTTGTGGCACGCGGACTCAGTAGTTGTGCCGCACAGGCTTAGTTGCTCCGCGGCATGTGGGATCTTCCCGGACCAGGGCTCGAACCCGTGTCCCCTGCATTGGCAAGCGGACTCTTAACCACTGCGCCACCAGGGAAGGCCCATGGCCTCTATTCTTTTACCCACCCACTCTTGAAACATTTTCGCTCTCTGGTGCCAAAACCCTTCAACACACCTGCAGTTTCACCTGTTCCCCTTTCTAACCCCCAATCAAGTCCACATGCAATTTCAGGATGGTGAGTCCATATATCAGTGTATCTAGATTCAGCTTGCCTGCTCCTTTCCTTTTGTCGGACTGTGAGAGGTGATTGCTTTGCTGGACAGATTCCTTTGCGCTTCCTATCACAGTCTGCCTCTGCCACGTAGACACTTGGAACTATGTTAGGCATGGTGCCTGATATCATAGGGTATCTCTCAGAAGGGTTTGGGGCCATGAGAAGAAGCCCATTGACATCCTCCACGTTAGTGTGTGAAGCACCTGCCAGCGATGAGCCTGTCAACGCATGAGGCCTTGCTACTCAAAGTTGGTCCATGGACCAGCATCATGCGGAAGCTTGGAGACGAGGCTCTTAGGCCTCACCCCAATTCTACTGAATCGGAAAAGATGCGCCTATTAAAGTGTAAGGAAGCACTAGGCTAAGATACCAGACCACCTGGCCTGACACACGGTCAGCAATGCATGGTCAAATGGCAGGAGGTAGTTCCGAGGAAGGCAGTGGTTGAGATGAACGGACACTGGTGTTGGAGCCAGGTGATCCTATTTTGGATTCCAGCTGTATATCTTACAAGCTATGATGCTCTGCCCTAGGCAATTTTTTCCCCTCTCTGATCCTCATTTGTAAAGTGGAGATAAAATCACTTGGCCAACTCTCAGGACAGCTGTAAGGATAAAGTGATCATCTAAGTCAAGTAGCTTGCCCAGATCGCAGGCCAGAAGAGGCAGACAACTGATGTTATTTGCCCCTTCCCCTAGAGTTAGCTAACCCTGGTTACCCAAATTCAAACCTGAGGAGGAGTTTCAGCAGATCTCCACTAGATCATACCATTTTTCTCTGGGTAGTTTCAAAATCCAAGGTGTTTCCTCAGAAACATTTCTTTAAAAAGCTTTGCCTGTATGTAAGGCTAACATTCTAGGGTCTATTTAGAATTACAAAAGGCTTTATGTCTCCTATTTAAGACTGTCTGCTGAGTGGTCCTTCATGCTGTAATAGGGAGATGTCAAGTCCAGAGGACAGTAGGGTAGGCCTTCTGTGACGAGCAGCCTGGGTTCTGCTGTGCTGCCACCCACAGGCAACCATGGTGTGGCTATAGGGACTCTGGCTCACACAGCTTGGTGAGGAGCCCCAGAGAACCCACAGCTACCTTGGAGGCACTACCTCTGGAATTGGGAGTTCAGTTCTAGAGCCAAGGGCATGTTTCAAGTTGCACAAGTTTCCTCTTGTGAGATGTCAATTCTACCTAGGCTCTGGAAACTTTTTCCACTAACCTCGGAGTGCCTGGTCCTCTAAAACCTGCTCTACCAAAAAGCCTCACCCAGCATTCAGGAGCCCAGGTCAAGGTGAGGCTACAGGGCTGCTTATTCCAGGACACCTGACCCCTGAAAAGGTCTCAGAAAACTTCGAGCTGACCCAGGTTTGAGTGTAGGCCTCCAGGGCCCTGTGGCTGGTGAGTGCCAGGGCGGCTGCAGAAAAGGTTCACCAAACAACAAGGTCCTACTGTAGAGCACAGGGAGCTATATTCAATATCTTGTGATAAATCATAATGAAAAAGAATATGAAAAAATATATATATATGTATAACTGAGTCACTTTGCTGTACAGCAGAAATTAAACACAACATTGCAAATAAACTATACTTCAATAAAATAAACAAGAAAGAAAGAAAGAAAAGAAAGAAAGAAAAAGAAAGAAAGAAAAGGTTCACCAGCCCACAGCTAATCTGGTTATGGTCCTGGATTTCCCATTCTCTAACCAACTATCAGCACTCATCACGAAGGAAGAGGCAGGCAAGAGACTTGCCAGGTTGAATGGCCACTCTGTAGATGATATAGTTTCGTGGTTCAGAACTTACAAATGTCACTTCCTATTTTTCTTCAACTCTATTTTAATAGGAGCATTAGAACCTATGGTATGCTATTAATCTTATTATACATTTTTGGTGATGTTCCTTTATCAAATAGTCCTGATGTTCATTCCTGGGGTTGGAGATGGAATGTACACATGCTAGGAAAATGACATTCTCTTATATGGCTTTATGTCCTCCATTAGCAAATGGGATATCTCTAGCCATGTTTACAAACTTTTTGGCGGCATGACCATATTTTCTATGTATTCATTTATTAAGAATGATACAAATAATCATCTATTATTTTCATCTTTTATTGAATAAACTATTTCTAATAATTTAAAAAATATTTATGCATTCATTTTTGAGCATTTCGAATGAATGGGGCATTGGGCTCCAGGCTGGGATGACAAAGATGAAGCAAGCAGTGTCCTCAAGTTTCTGACTGTCCAGTAACAGCTTTCCAGTGATTTTCAGACATGAGGGAATAGAGAACATGTTTTGAAATTCCCATTCTGTACCAATAAAAAGCGCATGATGTAAATGTCTCCTAGGTAAGGATTTGCTTGTCATGTAAGATGTTACCTGTTTTCAATCTACAGATAAGATAATGGGAGAATTAATTTAACCTTGAGAGTTAATTTAACTTCCTTGAGCTTGACTACAAACCCTCTGTCTTAGTCACCAGTGCATTACGCACACCTCAGTTTTCTGATAAGTATTGTTGCATGAATGGACCTGTGAGATATGATGCCATTTCCTATGCAAACATAGTTAGAAGATCTAGTCCCTTTTCTGCTGCTGCAATCATTTCCCCAACTATGAAGTAGGGCCAGATTTGTAAGGCACTGGGTTAGGAAAGATCTTTGGTAAATGTCACAGTAAGGAGTCACCCATCAAGACTGCACAACTAGATCCAGGGCTACCATATCTCCCCAGGTGCATGGGTCTGTGGGTACAGACACTATGGCGCCTTGCAGAGGCCACTGACGCTGCTCACCTGAGGAGACTAGATAGAGAAGTTCATGCCTCCCAACCCTCTGGGATTAGCAGGAATTCACAGAGCTCCAGAAGGAATCGCTTTTCAATCAAGGTTATTCTAGGTGACAGTAGATGTCCCTGTCTAGAGATGGCTGTCCCATTCTGGCCACCACTCCCAGGCTTGACTAAGCCTCCCCCTCTTCTCCTTCCCTCCACCCTGCAAAGTAAGAAAGAGCAAGGGATGCACATCCATTCTCATCTGGAGCTCCGAGTGCCTACTGGTCCCTGCTTCTGCCGGTCATTAGATAGAAAAGATTGTCCCCCTCTGGATCCCAAACTCTAAATTGCCATCTTCTCACACACTCCACCGTCAACCAGGACTACACCTGTTGATCAAGACACCTGCCTCTTCTTCACCTTCGTGGGGGCAGGTTTGGGGTTGCCTCTGAAGGCACTGAAGGGGAAGTGTGTTACTGCACCGAGAGGGCATGGGTCAGGGCAATGAGGTATAGAAGGGGCGCTGTGGACCTTCTCTACGGTGACTGCGAGCTGAGTTTCCAGCTTGTCTGAAAAGGCCTCATCCTAGGCTGTCCTGCAGTCCTGATGTTGAAGAAGAAGGCACTTCTCTAGTTTCATTAAGAAGAGGAAAGAGGGGCTTCCCTGGTGGCGCAGTGGTTGAGAATCTGCCTGCCGATGCAGGGGACACGGGTTCGAGCCCTGGTCTGGGAAGACCCCACATGCCGCGGAGCAACCAGGCCCGTGAGCCACAACTACTGAGCCTGCGCGTCTGGAGCCTGTGCTCCGCAACAAGAGAGGCCACGACAGTGAAAAGGCCCGCGCACTGCGATGAAGAGTGGCCCCCGCTTGCCACAACTAGAGGAAGCCCTCGCATAGAAACAAAGACCCAAAACAGCCAAATAAATAAATAAATAAAGTCAGGAGCTCTTTAAAAAAAAAAAAAAGAAGAGGAAAGAGTGAGGCCCTTCCCCGTCCCCCAGGAGAACTGAGGATCTCATCTTCATCAGAATCTTCTTATAAGTCCACACATGCAACTTCCCTGGGACCACTCCGAGTCTGGCAACAGGTCAGTAGCTCAAGCCCTTGAGCAAATATACCTCTTACCTGATGATTCAATATGGGAAACAGGATTTAGGTCTTGCCAGTAAAAAGGATGAACCAGCGTGAGGCAGATGCAGAGGCAGAAAAGCGCGTGCAGTTTGGGTGGCAACATCTTGGAAGCTGAGCAGCCGTTTCAGCTTAACCTTCTTCAAGGCAGATGATTAAAAGGAAAAAAAAGACATGCAATAAAGAGGACTTAAATAGGCTAACCTATCAGTGAGATTAAGGGACTAGTAACATGATTCCGTGTGTTATAAAGGGAGAAGACATTTGGAAAAAAACAGCACATGCATTTTCTAGAATGGGTTTTTGGTAGGCACTAGGGTGTCAGAGTTCTTGGTCATGCTGGATTGCAGAGCCCAGAAATAACACTTTTAGTTTATAATATGAGGTCTTCGGCCATAGTTCCCTAACTTTGTAGCAGTCTAGTTTGGTCAGAAAGAAGAGCATCAAACTATAATAATTTTATCACATATCATAATCATAATAATATCCAAGGGCATGTCTAGCACATAGTAAACCCTCAATATGTTTTGGCTAATGTTCCCATCATATTTGTAAAATAATCATGTTGCAGCAGCTCGGTTTGTTTTTGGTGCTGATGATGTTATATTTTGGGGGATCTCTATAACCCTGCTACAACTGAGAGCCTCCCAAAGGCAGGGGGCAGATCTTACTTGCTGTCCCAAAGTGCCTAACAGGGGTCCTGGCATGCAGCTTGTGTGGGATAAATGTCGGTAGAACTGATGAATAAAACCGGACTTGTGGTAATAATAAATTACATTACAGGGAGGCTCTTTGCTAACATCTTAACAGCAAAAGCTATCTTGTATTTGTGAATCACTTTTCCCCTTGAAAATTTCTCCCCTCAACTTTTTGGGGTGATGGAAATGGTCCAAGCCATCACCACCTCTCTCTTGAATTTTGCAATAACCTCTAAAGTTTGTTTATAAAACTTCATACAATATATTCAACTTCCATTTTTAATTTGAAAATATACTGTAAATATCTTTTCATATGAGTACATAGCACTACAATTTGTCTTTTTATTTAAAAATGGCACCTAGGAGTTGCTCAAAAAAGTTTGTTCACTAAATAGATGATAATATTGCTAACATTTGAACACTTAACTAAGTGCCAAGCATTTTTCAGTTTCTGGCACATGGCCCCTTACTCAATCATCACCAAGACAATCTGTCAGGGAAGTTTAATTATCCCCATTCTATTGATGAGGAAACTGAGGCCAGAAAAGTTTAACTGACTTGTTCTAATCACACAGCTAGCAAGTGCTGGAGGTAGGGCTTAAGCCCAGATTGCCTGAGTGCCTGCTTTCACCCACCACATGGCATCTTGATATAATGTCAAATTCTGTTCACTCTAAAACCAAAATCTTCTAAAGTTAATGAACAGAACAGTTACTTTAATGATGCTAAACTGGTCAGAGCTGGATTGAGAGATGACTTAACAAAGAATTAGAAATTGTTCTCCAAAGAGATGAGAATCCGTCTCATTGTTCTTGCCTTAATTTATGTTGGAGCAACATGCCAAAGACCCTTGGAAACTTCAGAGTACTGTGTATGAATCCCGAGACATAGCTAAGTTTCCCAAATAAGCAATAGAAGAAGTTGCACTGAAGCCAGGCTGGATCCTCACAAGCCTTCACTGCTACCCCTCTGTTACAATGTCACAACTTGGTTTTTCATCAAATGACATCATCCACAGAAAGTATTTACCACTCCTGGTGCTTACAGCCCAGGCTGAATAAGGGGAGTGTCGTTCAGCCCATTTGGAAGATCACGAGGGATGAAGAGGTGAAAAAGAGAAGACAAAGTGAAACACATAAGGAATCAACAGTGATTTTTAGGAACCCTGCACTAACCCCAAGAAGGCTCACTTGCCCGTAGCAACTTGGGTATTCATCACATCTTCCCTGTCGATAACCTCAGGAAGAATTAGAGACAGCCAACGGCTAGCAGGGCTTCCCCAAGTCCTCCAAGCAGGACTGGGGTGCTCTGCCCTCGCCATGATTCCTACCAGACCAGTGCCAGGGCCATCACCTTTTGTCCTTATAGTGGAACCGGCAGAGTTAAGGCCAGGTGAAATGGCCCGCACCAGTTCCCTGCCTGACCTCAGGCAGGCTGCAAGGCTCTTGCGGAACCTTTGAACACGCTGACTCCTGAGCCCCATCGCAGACTTTCTGATACAGAATCTTCAGAAGGCAGGTCCAGGCATCTATATGTTAGCCCCCTATGGGCTCTGGTATAGCCAGTACCAGGAGGCAGTGTTTGGAAATGTCTGCAATGGAACAGTAAGAGTACTGTTTGCTGAGTTTTTTCATCACCCTATATATGTGCTATCTGACCTCATTCCCAGAGTAATAATTCTCCAAATAATTTAATGACTGGCTGCCTCATTCATTCATTTGTTCACGAATCCATTTACTCAATTTTAAGAGTGACTATGTGTCAGTCACTATGTTTGGGATTAAAAGATTTCAAAAATAGATGTGATTTTTGTCTTTAAAATCCCTAGCAGGGAAAGCGATTGTCGAACAGTCATAATGAGTACTATAAGAGATTATTCACAAGATGTAGTGGGAATAAATGTCTAGCAGGCATAAGAGAAAAGAAGCACATTTTAGCATCTCCATTCGTCCTTCTGGGGACGAAGATCACTGACACAGAGTAAGGCTAGGTAACCTGCCTGGGGTCACAGGGTGAGCGTTTGGCATGGGCGGTACTAGATGGCGGTCTTCTTCCTTTACTCCTGTGGGTTGAATGACAGAAGGACCCACACATGATCCCTCTTCTCTGGCCGCCTTCCCAGTGCCTCAGATGCCTCGTCTTTCCCTGTTCCTCTGATGTGGGATGGAATGATATACCGAGATGTCCCCAGCTGACTGCATGAAGCAGTGGCCAACTAATACCAAAGTTTCCCTGCAGCCAGGAAGGGAGGTGTCCTCTGAGCCTGGCTCCTCCAGGGCACAAAAGGAGCAGGCATTTCCCAGCTCAGCTAGCAGACGCTCACCTGTCGGGGCACAGTCAGGTGGCGGTGGCACAGAGGCTGCGTCCTCTTTGCTTGGTGCATTCCATGCATGCCTGCATCCGGGTACTATCAACCCTCTACTGCAAGACTGTTGTACAATGTGCAGAATTGCTTCCCCCCGGTAGCCTGTGAGCTCCTCCAGATCAGGGATTGGTCGCATTAGTCTTTTTATTATTGCTGCTTAACGAACAGCCCGGCATATAGCAAGCACTAGTAAATGTTTCTTGAAGGAGGATGAAGAAGGATGAAGGATCCTGCCTTCTTTTTGGTTTGGGCCACCAGGTGGCCCTGAAACCCATGCGCGGACCCTCCGCCACCAGGTTCTCAGTACACAGAGTGGGCGGGGTTTGACCTCTTGGGCTTTAGTGCCTACATCCCAACTGCCTGGGTCTGAATCCCAGCCTCGGTGTGACCTACGAACTATGGAAACCTTCTGTGCCTCATTTTCTTACCTGTAAAATGGGTCTGAGGATGATAATAATATTACTCCGGGTTAAATGAGAAATATATGTCCAACAGCATATTTGCACGTGGCTAAATGCAAACATTAGCATATTCATTTTGCATCCCTGGCATCATGCATTGCCCGTCGTAGGTAAGTAGTCGCTCAAAAATGCTAACTAAATAATAGCTAAGGTGTCAATCAGGTCCTTGACATAGGAACAGAAGGACTTTTCCTCTGTGGACTGAAGTGACTCCGAGGGCACCATCTCCTCTGTTCCTCCGTAGTTCTGCTGAACAGATCTTCGGGCTTCATAAGGACTCGCCTTTCCCCTGGGCACTATAATTAGCATTTCTCCTACATTTCTTAAGGAACTTTGTGTTAGCTGCCCTCCTTCCCCTCTTCGGATGATTAGTGGTCTGGTAATACCTAGGGCATCCCTGTGGTTTACCATCATGGCCTCTCTCAGGGTGACAGCTCCCTAACATAACAAGCTGCTAATAAGTACTGGGGTGTTCCGGAGCCTTTCCTCATTAACTTCTAAATAACAACCCTTTCTCCTGGAGGCATCTTCTCAAAGCCCCCCAAAAGTTACTCTAAAGGAAAGACTCATATGCTAATGGGGAGAAACGTTTTGGAGAAAAGAGGAGTTTTAATGTCCTCCAAATCAGATCCCCTGGGCAGGAAACCACTCTGACTACCCCCGCACCTTCTGGCTGCCAAGCTTCAAACAAGAGTAAGTGAGCCTGCATTTTATCATCAGTTAGGGCTTGGATGATTCAGAGTATGGTTTTCAGTATAACATCTGTGTTTGGGGCAGGAGATGGTTAATAAACAATACTTAAGGGTGGGGTGGGGTGAAATCTCAGAGCAAACAGTCCTTTTCTTGGAATGCTACCTCTTCTCAGAATTGAAAATAAAAATGGGATAACTGTTCTTTTCTGAAACAAATTTTTCTCGAACTGTGGGGAAGCAGAAGCCAGTCCTTTCTCAGGAGGTGTAACAGTGAAACAGGCAGTTCTGGATGAGAAGTCCGTTTGAGACTGAATCACTGATGCTACGGCAGAAGTCTAGCTAAGTAATAAAAAAGAAGATTTTGATATTCATTTTGTATCAGTTTTATATTTTCTAAAAAGCTGAATGAGAACTCCTTGGACCAGTAAGGGGACTTGATGAAGCATGGCTTCTGGAAGAATCAACAAACACTCCTGATTAACGTGTCCCAGGCATCTGAGAAGAGACTCGGGGTTGGTTTTCCTGCATCTGCACTTGTTGATTTTGGTTTTGATTGGCTTTAATATTAGGCAGAAACTCTTAAAGATAGAGAAATGTTTCAACTGCCACTCAGACCTTCTGAATCCAAATCTTGATCACTGGTTTGGTTTAGAAAATAAAGAAGGTGATATGAGGCATAAATAATTATCTTTTATTGAGCATCTACTGTGTGCCAGCACTGTCTAGCTGGGTACTTTATGTAACCTCTAGTCCTCACAGAAAGAATAGAGTTAGGCCGGTGTTATTACCTCCATTTTACAGTTAAAACACTGAGGCTTGCATTTGCCGCAACATGGATGGACCTAGAGATTATCATACTGAGCAAAGTAAATCAGAAAGAGAAAGACAAAAACCATGTGATATCACTTATATGTGGGATCTAAAATATGACACAAATGAGCTTATCTATGAAACAGAAACAGACTCACAGACATAGAGAACAGACTTGTGGTTACCAAGGGGGGTGGGAGAGGGAAGGATTGGGAGTTTGGGTTTAGTAGATGCAAACTATTATATACAGGATGGATAAACAACAGGGTCCTACTGTATAGTACAGGGAACTATATTCAGTATCCTGTGATAAACCATAATGGAAAAGAATATGAGAAAGAACATATAACTGAATCACTTTGATGTACATCAGGAATTAACACAACATTGTAAATCAACTGTATTTCAATAAAATTAAAAAAATAAAAAGCAAACAAACAAAAACACACTGAGGCTTGCAGATTGGGTGACTCAATATTGACTGGTAGGTTTCAGTGGTTTGACTACCAAGCCCCGCCCTCTGAGGCACGTGAGGAAAAACCATCAGTACAGTAGGCTCTGCTTTTTACTTAAATATGTACATTTATACACCAATAGAAAAAAAAATCTAGATGAATATAAAGCCAGAATATCCTCAGTGGTTACATTTAAGGGGTAGGATTATAGGTGATTTTAGTATTCTTTTTCTAATTTGTCAAGAGTGAACATGCATCACTTGAATAGGAAAAAAAGAAAAGAAAAGAAACAAAACCCTAGCTCTTTCCTGGGGTGACTAAATCTAAAAGGATGGCTTCATGTCAGAAAGGAGCTACACCCTTAGATATTTTAGGTCCAATTCAGGGACAATGTTGGATCTGAGACTTTGCTTTAGAGCACTAATTTTAGGAGAAAGGTATGCTTAGTTTCAGTTTAAAAGTTTGGGGTAGGTTTTCTTCCTGAAAGAATCAGTGGTTTGTGGTCATTAAATTTCAAATTAGTACCCATGAGCCAGGCACTGTGCTAGGCAATTAAGGGAGTCCCAGTGTGTGTGTGTGTATGTGTGTGTGTGTGTTGTGTGTGTATGGGGTGGGGGTGAGGTGCAGGATGACAAACAAAAGAGAAAAACATGCTTCAAAGAGTGCCCAGTTTTGTGGTCTAGCTGAAGATAGACATAACCTACTCTAGTTCAGGTCAAACTAGGAGACACTAACTAGTCCAATCCCGGTGTTTTACATACAAAGAAACTGAGGCCCAGAGAGGGGAAGCAACTTGCCTGGAGCCACACAGTAAACTAGTGGCCTCGTTGGGACCAGAAGACCTTGTGCCCCGATCACCAGGCAATCAGGTTTGTAGTGAGGCCCGCCCTATAGGTGAGGAGCATCTGCGCTCCTGTGAAGAATGTGGATCCTGGACAGGGGATCTAGGGGCTTCCCAGGGCAATGGGAAGGGCCTGAGTTTACAATCAGAAGGATCCACTCTAGCTGGTCATTGCGTGTCTGGAACCTAAATCTCCTAATCAATGAAAAGGAATGTACAGTCCCTATCTTGTAGGTTGATGAGGTGAGAAAATGCCAGCACAGAGCCCAACCATCAACCCTCAATGAGTTCCCCTTTCCCTTCTTCCCCAGGAACCAGATTACCTCCATTTGAAGCAAAGTAGGTTAGATTCTCAAGACTACATCCTGAGAAAGGAAAGAGCCCAGAGATCTGAAAGCCGGTGACTGTGTCCTCCTGCATTGCCAAGGCAGGGCCAGTGGTGCAGGCTCTGATTCCATGGGGTTTCTCATCCTTGGCACCATTGACACTTGGGACCCGGTAATTCCTGGTTGTGACGGCTGTTCTGTGCATCATAGGATGTTCAGCAGCTTCTCTGGCCTCTACTCACCAGATGCCAGTAGCAGCACCCTCTCCCCTAACTTGTGACAAGCAAAAATATCTCCAGACATTGCCAAGTGTCCTCTGGGGAGGGGGGAACTGCCCCCAGTTGAGAACCACTGGGCTACATAAAGGGCAAGCAGGCACAGGCAGGGGTCTGTCTTACCTAGGAGATGGGACAAAACCACGCCCTCAGAAAGAATCAGGGTTGAAAATTATCTACTTTAAGGCAAATAACTGTAACTCTGAGCCTTCTTGCTAAGCAGGCAGGTGTATCTAACAGTATACACAGTCTTTGTTTGTTCGGTTTACAAAGATATGTGAATTCTTCATCAATGCATTCAATGTGTTATATGTATGCATCACCGCATTTGCCTTTCATCTTATTCTCCAGTTCATCTAGTTGGGGGTCTTCCCATGATGCCCTTGCTGGTTTCTGGAGCCTGATGCCCCACCCTTCCCCCCAGTGCCCACAGGACTGTGTGTTCCTCTCTGATGGTGCTGACTTTTCCCGCAGTGTATATCGCCACAGCAGCCTATCCACCAGAACATCCACTCACCCTTCCACCCATCCAAACACCCACTAAGCACCATGTGCCGAGTACTAAGTGCTGAAGGTATGGCTGGCTTCTACCATAAGCATACAAAACCCCATGTAGGGGTTCTTTTCCATTTTTCCCCCAATAGAATGAAGCTTCTTCTGCTAAAGGTCCAGTACTCTTCGTCTTTTAAAATTTCTCAGAGTTCTATGTACATGAGGAGGGGGGTCCTTAACAAGACATTCCTCTGGTTTCTGATTAATTTCTCTAGCTTTATTTCTTAAGTAAGCTTTTTTTTTTAAATGTGATTTTATTATAAGCAGCCACCTATCTTCTACAGAAGAATTACACATTTTAGGTAAATATAACCAAACATTTCCCACGTTGCTAGAAGGAAAACAGAGCTTCTTGCTTTTCTGAAAAAAGAACTACTATAATTGGCTGCAAGTCACTCGTGCGCTGGGACACTGGCTTCTTTTACCTTCTGATGGTCATTAAGATCTCTGGGAGGATGGCCATGAGGCTCTCGAATCCGGACACAGAGGAATAATTCATAAGAAGTCTTTTATTTCTCCAAGTTCTCTTTCTGCAGAAAAGTGCCTTTTTCTCAACCATGGGGTACAACTTAGTTAGAAATGTATTTACATTGAAGAACTAGGACCCTGAAAAGTCTAATATTGACTTTGGACATTTAGAACAGAGAATCCAAGGTGACAACACTAAAACCCTTGACACAGCAGTCTTCATAATCATAACGTATGAAAATCCATTACCACCACCACTAGCCAATACAATCTTTTCTTGGAGAAAGATGTAACCGGACAGACAGAGCAATAACTAGTAAACAAAAAGCCGGGAACACAGGTCTTGCCTATTCTTTAACACTGCCAAATTTACCAAAGCAAAGCTAGCAATTCTAGTGGGGGTATAAATAAGTACCTGATTTTTGGATGGCAATTTGGCAAGACTTCAATTGTCCATATCCTTTGAACTTTTCACTACATTTCTGAGATCAGCACACACACACACAAATCTTATACACGGGAAGTAAAATCCTAAAAATGTAATGCCCTACAGCATTTATTCCAACTCCAGAATAGCCAACACACATATACAACACACATGAAAACCTTACAGATGTCAAACAATAAGAGAATATCATCGATGGGATTACATTCAGTTATTAACATGATATTTACAAAATACTTCTTTATGATTTAGGAAACTGTTTACAATGTAATTTTAATTAAAAAAAGAATATAAAATTGCCAGGTAAAAATTCATACTGAAAAGACTATTAAGTAATATTAAGTAATAAGGGTGATGGAATTATGGGTGTTTTTTTCCCCATAATTCTTCACAATTTTTACAATAAAATGTATTGCTTTACTAATAAGAAATAATTTAAAGAGGATATTTAAGAAGAGTTTGTATGACCATGAAAAGTGTTTACGTTTAATATTAAGCTAAATGGTATATAGAGAATTAAGAGAATTATCTGTGATCCCAGATGGGTAAAAGAAAAGAGGAACCAGGAGGAGGGGGAGGAGGAGGGAGAGGAAGGGGAGGGGGAGGAGGAGAACGAGGGGGTCGGGGGGAGAAGAGAACAACAAGAACAAGGAGAAACAAAATAAAAAGAAATACAAGTGTTTACAAAGTTTATCTCCTTTAGAGAGCTTTGTATAGTTAGAAACTAAAGGTAATTTTTTATCCTTCTTTCTACTTTTCTTTTCCAATATTTTAAATCAATGAGAATGCTTATTGCAAAAAATCAACAATTTTTAAAATAGTAAAGCCTGAAAATCATTTTCTTCAATTCTGGCTCCTGGACCACTAAATAAAATATCATCCTGGTAGATCAAGATCTTTAATTGAGAGCTCAGAGAACACATTCTATTTAAATCCATTTGAAAGTGGGTATCATCTTTGCCTTTCTTCTGTGGATTTCCTGTCTGCTGCTGAAACCACCATTTCCTACTTGTTCTTTTACATCCCAGCTGAGATCTCCATATACCTCCATGACCTCTGCTAATCCTATTTTCCCGTATGTCACTGTTAAATTCTCATCAGGCATTATTTCCCTTTTTGAAACAAAAGGCAAACCAAAACAACACGTGAGGGACTTCCCTGGTGGTCCAGTGGTTAAGACTTAGCTTTCTGATGCAGGGGGTGAGGGTTCAATCCCTGGTGGGGGAGCTAAGATCCCACATGCCTTGGGGCCAAAAACCAAAAACAAAACAAAACATAAAACAGAAGCAATATTGTAACAAACTCAATAAAGACTTTAAAAATGGTCCACATCAAAAAAACCCAAAACAGGAGAAATGTCCACTCTCAAGTCCAGAATATCTGTCAAGAGCTGATGAATAACTCCGAGAAGTTCTGGCCAGAGATTAGGGCATGCATGCGTCTTAACTCTTCTGCCACTGGTAAAGAGGAAAGTAAATGCTCTTTCATAAGTATCAGTACTCTGTCAAATTCTTCCTGTTTAACTTTTAGAATGAGAGGGTATGGCAGTCAAAATAATGATACTCTCCTCCCTGCAAAAAATGCCCACATCCTAATCCCCAGAACCTCTGAATATGTTAGGTTACATGGCAAAGGGGAATTAAGGTTGCAGGTGGAATTAAGGTTGCTAAATAGTTGACTTTAAAATAGGGAGGTTATCCTGGATTATCCAGGTGGGCCCAGTGTCATCACAAGGGTCCTTAAAAGTGGGAGAGGTTGGCAGAAAAGAAGGTCAGGGTGATGAAATGTGAAAATCCAACCCATCATCGCTGGCTTTGAAGATGCAGGAAGGTCCAAGGAATATGGGAGACCTCTATAAACTCTGGAAAAGGTAAGGAGACAGATTCTCCCTGGAGCCTCCAGAAAGGAATACAGCCCTAAACATATTAATCTTGGCCCAGTGAGGCCATGTTAGACTTCTGACCTACAGAATTGTCAGATAATAAATGTGTGTTGCTTTAAGCCAATACATTTGTGATAAATTGTTGCAGCAGCAATGGAAAACTAATGCAGAGCATATAAAGTTACAGAAAGGGAACAGAGAGCAAATAAGACAATTTACTTTCAACTAAAGTCAAAGAAGGTGGCTTATATATCTCAAAATGGACCCAATACCAAACAGTAATTGAGGAAGAAGATAAAATCTTCTGCTTCAGATATTTTACAGTAGCATGAAGCAGGAGATTGTCAATCTTCCATCCATGATTTCTAAGCAATTTATTACTATTTTTTTACTTGCAGTATCCTTTGTTGTTATTTTACATTGATGTTGCATAGTCGTTTAAAAATTCAAAAATTACAGAAACATGTAATTTTGACAGTTCAAATGTCTGTTACTTTATATCCATTCCCTCCCCTGCTCAGGAAGTATTAAAAACTCCTGTTCATAATTAGATGTGACCTCATACATTTTTCTATAAGCAATGTTTTTAAGCAACTATACCATTGTTTGATAAAGAAAAAATATTTACTTCATTCTGAAACAGGCTAAAGGCAGCTAGAACATTATCTTACAGCAGTAATTCTTAACTAGGGCAAATGTGTTCCCCAGATGACATTTGGGAATGTCTGGAGGCATTTTTGGTTGTCACAACTTGGAGGCTACTGCTACCGGCATCTGGTGGGCAGAGGCCAGGGATGCCACTAAACATCCTCCAATGCATAGGACAGACCCACAACACAGACACATATGGCTCAAAATATAAATAATGCCAAGATTGAGAAACCCTGGTATAAAGGGATGCAGGTGAAACCATATTTTTGTTTAATAATAAAGAAATATTTATTCCATTCTGAAACAGCCTATAGGGAGGCAGATGCCTGGTCAATACAAGGAAGAGCTTTTAAAATAATCAGGCCATTTAGGATGTATACCTCACAATGTAGAGAGACTTCTCTGTCATGAGAAGGATTCTAGCAAGGCTAACAAGTCCCATGCCAGGGATGCTGAAAAAGGTAGGGGTGCATAGTTGGGGTTGGACTCAGAGGTTCCACCTTTAGTGAAGATATATGATTCCATTTAAAAGCATCGGCAAAAATTTCCTACTTCATACTTGCTAATATTGAGACTAGGAAAGAGAAAAGATAATACCTACTGTATTAATATTATTTTCTTTCTACCATACCAGCTAATGGAATCAAAACTTAGTATGGACATTATCCCAAACACGTAACACGCAAGTGACTTCTGCAAAAAAATCTAAAGCCTCTTATCTTGGGCACAGTTGATACAACTCGTGGGTAATCGTTTCACAACCTAACAAAAGAGATATGGCCAAAAAAACAAAAGAAGAAGCAGTTCCCTGTTGTGGAAGCAATTTAATTTTAGAAGTATTTATAAATACAAGTACTTAACGGCTCCAAGTAAAATAAAATTACTTGACTCTACTCACATTTTGGACACGGGAACACATTTGCCTCCAGTTTGCAAATGTCTAGATGTTTGGTGCCCTAAACGGCTGGCTTTCAAGTCACAAATGGGAAGTTATCTAAGCTCCCTGGGCAGTTTGCTGCCATACTGGAAGCATTCTGGTACATTCCACGCCAGTTAAACCACATCTTATGGAACTGGTGGGGCTTTAAGGACTTTGACAAGTGAAAGTTTATTCAAAGAGACAATAACCCAACAATAACCAGGCTGATGAGGGAACAAGGCAACAAGTCACATGAGTTGTTGTTAAAGGAACCAGGGATGTTTACTCTGGGGAAAACCCGGATGGCAACGTGACAGCTCCAGTTCTATGGAAAAGGGACGTGTTCTATACGCACCCAGACTGCAGAACTCTGTTAGCTGGAGCTTTTCGACAAGTACCATATTCTCTCTATCAGAGGAGCAGTTTAAATGCAGGTCTGGGGAACACCATCAAGGATATTGGAAAAGGAATTCCTGTGGATTGGAATGTGGATTAGACAGGCCGGACTAGATAACCCTAAACCTGAGGTTCAAGATCAGAAGTCTATAAGGTTCCCAGCCAGGTAACTGAAATGAGCTCAACAGGACGTGTGTGATAGAAAAAGCAGTGGTAGGGCTGTGCAGATGGGGTCATCTGAAAGGGCCCGCCTCTACTCCAGTTAATTACTGCCATGTTGGAATGAGAGTTCCATGTTACCAGGTCCAGTAAAGCTGGAAAACCATATTTGTGTGTAAAACCGGCTGATTTTTAAAGAGCACCTAATTCAGTATTTCAAAGCATTATATAAGTCAAACAGAATAGATTTGTGGCCTCCAGGAGAAACTGTAGCCTCTCTCTTAAAGATGCCCTAACCACCCCCAACCCTAAGGGCCTATGATGGTAAATATGGCAGGAGGGAAAATGTACAGATTCTAGAATTACGGTCACATTTTGTCTGCAATTCGAATCACCAGCCTGGCCACTTCAAGCTGAAATTCAGACGCACCGACCAACAAATAATTAATGGAGTCTGACAAGGGAAGGTAACCGGGCGACCATTAAGTCACTAAGAACTGCATCTTCCACTGCACACGATGTAAATGAGGAAAGGGCTTCTATTTTCTTCTAAACAGAGGCGTCTCCTTCTAGTAAGTTGCATGTCAAAATGAGGCAGGAAGGAGAAACAGGGTTGCCTCACTGTGGCAGGTATCTGTCTGGCCCACTGAGAAGGTCAGTCCTACCCCAGTGGGTAAACAACTTCAAAACTCTTGCCTGCCCTCCTGAAATTGAGTCAGAGATCAACTAGGGAAAGTTCAAGAGTTTCCTCAGAGAAAGGATGCTTCGCTAAGGGAAAAAAATCCTATTCAACTCTGGTTCCCAGCCCCCTCCAGAAATTCTGCTGCCACATATAGATTTCCAATTATCAACATCTTTGCACACACAGATATCTGTACCCAGCCATAGCCAGGACAAAGGCAAATCTGCTAACTTAAAAAAAAATAGTTCCAGTTTCCAGCTTCTATTTTGAATTTTATCTGATCACATTCAAGTTTTAAAAGTAAGCTGGCTATACAATACAATATTATTAACTATAATCACTATGCTGTACATAATATCCCCAGAGCTTATTTATTTTATAACTGGAAGTTTGTGCCTTTTAATCACCCATCGCTCATTTCTGAATCTTACTTAATGGTGAATATCAAAGTTTAATGAACTACTTTTTATTCCACATTAAAATTTTTGATGGAAGAGGAAAAGAAAAGTAAGCCTGCTATTACGTTAGCATTAATTTCCCTGCGTTCTACGATGGTGTGTTTTATTAGTAACTCTTGGTTAAGGTTTTCCAATGCTCTGAGCAGAGCAAAATATTTTTTTATGTATAATAAACTATATTTATTGAAAAGAATAAAGAAAAAGACATTGAGATTATTATAAAATTTTTGCAAATGAAGCACGGGGAGTTCAAAGTAGCACCATATTAGCAAATTAGAATAGTAAAATCTTGCATACTTTAAAGAGCATAGTCATTAGATTATTTCTTTTTACAAGATGAGTGGGGCAGATGTAGCAATGTCATCTCATTATGGAGATGGGAAATTCGAGAGAGAAACATTGACTTCCCATTCTGCCCAGAAACACAGCTTCTGCCCACCTACTGCTCCCACCCTCCGCCATGTCCCCATAATAAATAACCCTGGTGCTGATTTCCTCACCTCTCCTCTTCTCGCCCTATAATCCATCCCCGACAGGGCACCCGGAGGAACCCCTGAGAAAAATGTAAATCTATCAAGTCACGCCTCTGCTCTAGGCTATCCACTGCTTTTGAAACAGATGTCCAGACTGTTTACCTCAGCCTCCAAATCTCTACATGACCTGGACCCCTGTCCCTCAACCTCACGCCTCTGACCCCCTCTCCCTCACCTGCTCCAGACACACTTCCCTCCAGTTGTGCCTGGAACACGTCAAGCTTGTTCCCAGCACTGTGTGCCTGTGGTTCCCTTCACCAGAGCTGCCTGCCCATCTTCGGGGGGCTCATCCCAAAGCCATCTCTCAGAAAAGTCTCTCCTCAAAACCCAATCCAAGAGGCCGGGCTCCTCCCAACTGCCCATCACACACACACACACACACACACACACACACACACACACACACACACATACTCCACAATACTCTATCACAGCACTCTGTTTCCTTTTCTTCAAGACATCTAGTCCTTTCTGAATTGACCTTGCTCATCCCTCAGTTTTATATAGAATGTGAACTCCATGACAACAGAGAACGCATCCGCCCTAATCACTGTGCCAGACTCAGCGCCTGGCACATTGTAGGTGCTCAATAAAGATTTCTTGAAGTCAATGAAGGAATGAACGAAGCTTGTACTTGGAATCAACTAGCTCACCTAATTCAATTGGTACCTATTTGTATAGTAGATTTTTTCTTTCTCTTCAACGGCTACATTTATTTTTTTAAACTACAAGCCTATATATATTAGACTGTGTCTATTAGTGTGTTGTGAGTCACTCCTGTCATGTGGAGCAAAGTGACAAGACACAGAACAGGTGCCTGGCTTCATAGAGAAAGGCAGTAAGAACCCACGGCCCATCCCTTCAAACTACAAAGCTTCTGCAAAATTCTGGAAATTCTGGAATAGCATGATTTTAGAGCTAAATGTTCCCCTTCAGTTTCTCTTCACTCGTTACTTTCTCTTCAATGCTTCACTTTTATGGAAATTTCTCAATGTCTCAAGAAGTCCGTCAAGCCGATTATCAAAGGGTCTTGAAAAAAATTCAGGCTTAAGATGAGCCAAGGTGTAAATAACCTCAGGATCATCTTCCTTTCCAGGAAATATCCAGATTCCTAACTCCAGCTGACATTCCCAGGCTCATTCCAGTTGCCCAGGCACCGAGCTAGCGCTTTCCTTGATGCTCTATTCTGAGAGCCTCAAAGAGGGTGGTAAATAGTGTGGGACCACAAACCTAACTGGGTGATGGAACACGTATTCCCCACAGTTGATGTGCGAAGGGCACAGACACACAGTGGAGGGGAAGTGAGGAACCAGGTGCCCAGGGTTCTGCTTGCAGGAAACTCCTCGGGGTGCTGGGCAAGCCCTTTGACACCTCAGTGTGGATTTCTCAACTGTAAATCACCTCCCCAGCCAGGGCAGCAGCTCCTGCACAAACGTCTGGGAAGGGGAGCCAACGTTCAGTGCCCACGTGTGACAAGTGGAAGTGAGGCAGGAGATAGATGGGCCCCAGGCTGAACAGCTTAAGTTTGTCCCCTGTGGAGAGATTCTCTAAGAGGAAAAGCAGAAGGAGCTAAGCCCTGCCCAGATAAGACACCACATATTCTTCATTCTAGAGGTCAAGGAGACCTTCCCGACTATACATGCACAGAAAGTCTCCTTGGAGGTCAAAAAGGGAACAGTGTCAACCTACCCATAGGCCTCTTCACTAGAATCCATCTTGGCTAAAAGATGCCCATGCGCACATGGGAGGGCCCTGAGATAACCCAAATACGGACTCAGAACCAGGCAAAGCAAGATGATTGGCCAAGGGAAACCCAGAAGAAATGCCCCATATGAGTAGATTCAAGCTACCATGAGGGCGCAACTCTGTCTCTGAGCCCGCCTGTGTGTGTATCCACACGTACACTTTTTTCCTCCTAATACACACTTTGCTTGTTTCACTACTTTCCGCTTCTCTGTGGAAATTCATTTTCTGCAAAGCCACACAGGCCAGGGGCTTGTCACTGGCCACTGGTCTAGTGGCTAAGATTCAGAGCTCACTGCCCCCGCCTGACTTCAGTCTCTGGCGGGAACCGAAATCCTGCCTCAAGCCGCTGCAGGCCGAGGTTACCTGAGATCAGAAACAGCAGCTGGAGGAAGCCAAGTCTGCAGCTCTCGCACCAGCTTCGGCAGGGCCGCCAGAACACCGTCCCTGAGGAAATCAGCGGGTGCTGGCAGCTCACCTGTGCCTCCTGGTGGCCAGAAGGCCATCCCCAAGCCGCAGTCGGCAGGACTTCCGTGTCGGCGGGATTCTGAATGCTGCTATGGCTCAGACCGTGCAGAATGTTACACGGTCACTCACTCTGCCCATCACATGCCACATTTGCTTGGGGGAGCTGGTAACCTCACCTCATATTTAATCACAAAGAATAAGCAGTTGGGGATTGGTTCAAGATGGCAGAGTAGAAGGACATGTGCTCACTCCCTCTGGCAAGAGCACCTTTATCACAACTAACTGCTGAACAATCATCGACAGGAAGACACTGGAACTCACCAAAAAAGATACCCCACATCCAAAGACAAAGGAGAAGATGCAATGAGACGGTAGGAGGGGCACAATCACAATAAAATCAAATCCCATAACCGCTGGGTGGGTGACTCACAAACTGGAGAACACTTATACCACAGAAGTCCACCCACTGGAGTGAAGGTTCTGAGCCCCACGTCAGGCTCCCCAACCCGGGGATCCGGCAACTAGAGGAGGAATTCCTAGAGAATCAGACTTTGAAGCCTAGTGGGAATTGATTGCAGGACTTCGAGACCCCACTCTTGGAGGGCACACACAAAGTAGTGTGTGCATCGGGACCCAGGGGAAGGAGCAGTGACCCCATAGGAGATTGAACCAGACCTACCTGCTAGTGTTGGAGGGTCTCCTGCAGGGTGGGGGGGTGGCTCTGTTTCACCGTGGGGACAAGGACACTGGCAGTGGAGGTTCTGGGAAGTGCTCCTTGGCGTGAGCCCTCCCAGAGTCTGCCATTAGCCCCACCAAAGAGCTGGGTAGGCTCCAGTGCTGGGTGGCCTCAGGCCAAACAACCAACAGGGAGGGAACCCAGCCCCACCCATCAGCAGACGAGCAGATTAAAGTTTTACTGAGCTCTGCCCACCAGAGCAACACACAGCTCTACCCACCACCAGTCCCTCCCATCAGGAAGCTTTCACAAGCCTCTTAGATAGCCTCATCCACCAGAGGGCAGACAGCAGAAGCAAGAGCAACTACAATCCTGCAGCCTGTGGGACGAAAACCACATTCACAGAAAGATAGACAAAATGAAAAGGCAGAGGACTATGTACCAGATGAAGGAACAAGATAAAACCCCAGAAAAACAACTAAATGAAGTGGAGATAGGCAACCTTCCAGAAAAAGAATTCAGAGTAATGATAGTGAAGATAATCCAGGACCTCAGAAAAAGAATGGAGGCAAAGGTCGAGAAGATGCAAGAAATGTTTAACAAAGACCTAGAAGAATTAAAGAACAAACACCTAGAAGAATTACAGAACAAACAATACAGTAACTGAAATGAAAAATACACTACAAGGAATCAATCGCAGAATAACTGAGGCAGAAGAATGGGTAAGTGACCTGGAAGACAGAATGGTGGAATTCACTGCTGTGGAACAGAATAAAGAAAAAAGAATGAAAAGAAATGAAGCCAGCCTAAGAGACCTCTGGGACAACATTAAATGCACCAACATTTGCATGATAGGGGTCCCAGAAGGCCAAGAGAAAGAGAAAGGACCCAAGAAAATATTTGAAGAGATTATAGTCGAAAACGTCCCTAACATGGGAAAGAAAAAAGCCACCCAAGTCCAGAAAGCACAGAGAGTCCCAGGCAAGATAAACCCAAGGAGAAACACGCCAAGACACATGGTAATTAAATTGACAAAAACTAAAGACAAAGAAAAATATTAAAAGCAACAGGGAAAAATGACAAATAACATACAAGGGAACTCCCATAAGGTTAACAGCTGATTTCTCAGCAGAAGCTCTACAAGCCAGAACGGGGTGGCACGATACATTCAAAGTGATGAAAGGGAAGAACCTACAACCAAGATTACTCTACTGGGCAAGGATCTCGTTCATATTTGACAGAGAAATCAAAAGCTTTACAGACAAGCGAAAGCTACAAGAATTCAGCACCACCAAACCAGCTCTACAACAAATGCTAACTTCTCTAAGTGGGAAACACAAGAGAAGAAAAGGACCTACAAAACCAAACCCAAAACAATTAAGAAAATGGTAATAGGAACATACATATTGATAATTACCTTAAATGTGAATGGATTAAATGCTCCAACCAAAAGACACAGACTGGCTGAATGGATACAAAAACAAGACCCAAAAATATGCTGTCTACAAGAGACCCACTTCAGACCTAGGGACACATACAGACTGAAAGTGAGGGGATGGAAAAAGAGATTCCATGCAAATGGAAATCAAAAGAAAGCTGGAGTAGCAATAGTCATATCAGATAAAATAGACTTTAAAATAAAGAATGTTATAAGAGACAAGGAAGGACACTACATAATGATCAATGACCAAGGGATCAATTCAAGAAGAAGATGTAACAATTATAAATACATATGCACCCAACATAGAAGCACCTCAATACATAAGGCAAATGCTAACAGCTATAAAAGAGGAAATCGACAGTAACAGAACAATAGTGGGGGACCTTAACACTTCACTTACACCACTGGACAGATCATCCAGACAGAAAATTAATAAGGAAACACAAGCTTTAAATGACACAATAGACCAGATTGATTTAGTTGATATTTATAGGGCATTCCATCTGAAAACAGCAGATTGCACTTTCTTCTCAAGTGCACATGGAACATTCTCCAGGAAGATCACATCTTGGGTCACAAATCAAGCCTCGGTAAATTTGAGAAAATTGAAATCATATCCAGCATCTTTTCCGACCACAACGTTATGAGATTAGAAATAAATTACAGGGAAAAAAAACGTAAAAAACAAACACATGGAGGCTAAACAATACGTTCTTAAATAACCAAGAGATCACTGAAGAAATCAAAGAGGAAATCAGAAAATACCTAGAGACAAATGACAATGAAAACACGATGATCCAAAACCTATGGAATGTAGCAAAACCAGTTCTAAGAGGGAAGTTTATAGCAATACAAGCCTACCACAAGAAACAAGAAAAATCTCAGATGAACAATCTACCTTACCACCTAAAGGTTCTTTGAGAAGATAAACAAAATTTATAAACCTTTAGTCAGACTCATCAAGAAAAAGAGGGAGAGGACTCAAATCAATAAAATTAGAAATGAAAAAGGACACTGAAGAAATACAAAGCATCATAAGAGACTACTACAAGCAACTCTATGCCAATAAAATGGGCAACCTGGAAGAAATGGACAAATTCTTAGAAAGGTATAACCTTCCAAGACTGAACCAGGAAGAAATAGAAAATATGAACAGACCAATCACAAGTGATGAAATTGAAACTGTGATTAAAAACCTTCCAACAAACAAAAGTCCAGGACCACAGGGCTTCACAGGTGAATTCTATCAAACATTTAGAGAAGAGCTAACACCCATCCTTCTCAAACTCTTCCAAAAAATTGCGGACGAAGGAACACTCCAAAACTAATTCTATGAGGCCACCATCACCCTGATACCAAAACCAGACAAAGATACTATAAAAAAAGAAAATTACAGACCAATATCACTGATGAGTATAGATGCAAAAATCCTCAACAAAATACTAGCAAACAGAATCCAACAACACATTAAAAGGATCATACACCATGATCAAGTGGGATTTATCCCAGGGATGCAAGGATTCTTCAATATACGCAAATCAATCAATGTGATACACCATATTAAGAAACTGAAGAATGAAAAACATATGATCATCTCAATAGATGCAGAAAAAGCTTTTGACAAAATTCAGCACCTATTTATGATAAAAACTCTCCAGAAAGTGGGCACAAAGGGAACCTACCTCAACATAATAAAGACCATATAGGAGAAACCCACAGCAAACATCATTCTCAATGGTGAAAAACTGAAAGCATTTCCTCTAAGATCAGGGATAAGACAAGGATGTCCACTCTTGCCACTATTATTCAACATAGTTTTGAAAGTCCTAGCCACGGCAATCAGAGAGGAAAAAGAAATAAAAGGAATACAAATTGGAAAAGAACAAGTAAAACTGTCACTGTTTGCAGATGACATGATACTAAACATAGAGAATCCTAAAGATGACACCAGAAAACTACTAGAGCTAATCAATGAATTTGGTAAAGTTGCAGGATACAAAATTAAGGTGCAGAAATCTCTTGCATTCCTATACAGTAACAATGAAAGATCAGAAAGAGAAATTAAGGAAACAATCCCGTTCACCATTGCAACAAAAAGAATAAAATACCTAGGAATAAACCTACCTAAGGAGGTAAAAGACCTGTACTCAGAAATCTATAAGACACTGATGAAAGAAATCAAAGATGACACAAACAGATGGAGAGATATATGATGTTCTTGGATTGGAAGAATCAGTCTTCTGAAAATGGCTATACTACCCAAAGCAATCTACAGATTCAATGCAATCTGTATCAAATTACCAATGGCATTTTTTACAGAACTAGAACAAGAAATATTAAAATTTGTATGGAGACACAAAAGACCCCGAATATCCAAAGCACTCTTGAGGGAAAAAAGCAGAGGTGGAGGAATCAGACTCCCTGACTTCAGACTATACTACAAAGATACAGTAATCAAGGCAATATGGTATGGCACAAAAACAGAAATATAGATCAGTGGAACAAGATGGAAAGCCCAGAGATAAACCCACGCACCTATGGTCAACTAATGTATGATAAAGGAGGCAACGATATACAGTGGAGAAAAGACAGTCTCTTCAATAAGTGGTGCTGGGAAAACTGGACAGCTACATGCAAAAGAATGAAATTAGAACACTCCCTAACACCATATAGAAAAATAAACTCAGAATGGATTAAAGATCTAAATGTAAGAGCGGACATGATAAAACTCTTAGAGGAAAACATAGGAAGAACACTCTTTGACATAAATCACAGCAAGATCTCTTGTGACCCACCTCCTACAGTAATGGAAATAAAAACAAAAGTAAACAAATGGGACCTAATGAAACTTAAAAGCTTTTGCGCAGCAAAGGAAACTATAAACAAGAGAAAAAGACAACCCTCAGAATGGGAGAAAATATCTGCAAACGAATCAACGGACAAAGGATTAATCTCCAAAATATATAAACAGCTCATGCAGCTCAATATTAAAAAACAAACAACTCAATCAAAAAATGGGCAGAAGACCTAAATAGCCATTTCTCCAAAGAAGACATACAGATGGCCAAGAGGCACATGAAAAGCTGCTCAACATCACTAATTATTAGAGAAATGCAAATCAAAACTACTATGAGGTATCACCTCACAGCAGTTAGAATGGGCATCATCAGAAAATCTACAAACAACAGATGCTGGAGAGGGTGTAGAGAAAAGGGAACCCTCTTGCACTGTTGGTGGGAATGTAAATTGATACAGTCACTATGGAGAACAGCATGGAGGTTCCTTAAAAAACTAAAAATAGAATTACCATATGACCCAGCAATCCCACTATCAGGCATATACACAGAGAAAACCATAATTCAAAAAGACACATGAACCCCAATGTTCACTGCAGCACTACTTACAATAGCCAGGTCATGGAAGCAACCTAAATGCCCACTGACAGATGAATGGACAAAGAAGATGTGGTACATGTATATACAATGGTATATTACTCAGCCATAAAAAGGAATGAAATTGGGTCATTTGTAGAGACACGGATAGACCTAGAGACTGTCATACAGAGTGAAGTAAGTCAGAAAGAGAAAAACAAATATCATATATTAATGCATATATGTGGAATCTAGAAAAATGGTACAGATGAACTGGTTTGCAAGGCAGCAATAGAGACAGAGATGTAGAGAATAAATGTATGGACACCAAGGGGGGAAAGTGGGGTGGTGGTGGTGGGATGAATTGGGAGATTGGGATTGACATATATACATTAATATGTATAACATAGATAACTAATAAGAACCTGCTGTATAAAAAATAGATAAATTAAATTAAATTAAAAAAAAAAAGAGAAGGCCATCCCCTTCCCCTTCCTATGGACCAGGCCAATACTTTATGCTAGGATCCCTGAGCTCAGTGTTAGCCCAAGATTAGGTCCCAGGGCTTTGTAACTGTCAACACTTTGAAGGGCTGCATTTCCCGGCTCCTACTCATAGACCAACCTCCTGGCTCAGCATTCTTATTGGGGTCAAAGGTAATTTGTGCAAGACTGATTTGTTAACACAAATCCCTCTCGAACCTGAACAACTAAGTCCTTCAAGGGCTCCCAGCTCCCTTTTATGAGCCCACACACCTCTCCCTCCTCCTTCCTCTCATTTCCACAGACACCCCAGAAACCAGAGGTCTGAATGAAAGCCTGACCTTTTCGTTTTTAGAGCTAGAAAGGTCTATGAGAGGCTCCAGGTGATGATGGGGAAGAGAATGTTCTCTGCTTTCTGGTTCTGTTTGGCTTTTTAAAAACAAGCCTTGGGGGCTTCCCTGGTGTCGCAGTGGTTGAGAATCTGCCTGCCAATGCAGGGCACACGGGTTCCAGCCCTGGTCTGGGAAGATCCCACATGCCGCGGAGCAACTCGGCCCGTGAGCCACGATTACTGAGCCTGTGCGTCTGGAGCCTGTGCTCTGCAACAAGAGAGGCCTCGATAATAAGAGGCCCGCGCACCGCGATGAAGAGTGGCCCCCGCTTGCTGCAACTAGAGAAAGCCCTCGCATAGAAATGAAGACCCAATACAGCCATAAATAAATAAATAAATAAATTAAAATTGTATAACTTTAAAAAAAAACAACAACAAAAAAACAGGCCTTGGGCTTCCCTGTTCTCTGCTTTCTGGTTCTGTTTGGCTTTTTAAAAACAAGCCTTGGGCTTCCCTGGTGTCGCAGTGGTTGAGAATCTGCCTGCCAATGCAGGGCACACGGGTTCCAGCCCTGGTCTGGGAAGATCCCACATGCCGCGGAGCAGCTGGGCCCGTGAGCCACAACTACTGAGCCTGCGCGTCTGGAGCCTGTGCTTGGCAACAAGAGAGGCCACCATAGTGAGAGGCCCGCGCACCGCGATGAAGAGTGGCCCCCGCTTGCCGCAACTAGAGAAAGCCCTCGCACAGAAACGAAGACCTAACACAGCCAAAAATTAATTAATTAATTAATTAATTTAAAAACAAAAACAAAAAAAACCAAGCCTCCCCCAGACTCAGGGTAGCGGAGCCGAGATCTTATCTGGGCTGCAGCCTGGAGCTCTGGGACATGCAGAGTAAGAGAGAGGAGTAGAGAGGGACGGCTTTGTCATTCAGATCATACAGCAGCTTCTCGGAACTGGGCTCCGGAAGGAGCAACCCTCGTGTGTGTGGTGTGTGTGTGTGTGTGTGTGTGTGTGTGGTGTGTGTGTGTGTGTGCAGACCCACAGATAAGAAAACTCCCTGTGCTCGGGGTTCCCCTGTCAGGATTCCCTCTCAGCACCCAATTCTTAGGGGTTGCTCCCCGGGGAAAAGGTTTGGGAGAACTGGGTTCGAATTCCATCACCCTCCCCCCAAAGATCCCAGAGCTGTTCGGAGGGCGGCAGGGAAGGCGAGCCCAGCTCCGGCTTGGAGGTGGGTGCGGGCGGAGTCCCGGGCGGGGTCCCAGCCCTCCAGCCCCCAACCTCCCCCATCCTCCCATCCCCATCCTCTCGGCCCGCAACCTCCCAGCCCCCCAGCCGGCGGCAGCCCCCGTCTCCCACCCGCCCCGGGGTCCCTCCTCACCCGGGCGCCGCCGGGAACCGGGACCGGGCGCGCCGACCCCGTCTGCTGCTTGCTCGCTGCCGGTACCGCGGGCTCTGTTGCCTGCTGTCACCGGGTCACCGTGGCCGCGGGGCGGCGGGCGAGGGGCTGCGCGCTGGCTTCGCGCTCCTTCTGCCCCGCGCGGTCTGGTCGCCCCGACTCTGACCTCCCGCGGCGCCGCAGGAGGAGGGACGGGGAGGAGCTGGGGCCGCCGTCCTCCCACCAGCAGAGGCGCTGGGACGCGGGCGAGCTCGGCGCACACAGCACCCTCCCAGGGCCGGGGGTCTGCAATCTGGACCCGCGGGTTAACTTAACCCCCTTCCCCCCGCGGGACCGACCCACGCGTGCAGAGAGCGGGTGCTGCGCCCCCACTTCCTGTTCTCAGACTCGATTCCGATCAGATCTTTCCCAGTTCCATTCACCCCCCATCGCGCCGACCTTGCTCGTTTCACTAAATTCCCGGTTACTTTGTTTCCATCTGCAATCCGCAATGCACTGCGCAGTCCGCTTTCCGGTTTATGGTACATTGGAACTAGAAATTATGCGGGCAATGCTCCGGCTTGGAAGGGCTGCCACTGAGTTAGTTTCATTTCTCCGTGGAAATACAGTGAAGGGCAATCAGGAAGAGCTTTTATGACTGGGGGGTATATGTGTAAAAAGGGGCCATCTCATAGCTCAGCTTAAACCCAGTTCTTTGAGGTTTAGCTGAAATTCCTTCCTTCATTTTCCAATGCTTTCTCCTCAAGCCAACTTTCTAATTTTAAAATATTCATTTAAAGCTTCAGTTAGAGACTCAGAGAAAGTAGTTTGACATTCATGGGTGGAGTTAATGTTTTATGTTTTTAGCTAGTGGTTTTGGGCTTTTTGGCAAGGTTGACAGGATTGTAGATGAAATTTATTTTATTTTTATTTGGAGGACTCCAGATTAAGAAGGCATGGATTAGAGCTCCTTTCTCACACTTATTAGTGATGTCACTTTGGGCAAGTTCTTTATCCTCTCTGCTTCTCAGCTTCCTCAAAGGTAAAATGGAAATAATCAAAGTACATTAGTCAGAGGCACCTTGTGAGAATGAAATGCAAATGTATGTGAAGTGCTTAGGACAGAGCATACACAGTGCTATCTAATAGTATTATCTTTAAAGAAGCAGTGACTTATTTAAACCTGACAATAGGTGAAAATTTAGACTATCTCAGCCTAATGACAATTTCCTGTACTTCCTGGGATAACCGCCTATGAAACAAATTGCCCCAGAATACTAATCTAAAAGGGTACATGATACCCTACGTAAGAGGTCTCTAAGGACTTCCTCCCTTTAACCTTAAGACAGGATGAAGATTCAGAAGACACAATCAGAAAATTCATCATCACACCTAAACAGGTGGTGGGCTTTGAAAGCAGGTCTTGAAGGCAAGTATGAAATATTTTCTCTCTTTCTTTCCATGCCAACTCTGTGCTTCCTCCCATTGTAATCAGATTACTCTCTCTGAGGATGTCAGACTGGTTGGCATTTAGCAGGTTAATGTCCTGAGAAGGTCCCCAGTGTAGGGTTGCCAGATTTAGCAAATGAAATACAGGACACCCAGTTAAATTTGAATTTCAGACAAACGACAAAAAGGTTTTAGTATAAGTAGGTTCCATACAATATTTGGAACCTACTTATACTCAAAATTATGTGTTGTTTATTTGAAATTCAAATTTAACTGGGTTTCCTGTAATTTTTCTGGCAACCCTAGTCCAGTGAAATGAATAAAGAATGGGCCTCACATTCCGATGGATGGCAAGTCAACGTAGACATACAGATTATAAGGTGGATCTGATATGGGCTTTGTCTTTGTTTTGATGTGGTGAAAAAAACAAGGTACTTGTGTTTATAAATTGATTCTTTGTTGACCTGTTTCTTATCTCTTAATTCTTACTCCCATTTCCCATCAGTATAGAAGTGCTTCTTTACTCTTTAACATGAAAAAAACTGATGACTCTGTCCTCAATCAAGATTTTGGAATAAATAGTAATAATGTGCTCAGTAGTGTTTTCAAATAGTGTTTATTGAGGGCAAACTGTATGTTAGCTACCATTTCAAGGATGACTATCCCTGGAGGCTAAGGAAATCACACCATAGCAAGTGAGCCCTTGTAGGTAAATATAGGACTGTGGGGTTTCTGAGAGGTGAGTTATTAATTCTCCTTGGAAGGGGTGGAAGTGAAAGTCATTCTCACTGCACAGGATCCAAGGAAAAGAGGCTCCAAGCCAGACGAGGAGGGAAACCCCCGGGTGGCGGCCTGGAAACTAACCCAACCTGATTAAAGTAATGAAGCTGGAAGAAACAATGGGATTCTATAAAACTAAAAGTATGATTGGGAACTTGGAAACCCTGGAGGCCCTTAGAAGGTAACAGAATGCAAAAGAAAAAATTAAAAGATTAAATTACTTAAATTTAAAATTAAAAACAATTAAAGTTAAAACTAGAAACTCCAAGAGGGAAAATGTCCAGGAAAGGCATGATGTAAGTGTGATATAATTTAAAATGGATTGATTTTGAGCTATTGGGTGGAGACGCCATTAAACCTGAAATCTAAAAATATACTTCTCTGAAAGGCCCAGAGAAGAAAGTATGATCCAAGTATTCCACTAGACCATCGAAAACAACATTCACCTAGTCTACTAGTGCAAACATGCTTATTGGTTTTCAACTCTTAGAAACACCTTTTAAACAAGCCAAAGAAGAATGAACTATGATTATACAGGAGAATGTAAATATGATTGATTTTTAAAATGTAGAAGTACCTATAGGTAAGTAGGTAGAAGGAGGTAGAAGTGAGGCCTACTAGGGTGGAAAAAAGGTTGAGTTACTAAGGGTGTCATTTTGGAAAAAGTCGAGAGTCAAAAGAGATAATGTCCATAGTTAGTAGAACAAAAAGTAAAGGTCTGGATGCACAGTGAATTTGCAGAGGAGAGATGTAGTGGAGGGCCTGAGTAGAGAGATGTAACTCTATTAGGAGGGTTAGAGAAGAGAAAAGATAGGACCAGGATGGATGCGAGCTAAATGCTCACTCTCCTAGTAGAAATTAGATAGACAGTGCCTAGGATGATACACCAAGAAATAATAATATAGCATATTATTTTGGAAACATGGAGATCACCAGATATCTATAAAGGAAAATCATTAAGAGTGACTACCTTTGGGGAATTGGGCTGGGGTTGGGGTGAGTTGAGGTGGGAGACTCTGGCTTCTCTCTTTTAGCACTTCAGTACCATTTAAATATTTGGGATATGGGCATGATTACATTGATTAAATATTTAAAATTTTTGAATAGGAACTTGTGAAAAGGAAGGCTTCGCCAAGACAGAGGCTTTCAAGAATGAGTAGGAGTTCATCTAGAAGGAAGAGGGAGGCATCCCACAGAATGTGGGACTGCATGAGCCAAGGCACCGGAGCCTAGAAGTGAAGGATACACCTTGGTGATGTCCAGTCCTCCACTGTGACAAGGGCATCAGGTATACAGATAGGAACCATGGCATTTTTGTTCCCCTGTGTCCAATACAGAGCCTGGCCCACAGTAGTTGCCCAATAGATGTTTTCTGAATGAATAAGAAATATTTTGGGGCAATGGGGAACCATCAAAGTTTTTAAGCAGAGCAGTAGCATTACTTATTTTTAGAAGATGGCTTTGAACTGAAAACAGATAAGTTGAGATTGGAGAAACCAAAAGCAGGGGATGAATTAGGAGACTATTAGGTGAAAGGTGATATAAAACAGGTTAGTGACAGTGGGGACTGAGATTGGAAGATCTACGTGAGAGATATGAACAAGGCAGAATTGGCCTTGAGGGATAAAGCAGAGGGATGAGTCCAAAATGGCCGTGAGATTTCTAGCTGGGGAAACCAGGTAGATGATGGAGCCATTGATTGACACAGGAACTTAGGGAAAAGGAACAGGTTGTAGAAGTGGGATCATAAACACAATTCTGTGTATATTGAGTTTGAAAGACCTGAGGATGATGTTTATAAATTGTGGGTCTTGAACCACTGATGGCTTATGAAATCTACTTGGTGAGTGGGTACAAATATTTTTTAATGAAATGGAACATGACAACTTTTAAAGTGCATCACACATGGTAAAGTTTAGTGTTGTTGCATAGAATTTGATTTCCATAGCATATATATGTAACTGACATAAAACCTATTTTCTGCAGTATGTCAAAAAAATAGTTTGAGACCCTTTGCCCTTGGGTACCAAGTGGTGTGTGAAGTCAACTTATCCCTGCTCGAGAGAGCCACTGTGCACATTTTCCAACTCTCTCTGCTGTGACTTCATGTAGGTGGCTTGAATTCACCAAATACTACAAAATGTGATTTTTCTCCCCTCTAGTGAGCCAGCACACTGAGTGGTTAGTTGTACAGGTCTGAAGCTCAATACAGAGACCTGGGCAGAAGTCATTTATTTAGAGATAAAAATACTGAGAGTGCATGGAATTGGTATGGAGAGTTTTTAGACAGGGTAGAGGTAGAAAAAATTCTAAGGAACAGTCACATTCATGGAAGGTAAGAGGAAGAGGAGGTCGTGAATGAAATTGTGAGGTTGGTCAAAGTGAGGATAGAAAATGGGAGAGAGAAGCTTTACAGAAGTCAAGAGAGAAAGGAGTTTTAAAAATATGATCGACACTGTTGATTAAATAGAATTGACTAAAGCAAGGGCTGTGGGATTTCCCAATCAGGAAGGCATTGGTGACACCTAAGACCAGTTTGAGTATAATAGAGGGGTGAAGGCAGGGAGTCAGTAAGGAATAAAGGGTACAAAGACAATACGTGTCGACTACTTTTAAGACATTTTATGGAAAAGAAAAGACATATGGCTATAGTTTGAGTGAAAGAAAGCACGAGGAGAGTGAAAATCTGGGGAATGGCAATGAGAACTGCCTGAGGATGTGTGAAGCTTTCTGAGTCCCATCGTGACTGGAATCCACTCCTTAGTCATGGATTCAGTCTGTCTGGTGATGTGCTTTCCCTGGCCATGTTTGCCAGTCCAGGAACTAGACCACAGAGGGGGGCTATCTGGGGTTGGAAACTAGGAGAGCAGACTGGCCAGAGGCAGTGAAAAATGAGGGAATTGTCATTAACGGAAAAAGATAGAATTTTTAGATGGAAATCCAAACAAAACAAAGGAGAAAAATATAGAATATGAGGGTTCCGCCATAACCCCAACCTCATTAGGTAGTTATTTAACAACTTAGTACACGTCTTCCAGATACTTTTCCGGAGGTAAATGTGGTAATTAAGAGGGCTGAGTCAGACAGACCTGGGCTCGAATCCAGTTCTACCTTTACTGGCTCTAAGGCCCTGGGCAATTTACACAGACTTTAAACCCCTCAGTTTCCTAATCTGTGAAACAGAAATAATAATATCATCTATATCACAAGGGCTCAGTGAGTATTAAAAGAGATAATGCATGTAAATTGCTTAGAACAGTATTTGGCAAGCAGAACGAGCCCCTGATATATAGATATGTACCTATATATCTATACATCAATACACACATATGTATATATACACATACACCTATGGGAAAGAGATTTCATGTCCATATTATTATACTACACACATATATATATACTCACACAGCTATGGGAAAGAGACTTCATATCTATATGACTATACATATACGTAACATGAATAACCAGGAAGAACTGAAAAATATTGGTGATTTGAGTGGGATAGAAGAAACTACCCTGAAGCAGCGTGATAGAAGTGGGGTGGTAGAAGGTCATGATCCAGAATGGAATCTGAAACACAAGACCTCAGGGGTGAAGCACTTCCAGAGGACGGCAGGTCCCAGATGGCCATGCCTCTAAGTTTCAAAAGTGGAGAACGGATGAAGAATCTTTTATTCAGTATTTTAGCCAATTCCAAAAGTCATCATCCAATGCCAGGCTTAGGCTTCATTCCTCCTTGGCAGGTCTTAATGCCTTCTGTAGACTTGGTTTCCTTATGGACTCTTGGAACTGTGGATGTCACAACCGGCTTTTGTATTCATTCAGTAATTGGACTCTAAGATCTGGCTTGCCAAACCGGTCTCCAGGACATTTTTCCTTGCCTGAGTCATTGATAACACCGCTACTAACCCCAATCAAGATGTAGGAGGCTTTGTGCTAAGTCCAAGGCACCTGGTGGCACTGTGATTCACAGCTACCTGGCTCCTTTATTCTGTTGCCAAGTTATTTGATTCTACACTCACAGTGGCATCCGTTTTCTCCTTCCCATTCCTACTGTTACCACAGCTAATCAAGGTCCTTAAAAGCTCTACCCTTGACAATTACAAAATGTTTCTTTTGTTTGTGTGAGTTATAAGTGCTCATTCAACTAATCTAAATTCAAAGTATGTTCTTTTAAGCTTTTCCCCATATAAACAAGTACATACATATAAACTAAATTATTGCTCATTTTTGAACTTTATTTATTTATTCAGCAGGTTCTTATTAGTCATCAATTTTATGCACATCAGTGTATACATGTCAATCCCAATCTCCCAATTCATCACACCTCCACCCCCACCCCCCCCCTGCTTTCCCCCCTTGGTGTCCATACGTATGTTCTCTACATCTGTGTCTCAATTTCTGCCCTGCAAACTGGTTCATCTGTACCATTTTTCTAGGTTCCACATACATGCATTAATATACAATATTTGTTTTTCTCTTTCTGACTTACTTCACTCTGTATGACAGTCTCTAGATCCTTCCACGTCTCAACAAATGACCCAATATCGTTCCTTTTTATGGCTGAGTAATATTCCATTGTATATATGTACCACATCTTCTTTATCCAGTCGTCTGTTGATGGGCAGTTAGGTTGCTTCAATAACCTGGCTATTGTAAATAGTGCTGCAGTGAACACTGGGGTGCATGTGTCTTTCAGAATTATGGTTTTCTCTGGGTATATGCCCAGTAGTGGGATTGCTGGATCATATGGTAATTCTATTTTTAGTTTTTTAAGGAACCTCCATACTGTTCTCCATAGTGGCTGTATCAATTTACATTCCCACCAACAGTGCAAGAGGGTTCCCTTTTCTCCACACCTTCTCCAACATTTGTTGTTTGTAGATTTTCTGATGATGCCCACTCTACTGGTGTGAGGTGATACCTCATAGTAGTTTTGATTTGCATTTCTCTAATAATTAGTGAGGTTGAGCAGCTTTTCATGTGCCTCTTGGTCATCTGTATGTCTTCTTTGGAGAAATGTCTATTTAAGTCTTCTGCCCATTTTTTGATTGAGTTGTTTGTTTTTTTAATATTGAGCTGCATGGGCTGTTTATATATTTTGGAGATTAAGCCTTTGTCCATTGATTCATTAACAAATATTTTCTCCCATTGTGAGGGTGTTCTTTTCGTCTTGTTTATGGTCTCCTTTCCTGTGCAAAAGCTTTGAAGTTTCATTAGGTCCCATTTGTTTATTTTCGTTTTTATTTCCATTACTCTAGGAGGTGGATCAAAAAGGATCTCGCTGTGATTTATGTCAAAGAGTGTTCTTCCTATGTTTTGCTCTAAGAGTTTTATAGTGTCCACTCTTACATTTAGGTCTCTAATCCATTTTGAGTGTATTTTTGTGTATGGTGTTAGGGAGTGTTCTAATTTCATTCTTTTACATGTAGCTGTCCAGTTTTCCCAACACCACTTATTGAAGAGACTGTCTTTTCTCCATTGTATACCCTTGACTCCTTTGTCATAGATTAGTTGACCATAGGTGCGTGGGTTTATCTCTGGGCTTTCCATCTTGTTCCATTGATCTATATTTCTGTTTTTGTGCCTTACCATATTGTCTTGATTACTGTAGCTTTGTAGTATAGTCTGAAGTCAGGGAGTCTGATTTCTCCAGCTCCACTTCTTTCCCTCAAGACTGCTTTGGCTATTTGGGGTCTTTTGTGTCTCCATACAAATTTTAAGATTTTTTGTTCTAGTTCTGGAAAAAAAGCCATTGGTAGTTTGATAGGGATTGCATTGAATCTGTAGATTGCTTCGGGTAGTATAGTCATTTTCACAAGATTGATTCTCCCGGTCCAAGAACATGGTATATCTCTCCATCTGTTGGTATCATCTTTAATTTCTTTCATCAGTGTCTTATAGTTTTCTGCATACAGGTCTTTTGTCTCCCTAGGTAGGTTTATTCCTAGGTATTTTACTCTTTTTGGTGCAATGGTAAATGGGGGTGTTTCCTTAATTACTCTTTCAGATTTTTCATCATTAGTGTATAGGAATGCAAGAGATTTCTGTGCATTAATTTTGTATCCTGCAACTTTACCAAATTCATTGATTAGCTCTTGTAGTTTTCCGGTGGCATTTTTAGGATTCTCTATGTATAGTATCATGTCATCTGAAAACTGTGACAGTTTTACTTGTTCTTTTCCAATTTGTGTTCCTTTTATTTCTTTTACTTCCCTGATTGCCGTGGCTAGGACTTCCAAAACTATGTTGAATAATAGTGGTGAGAGTGGACATCCATTATTGTTCCTGATCATAGAGGAAATGCTTTCAGTTTTTCACCATTGAGAATGATGTTTGCTGTGGGTTTGTCCTATATGGCCTTTATTATGTTGAGGTAGGTTCCCTCTATGCCCACTTTCTGAAGAGTTTTTATCATAAGTGGGTGTTGAATTTTGTCAAAAGATTTTTTGGCATCTATTGAGAGGATCATATGGTTTTTCATCTTCAATTTGTTAATTTGGTGTATCACATTGATTGATTTGCGTTTATTGAGGAATCCTTGCATCCCTGGGTTAAATCCCACTTGATCATGGTGTATGATCCTTTTAATGTATTGTTGGATTCTGTTTGCTAGTATTTTGTTGAGGATTTTTGCATCTATACTCATCAGTGATATTGGTCTGTAGTTTTCTTTTTTCGTAATATCTTTGTCTGGTTTTGGTATCAGGGTGATGGTGGCCTCATAGAATGAGTTTGGGAGTGTTCCTTCCTCTGCAAATTTTTGGAAGAGTTTAAGAAGGATGGGTGTTAGCTCTTCTCTAAATGTTTGATAGAATTCACCTGTGAAGCCCTGTGGTCCTGGACTTTTGTTGGTTGGAAGATTTTTAGTCACAGTTTCAATTTCGTTACTTGTGATTGATCTGTTCATATTTTCTGTTTCTTCCTGGTTCAGTCTTGGAAGGGTATACCTTTGTAAGAATTTGTCCATTTCTTCCAGGTTGTCCATTTTATTGGCATAGAGTTGCTTGTAGTAGTCTCTTAGGATGCTTTGTATTCCTGCAGTGTCTGTTGTAACTTCTCCTTTTTCATTTCTAATTTTATTGATTTGAATCCTCTCCCTCTTTTTCTTGATTAGTCTGGCTAATGGTTTATCAATTTTGTTTATCTTCTCAAAGAGCCAGGTTTTAGTTTTATTGATCTTTGCTCTTGTTTTCTTTGTTTCTATTTCACTTATTTCTGCTCTGATCTTTATGATTTCTTTCCTTCTACTAACTTTGGGTTTTGTTTGTTCTTCTTCCTCTAGTTCCTTTAGATGTGAGGTTAGACTGTTTATTTGAGATTTTTCTTGTTTCTTGAGGTAGGCTTGTATAGCTGTAAACTTCCCTCTTAGAACTGCTTTTGCTGCATCCCAAAGGTTTTGGATCGTCGTGTTTTCATTGTCATTTGTCTCTAGGTATTTTTTGATTTCCTCTTTGATTTCTTCAGTGATCTCTTGGTTATTTAGTAACGTATTGTTTAGCTGCCCTGTGTTTGTGTTTTTTACGTTTCTTTCCTTTAATTCATTTCTAATCTCATAGCATTGTGGTCAGAAAACATGCTTGATATGGTTTCAATTTTCTTAAATTTACTGAGGCTTGATTTGTGACCCAAGATATGATCTATCCTGGAGAATGTTCCATGCGCACTTGAGAAGAAAGTGTAATCTGCTGTTTTTGGATGGAATGTCCTATAAGTACGAATTAAATCTATCTGGTCTATTGTGTCATTTAAAGCTTGTTTTTTCTTATTAATTTTCTGCTTGGATGATCTGTCCATTGGTGTAGGTGAGGTGTTAAAGTCCCCCACTATTATTGTGTTACTGTCGATTTCCTCTTTTATAGCTGTTAGCAGTTGCCTTATGTATTGAGGTGCTCCTATGTTGGGTGCATATATATTTATAATTGTTATATCCTCTTCTTGGATTGATCCCTTGATCATTATGTAGTGTCCTTCCTTGTCTCTTGCAACATTCTTTATTTTAGAGTCTATTTTATCTGATATGACTATTGCTACTCCAGCTTTCTTTTGATTTCCATTTGCATGGAATCTCTTTTTCCATCCCCTCACTTTCAGTCTGTATGTGTCCCTAGGTCTGAAGTGGGTCTCTTGTAGACAGCATATATTTGGGTCTTGTTTTTGTATCCATTCAGGATGCTTGAGTCTTTTGGTTGGAGCATTTAATCCATTCACGTTTAAGGTAATTTTTGTTATGCGTGTTCCTATGACCATTTTCTTAATTGTTTTGGGTTTGTTTTTGTAGGTCCTTTTCTTCTCTTGTGTTTCCCACTTAGAGAAGTTCCTTTAGCATTTGTTGTAGAGCTGGTTTGGTGGTGCTGAATTCTCTTAGCTTTTGCTTGTCTGTAAAGCTTTTGATTTCTCCATGGAATCTGAATGAGATCCTTGCCGGGTAGAGTAATCTTGGTTGTAGGTTCTTCCCTTTCATCACTTTAAGTGTATCATGCCACTCCCTTCTGGCTTGTAGAGTTTCTGCTGAGAAATCAGCTGTTAACCTTATGGGAGTTCCCTTGTATGTTATTTGTCATTCTTCCCTTTCTGCTTTCAATAATTTTTCTTTGTCTTTAATTTTTGCCAATTTGATTACTATGTGTCTCGGCGTGTTTCTGCTTGGGTTTATCCTGTATGGGACTCTCTGTGCTTCCTGGACTTGGGTGGCTATTTTCTTTCCCATGTTAGGGACGTTTTCGACTATAATCTCTTCAAATATTTTCTTGGGTCCTTTCTCTCTCTCTTCTCCCTCTGGGACCCCTATCATGCGAATGTTGTTGCGTTTAATGTTGTCCCAGTGGTCTCTTAGGCTGGCTTCATTTCTTTTCATTCTTTTTTCTTTATTCTCTTCCACAGCAGTGAATTCCACCATTCAGTCTTCCAGGTCACTTATCCGTTCTTCTGCCTCAGTTATTCTGCTATTGATTCCTTCTAGTGTAGTTTTCATTTCAGTTATTGTATTGTTCATCTCTGTTTGCTTGTTCTTTAATTCTTCTATGTCTTTGTTAAGCATTTCTTGCATCTTCTCGATCTTTGCCTCCATTCTTTTTCTGAGGTCCTGGATTGTCTTCACTATTCTTATTCTGAATTCTTTTTCTGGAAGGTCGCCTATCTCCACTTCATTTAGTTGTTTTTCTGGGGTTTTATCTTGTTCCTTCATCTGGTACATTGCCCTCTGCCTTTTCATCTTGTCTATCTCGCTGTGAATGTGGTTTTTGTTCCACAGGCTGCAGGATTGTAGTTCTTCTTGCTTCTGCTGTCTGCCCTCTGGTGGATGAGGCTATCTAAGAGGATTGTGCAGGTTTCCTGATGGGAGGGACAAAAAAGACACCCACATCCAAAGACCAAGAGGAAGTTGCAATGAGATGGCAGGAGGGGTACAATCACAATCAGTAATATTCTATTTTAACTTAGCTGTATAATACTAACTTTTCACCAAGCCAATAAATATACATCTACAGTATCATTTAAAAAGTCTGTATATTATTCTCCTTTATAGTGGAAATCTGGGTTATTTCTTAGAAAACTTGGTTTTTTATATTTTGTAATTTTTAAAATAGCACTTCAGTGAATATCCTTGCAGTTAAATTTTTGTGCATGTTTTTAATTATTTCTTTGTGATAAATCCCTAGAAACAGATTTTCTCTGTCAAAATATATGGATTTTTATTGCCTTCTAACTCTTTCTCCCTCTTCCATGGGTGTCCCTCACCCCAGAAAACATTATACCTTCTTGTGGCAAAATTACTTCCCTAAAAATAATGGACTTTTAATTATCTTACTTCCCCATTCAGAAACTGTCAACATTTCCCATTGTGCACAGGGAGAAATAAAGTCCAGATACCCTGAAGTGGCATTTGTGGCCTTCCAGGATCTGGCCTCAAACTCCTTTTCATGTAGGTTTCTTGTGTTCAACTCACTTTACACTAAACCATTCTGGCCTCCATGCTGGGGCTTATCCATTGCTTGTATAATTCCTACTTTTTTGGTCTGGATCCTGACAGGAAGTATGTGGCATCCTCAAACTGGATTTTTTGGTGAGTGTTGGATAAAGTGACTGTTTCCAAAAGTGAGAGCAGGATTTAAGGAACCCCACAGGGCATAGTGCAGCACCTCTTACCACCCATGGGCCTGAAGGAGCAAGAGGAAAAAGAAATTACTGGGACCTGGTAACTCTGTGGAGAAGACCACCTGACAGAAGCTGTGACTGCTGCAGCAAACTCCAGGCAGGAAACCAAAGGACCAAATATTCCAACCCCACTTTCCATCCACCCTCCAATCTCCTGCTGGAAATTGGCCAGAGCCAACTGGAAGCTAGAGGGCATAGGAGCCCATGAGTACTGTCCGTAAGGTAAGCCTCCTGGGGTAATGAGTAGTGAAGAGTGGATCTGATGGGGAAAATGGAAGAGACTTCCTCAAGGGAGTTGAGCCAGAGGCAGGTCCACAGGAGATGGTAGAAAAGATGAAATACATGGACAAACGCTACTCAGAAGAAGGGGTACCTGGTACCAAGACAGTAATACAAATCCTTTATAGAAGCCCATCCAAAAGTCAGCATATGATGGAGCTACAAAGACCCACATTCAAGTTGTACAGGACCAGGAGAGACTGAGAACAGAACCACAGCTGTGTCTCTGAAGGTGGTCTCTGAAGGACACACGATGGCAAAATATCACCTTAGAGAAAACACAGCCAACCTGGAAATCCTACCTGCCAAGCATTCATAAGTCTCACGCTGCATCAGCACACATTTCCAGCTTGTGCTGATCAGCAGCAGTGCTGGAATCCTAGACCCAGCACATCCTTCTTCTCCTGACCCTAGGGATCATCCCAGATGTCAACTGAGGTCCTGCTCCCCGCCTAGAAGACCCCATGGAAGCTCCTACAAGATGGTTACAGGAGGAAGGGAACATATGATCCAGAAGTCACAAATGGAACCTGACTCTCACCTTCCCAGGCCCAGGTGCAGGCATTCATTAAACTTCTGCCCTCTTTGACATGGTTTATCATTACTCCTTCCAACCACACTCTACTTTAGCTTCTGTGAAGCTATGTTCTCCTTGTTTTCCTCCTGCCTCCCTGGCAGTGCTTCTTAATCTCCTTCGATAGTTGTTCCTTGGCTACCAGATCTCAGAATGATGGTCTCTCTGTACCTGCTATCCTTAATCTTATCTTACATAGACCTATACCTTTAAACATCAACTATATGCTGACAACACCCAAATGTGTATCTTTAGCCCTAAAGTTACAGAACTCTGGACTCCTATTTGATACATGGATGCGTTACAAGTATCTCAAAGTTAACACATTCAAACTGGAACATTTAATTTAAACTACCTTTCTACTACCCAGACTTGGCCCTCCCCAGTCACCACCACACCACCAAACATCACCGCCTTCCCACCAAGTCGATTAAACCAGAAACCCAAGGATCATCCTTGATTCCTCCATTTCCCCCACTGCTCATGTCTAATTCATCGACAAGTCCTGTTAATATTACCTCCTAAATAATTTTTTATTTCATTCATTCTCTTCTCTCCATCATCTCCACTGCCAAATACACAAGCCACTTTCCTTTCTTGCCTGGACTTGGGCAGTAGCCCTCTTGGTGGTCCTCCGGCTTTCAATCTTGTGTCCCTTTAGCCTGTTCCCCATGTAGAAGCCAAAGTTACTTTTCAAAACATATAAATTGCACCATCTTGTTCCTGGCTTAAAACCATTCAGTGACTTCTCCTTGTACTTGGAAAAATCCCAAACTCCTTGACATACTGTAGAAGACCCTGAATGATATAGCCCTTGCCTATATGAAACTCATCTTTTCTTCTTGCCCCACACCCCATAGACCAGCTGCATCCTCCTCTTCTTTATTCCTCACTTAGGCCAAGCTGTTTCCTTTCTTCTGCCTGGAACACTTTCCCCAGCTCCTGGCCTCTTCTTTTATGCCAAGTCTCAACGCAGAGGTCACCCTCTCAGGACATCCACCATCACCTCCTCTCCTGTTATTCTCTGCCATTGCACATTGTTTGTTCACGGGACTTATACAAGTTGTAATTTTACATGTAGACATTTATTTGTTTTCTTCCTTATTGTCTGTCTTTTTCTCTGAACTCTAAGCTCAAAGAAGACAGGAAGAGTGAGTGCCCTGTTCTCCAGAGGGCCCAGCATAGTGTCTGGCAGATATAAGGCACTCAGTAAATACAGGTGGGAAGAAAGAATGGAGAGAAATACAGGGAAAAAGGAAAAAAAGAAAAGAGGGAGAAGGAATGAAAGTGGGGGTTAGGGAGGGAGAGGAAGAAGAGGAGAAGGAAGAGGAAGGAATGAAGGAAGAAAGGAAGGAGGGAAGGAAGGAAGGAAGGGAGGGAGGGAGGAGGGAAAGGAGGGAGGGAGGGAGAAGGTCTCTTAGACCAGCATCATCGTTAAGATACCAGCTGCTTAGACTAAGGGAGCAAAAAGAGTAAGCAAGACGGAAGCACCTAAAGTTTTCCTCCTTCCCTTCCCCTGTTCCTTCCTCCACCCTGTGTGGGGTGCTTTATAAATTATTTCAGCTACTCATCTCTCATAGCCTTATGAGAAAGGTGTTAAAACTTCATTAGATTGATGAGAAAAAAAGAGGCTCAGCAAAGTTAAGGGCTTTGCCTGAGATCTCATAGAGGGTTCTGAATGTGAGGGGTGCACGCTGTTTCCATCACTCCACGGGGGTTACCAAACAGCTTACCTCCTTCGTGGTGTCTTGGGGACTGGCGATTGTTTTTTTAACATTTTCATATTTTTAAATCAAATGCTGTTCCAGAAGAACCTGTTAAAGACCCCTCTTGGACCACAGAAGCAGAATGGAATTGCTGAACAGCATCAGGGCAAGCAGAGGAGCAGTCCCCGCCCCTAGACGGTCCCCACCTTGTGAGGCTGACGTTGATTGGCAGGCTTTAATGAGGTGGGCGGGATCAGTTTCCATGGTGTGAACACAACAAGGCAGGCAGCTAGGACTCCCTTGCAACACTGAGCGCCGCAGATTTCAAAAGACAGTAAGTATTTTTACATTTCCTCTGTCTTTAGATCTTTGCTGCAGTTATTATAGATCATTCATATTTATTACAACTTATATTTACTGGCCAGTTTTTACGCTGAGACACCTGTCATGAGAAAGATGGAAATTCAAGTGCACTTAATCAAATTTACATGGATTCTAGTGTAGGAAGTTTTGCTAAATTTTCGTAGTTAGTGGTAGGCTAGTGAATTGTATCTGTTTTCTACAAATAAATTTTTGTAAGAAAGCTTCTAATTAATAATATCATTGATTTGTAAACAGCTTTATTGAGATATAACTCACATACCATAAAATTCATCTCTTTAAAGTACACAGTTCAGTGGTTTTTAGTATATTCAAAGTTGTGAAAGCATCACCCCCCACTACCTAATTTTAGAACATTTCATTGCCCCAGAAAGAAATCCTATGCTCCTTAGCTCACTTCCCACCCCCAACTCATCCCAGTCCTAGGCCACCAATAATTTACATTCTATCTCTGTAGCTTTGCCTATTCTGGACATTTCACATAAATGGAATCTTTCAATATGTGGTCTTTTGTGACTGGCTTCTTTCACTTAGCATGTTTTCAAGGCTCATGCATGTTGTAGCATGTATCAGTTCCTCATTTTTTTACTATCAAATACTATTCCATTGTATGAATATCCCGTATTTTATTTATGCATTCATCTGTTAATGGACATTTGAGTTGTTTCCACTTTTTGGCTATTGAGTAATGTGCTGCTATAAACATGTGTGTACAAGTTTTTGTGTGGACATATGTTTTCACTTCTTTTAGGTTTACTCCTAGGAGTGGGGTTACTGGTCATATGATAACTCCATGTTTAACCTTTTGAAGAATTATCAAACTGCTTTCCAAAGTGGCTGCACCATTTTATATTCCCAACACAGTGTATGAGGGTCCCAGTTTCTCCACATCCTCACACTTGTTATTATTTGTCTTTTAAATTATAGTTATCCTAGTGGTTGTGAAATGGTGCCTCACTGTGGTTTTGATTTGCATTTCCCTAATGACTAATGATGCTGGGCATCTTTTCATATCCTTATTGGCACTGTACATATTTTTTTTTGGAAAAATCTTCTGTTTGTATTCCATTGAAAACTTCTACTTGAATTGCAACTTCCCCATGAGAAGGTGTGGCATATCCTTGGTATGAACTCAATTGCAAAACAAATGGGGTTCATTTCTGCATAAACCTGCCTAAAGGTTTACTGGAGCTTTGTAGTACAGTCTGGAGTCTGGGAGCCTGATTCCTCCAGCTCTGTTTTTCTTTCTCAAGATAGCTTTGGATATTCAGGGTCTTTTGTGTTTCCATACAAATTGTGAAATTTTTTGTTCTAGTTCTGTGAAAAATGCTATTGGTAGTTTGATAGGGATTGCATTGAAACTGTAGATTGCTTTGGGGAGTATAGTCATTTTCACAAAGTTGATTCTTCCAATCCAAGAACATGGTATATCTCTCCATCTGTTTGTGTCATCTTTAATTACTTTCATCAGTGTCTTATAGTTTTCTGCATACAGATCTGTCGTCTCCTTAGGTAGGTTTATTCCTAGGTATTTTATTCTTTTCGTTGCAATGGTAAGTGGGAGTGTTTCCTTAATTTCTCTTTCAGATTTTTCATCATTAGTGTATAGGAATGCAAGAGATTTCTGTGCATTAATTTTGTATCCTGCTACTTTACCGAATTCATTGATTAGCTCTAGTAGTTTTCTGGTAGCATCTTTAGGATTCTCTATGTATAGTAGCATGTCGTCTGCAAACAGTGACAGCTTTACTTCTTCTTTTCCAATTTGGATTCCTTTTATTTCTTTTTTTTCTCTGATTGCTGTGGCTAAAACTTCCAAAAGTATGTTGAATAATAGTGGTGAGAGTGGACAACCTTGTCTTGTTCCTGACCTTAGTGGAAATGGTTTCAGTTTTTCACCATTGAGAGCGATGTTGGCTGTGGGTTTGTCATATATGCCCTTTATTATGTTGAGGTAAGTTCCCTCTATGCCTACTTTCTGGAGGGTGTTTTTCATAAATGCGTGTTGAATTTTGTTAAAAGCTTTTTCTACATCTATTGAGATGATCATATGGTTTTTCTCCTTCAGTTTGTTAATATGGTTTATCACATTGATTGATTTGCATATATTGAGGAATCTTTGCATTCCTGGGTTAAACCCCACTTGATCATGTTGTATGATCCTTTTAATATGCTGTTGGATTCTGTTTGCTAGTATTTTGTTGAGGATTTTTGCATCTATGTTCGTCAGTGATATTGGCCTCTAGTTTTCATTCTTTGTGACATCTTTGTCTGGTTTTGGTATCAGGGTGATGGTGGCCTCGTAGAATGAGTTTGGGAGTGTTTCTCCCTCTGCTATATTTTGGAAGAGTTTGAGAAGAATAGGTGTTAGGTCTTCTCTAAATGTTTGATAGAATTCGCCTGTGAAGCCATCTTGTCCTTGGCTTTTGTTTGTTGGAAGATTTTTAATCACAGTCTCAATTTCATTGCTTGTGATTGGTCTGTTTATATTTTCTATTTCTTCCTGGTTCAGTCTTGGAAGCTTGTGCTTTTCTAAGAATTTGTCCATTTCTTCCAGGTTGTCCATTTTATTGGCGTATAATTTCTTGTAGAATCTCTCATGAGCCTCTGTATTTCTGCACTGTCAGTTGTTACTTCCCTTTTTCATTTCTAATTCTATTGATTTGAGTCTTCTCCCTTTTTTCTTGATGAGTCTGGCTAATGGTTTATCAATTTTTATCTTCTCAAAGAACAATGTTTTAGTTCTATTGATCTTTGTTATTGTTTCCTTCATTTCTTTTTCATTTATTTCTGATCTGATCTTTATGATTTCTTTCCTTTTGCTAACTTTGGCATTTTTTGTTGTTGTTCTTCTTCTTTCTCTGACTGCTTGAGGTGTAAGGTTAGGTTGTTTATTTGAGATGTTTCTTGTTTCTTGAGGTAGGATTGTATTGCTATAAACTTCCCTCTTAGAACTGCTTTTGCTGCATCCCATAGGTTTTGGGTCATCCTGTTTTCATTGTCATTTGTTTCTAGGTATTTTTTGATTTCCTCTTTGATTTCTTCAGTGATTTCTTGGTTTTTAGTAGTGTATTGTTTAGCCCCCACGTGTTTGTATTTTTTACAGATTTTTTCCTGTAATTGATATCTAGTCTCATAGCGTTGTGGTCAGAAAAGATACTTGATATGATTTCAATTTTATTAAATTTACCAAAGCTTGTTTGTGACCCAAGATATGATCTATCCTGGAGAATGTTCCATGAGCACTTGAGAAGAAAGTGTTTTCTGTTGTTTTTGGGTGGAGTGTCCTATAAATATCAATTAAGTCCATGTTGTTTAATGTATCATTTAAAGCTTGTGTTTCCTTATTTATATTCATTTTGGATGATCTGTCCATTGGTGAAAGCGGGGTGTTAAAGGCCCCTGCTATGATTGTGTTACTGTTGATTTCCCCTTTTATGGCTATTAGCATTTGCTTTATGTATTGAGGTGCTCCTATGTTGGGTGCATAAATATTTACAATTGTTATATCTTCTTCTTGGATTGATCCCTTGATCATTATGTAGTGTCCTTCTTTGTCTCTTGTAATAGTTTTTGTTTTAAAGTCTATTTTGTCTGATATGAGAATTGCTACCCCAGCTTTCTTTTGATTTCCATTTGCATGGAATATCTTTTTCCATCTCCTCACTTTCAGTCTGTCCCTAGGTCTGAAGTGGGTCTCTTGTAGACAGCATATATTTGGGTCTTGTTTTTGTATCCATTCAGCCAGTCTATGTCTTTCAGTTGGAGCATTTAATCCATTTATATTTAGGGTAGTTTTCGATATGTATGTTCTTATTACCATTTTCTTAATTGTTTTCGGTTTGTTATTGTAGGTCTTTTCCTTCTCTTGTGTTTCCTGCCTGGAGAAGTTCCTTTAGCGTTTTTTGTAAAGCTGGTTTGGTGGTGCTGAATTCTCTTAGCTTTTGCTTGTCTGTAAAGTTTTTAATTTCTCTGTTGAATCTGAATGAGATCCTTGCTGGGTAGAGTAATCTTGGTTGTAGGTTTTTCCCTTTCCTCACTTTAAATATGTCTTGCCACTCCCTTCTGGCTTGCAGAGTTTCTCCTGACAGATCAGTTGTTAACCTTATGGGGATTCCCTTGTATGTTATTTGTTGTTTTTCCCTTGCTGCTTTTAATATTTTTTCTTTTTATTTAATTGTTGATTGTTTGATTAATATGTGTCTTGGCATGTTTCTCCTTGGATTTATCCTGCATGGGACTGTCTAACTTCCTGGACTTGATTGACTATTTCCTTTCCCATATTAGGGAAGTTTTCAACTATAATCTCTTCAAATATTTTCTCAGTCCCTTTCTTTTTCTCTTCTTCTTCTGGGACCCCTATATTCAAATGCTGGTGTGTTTAATGTTGTCCCAGAGGTCTCTGAGACTGTTCTCAATTCTTTTCATTCTTTTTCCTTTCTTCTGCTCTGCAGTAGTTATTTTCACTATTTTATCTTCCAGGTCCCTTATCCATTCTTCACCTCATTTATTCTGCTACTGAATCCTTCTAGAATATTTTAAATTTCATTTACTGTGTTGTTCATCATTGTTTGTTTGCTCTTTAGTTGTTTTAGGTCCTTGTTAAACATTTCTTGTATTTTCTCCATTCTATTTCCAAGATCGTGGATAATCATTACTCTGAATTCTTTTTCAGGTAGACTGCCTATTTCCTCTTCATTTGTTTGGTCTGGTGGGTTTTAACCTTCATCTGCTGTTTGTTTCTCTGTCTTCTCATTTTGCTTAACTTACTGTGTTTGGGGTCTCCTGTTCACAGGCTGGAAGTTCGTAGTTCCTGCTTTTTTTGGTGTCTGCCCCCAGTGACTAAGGTTGGTTTAGTGGTTTGTGTAGGCTTCCTGGTGGAGGGGACTGGTGCCTGTATTCTGGTGGATGAGGCTGGATCTTGTCTTTCTGGTGGGCAGGACTGCGTCCGGTGGTGTGTTTTGGGGTGTCTGTGACCTTATTATGATTTTAGGCAGCCTCTCTGCTAATGGGTGCGGTTGTGTTCCTGTCTTGCTAGTCGTTTGGCATAGTGTGTCCAGCACTGTAGCTTGCTGGTTGTTGAGTGGAGCTGGGCCTTAGCGTTGAGATGGAGATATCTGGGAGAGCTTTTGTCGTTTGATATTATGTGGAGCTGGGAGGTCTCTGGCGGACCAATGTCCTAAACTCGGCTCTCTCACCTCAGGGGCACAGGCCTGACCCCGCTGGAGTACCAAGACCCTGCCAGCCACATGGCTTAGAAGAAAAGGGAGAAAAAAAAGAAAGAAAGAAAGAAAAAATAAAATAAAGTTATTAAAATAGAAAAAATTATTAAAAATAAAAATTAAAAAGTAATAAAAAAAGAAAGAAGAGAGTAACCAAATCAAAACACAAATCCACCAATGATAACAAGTGCTAGAAACTATACTAAAAACAATAACAACAACAAAAAACGGACAGACAGAACCCTAGGACAAATGATAAAAGCAAAGCTATACAGAGAAAATCAAACAAAGAAGCATACACATACACACTCACAGAAAGAGAAAAAGGAAAAAAGTATATATATATCTATACATAAAAAAAAAAGGAAGAGAGCAACCAAATCAATAAACAAATCTACCAATGATAATAAACTCTAAATACTAAACTAAGATAAACATAAAACCAGAAACAAATTAGAAGCAGAAAGCAAAGCCCAAGTCTACAGTTGCTCCCAAAGTCCACCACCTCCATTTTGGGATAATTCGTTATTTATTCAGGTATTCCAGTGATGCAAGGTACATCAAGTTGATTGTGGAGATTTAATCCCCTGCTCCTGAGGCTGCTGGGTGAAATTTCCCTTTCTCTTCTTTGTTCACTCAGCTCCTGGAGTTCAGCTTTGGATTTGTCCCCAGGTCTGTGTGTACGTCGCCTGAGGGCTCCTGTTCCCCACCCAGACAGGACGGGGTTAAAGAAGCAGCTGATTAGGGGGCTTTGGCTCACTCAGGCCGGGGGGAGGGAGGGGTACGGAATGCGGGGCGAGCCTGCGGTGGCAGAGGCCAGTGTGATGTTGCACCAGCCTGAGGCGCGCCTTGCGTTCTCCCAGGGAAGCTGTCCCTGGATCACAGGACCCCGGCAGTGGCGGGCTGCACAGGCTCCCGGGAGGGGAGGTGTGGATAGTGACCTGTGCTTGCACACAGGCTTCTTGGTGGCGGCAGCAGCAACCTTAGCGTCTCATGCCCGTCTCTGGGGTCCGCGCTGATAGCCGCGGCTCGTGCCCGTCTCTGGAGCTCGTTTAGGCGGTGCTCTGCATCCCCTCTCCTCGTGCACCCCGCAACAATGGTCTCTTGCCTCTTAGGCAGGTCCAGACTTTTTCCCAGAATCTCTCCCATTTAGCTGTGGTGCACTAGGCCCTTCAGGCTGTGTTCACGCAGCCAACCCCAGTCCTCTCCCTGGGATCTGACCTCCAAAGCCCGAGCCTCAGCTCCCAGCCCCCGCCCGCCCCGGCGGGTGAGCAGACAAGCCTCTCGGGCTGGTGAGTCCTGGTCGGCACCGATCCTCCATGCGGGAATCTCTCCGCTTTTCCCTCCGCACCCCTGTGGCTGCGCTCTCCTCCATGGCTCCGAAGCTCCCCCCTCCGCCGCCCTCAGTTTCCGCCCGCCAAGGGGCTTCCTAGTGTGTGGAAACCTTTCCTCCTTCACAGCTCCCTCCCAGGGGTGCAGGTCCCGTCCCTATTCTTTTGTCTCTGTTTTTTCTTTTTTCTTTTGCCCTACCCAGGTACATGGGGAGTTTCTTGCCTTTTGGGAAGTCTGAGGTCTTCTGCCGGCGTTCAGTAGGTGTTCTGTAGGAGTTGTTCCACATGTAGATGTATTTCTGATGTATTTGTGCGGAGGAAGGTGATCTCCACGTCTTACTCCTCCGCCATCTTGAAGGTCTCTCTCTCCTTGCTTTTCCCGTACATCAGACTCACCTGGAAGGCTTACTATGACACTGACTGCTCCCTCCCCACCCCAGTTTCTAATACTGTAGGTCCAAGTTGGGGCCCAATAATTTGCATTTCTAACAAATTCCTGGTTGCTGCTGCTGCTAAGCCACATTTTGTATGGTTGACTCCAACCTCTTCTTGAGACCTCACATGTTGAGATCAGAGAGACGTTCCCCATGGGCTCACCTCAAGTGACTCTCTCCTGTTCTTCTCCTTTCTGTCTCAGCCCCTTATTTGTTTATATCAATAAGTCTCAAACTTTGGAGTCTCGGGACTCCTTTACTCTTAAAAATTACTGTGAACCCCAGAGAGCTTTTTTTGATGTGGATTATAGCTATCAGTATTTACCCTATTTGATATTAAAACTGAGAAAAATTTAAAATGTTTCTTGATTCATTTACAAAAGTTGTAATAAACCTAATACACAATAACATAAATAATAGTTTTATGAAAATAAGTATATTTTCTAAAACAAAATATGTGAGAAGAGTGGCATTGTTTTAGTTTTTTTTTTTTTTTTTTTTTGGTCAAATCTCTTTAATATGTTGCTTAATAGAAGACAGCTGGATTCTCATATCTGCTTCTGCATTCAGCTTGTTGTTTTGGTTGAAGTATATAAAGAAAATCTGGTTTTACCCATATATAAAGTTGGAAAAAAGAAGAATATTTTATAGCCTTTTCAGATAATTGTGGAAATTCTTCTTTGATGCTACACCAGAATTGGACAAGTGGTAGGGCTTTAAAGGATAGTTAGAATCTGAAACAATCACAGTGTACTTTTCATATTCTATTTCACTAAAACTCATTGGCCTGTCTTGAATAGATCTCTTTACCCATGCATGATTTGGTAACGTCATACACTTGTCATATAAAAAATATTGATTCATGGAGTTATGCAGACTTTCCAAATGTTGACACATTTCGTTATACAAGATGATAAAAACACTTCTACGAAGTCATGTAATCAGGGGTCAGAATTTAATATAAATAATTCTTACTGCTTTAATTTCTTTACTAAAATTAGCCTTAAAACAAAAACAACAACAAAAACAAAAACTAAAACTCTGTGTGTGTGGTGGTGAAGAATACCTTGACTGCTAGGTGTTTGGTGTCATTGCCTCGCTTTGTGCTAAGGCACCAGCGGTTTTCTACATCATTGTTTTTGAACCATCAGACCAATTATCAGCACAGGGGACAGGACCAATCACATTTTAATATTTAATGAAAATAGCTTTGACCTCATGGATCCCCCAAAAGGGTCCCAGGGAGTTCTAAATATCTATCGACTGTAGTTTGAGAACTGTTGGTTTGTGTCTTAAACAATTTTTAGCCATTTTATTTGTATGTTTTCATCTTGTCCATCTCCTGAATTGGTGTAGCAATAATATTTAATTTCCATGGGGTACCTGCTCTGTATCCAGTATAAACTGCTCACATGGATTGTCCTTGTATTCTCAAAGCCCCTGGCTAATTATACCCATTCTTTAGATGAGAAAGAGAAGGCACAGAATTACACAACTGAGAGTCACACTGCTAGCACTTTTGAGTAGGAGTGGGAAGTAGTGCTGGGAAGAGGTTTGAGGCCAATTAGCAAATGTCAGCCCATGAGCTTAGCCTGTAATCCTATAGGCAGAAAGGAACCATTGATAGTTTTGGGATAGGGGATTGGCAAGCACTAACCACAGTAGCTAAGATCCAAATACACACTCAGCAGGGCATACACATGAAGCAACCCTGGATGCAAAGGTATGAGGTAAGAAAGAAAGTAAACAATCAGGAACCCTATGGAATCACTCCCTAGGAATAAGGTGTTGCAGAGAATTTCCTAAGTGGCATGCTTTTCCCACAGTTGTTTTTTCGGTCATGGAATTGACCAAACTGTCCGACATGACAAAACTCCACCAAGCCGTAGCTGCTGGGGACTACAATTCAGTGAAAAAGATTTTGAAGAAAGGTCTCTGTGACCCAAACTACAAGGATTTGGACTGGAATGACCGAACCCCGCTTCACTGGGCTGCGATCAAGGGTGAGTAGGCAATGCCTACGTAGATCCATCCCTTCGAGACCGCTGTTCACGAGGTTCCCAGTGGGTGGTCGGTGTGGGGTAGTAGAAAGAACATTTCTTGGGAGCCAGATGAATGAATGGGGGGCCATTACAATCCTGGCACCTCTGCTTATTAGTTGTAGCACCTTAGGCAAGTTATTTAACACCTCCAGGCCTTAGTCTATTCATCTGTATGATGAGAGCAGTAATGCTGCTTTGGAATCTTGTGGTGAGGATTCAGTAAGATAGCGAATGTGCACTGCCTAGCATGTAGTGACTCTCAATTAATGTTAGCTTTCTGCCCTCTTGAGGGCAGGACAGGAACTTTGTCCTGTTCATGGCTGGGGCATGCCAAACAAGGCTCAGTTATAGAACTGGAGGAGGATCGTGGCAAAAACTCAGCCAAGGGGCTTGTCAAGACCTTCAGCCATGGAACACCATTGAAGAATGTTAGGAAAGTATTACAGTCAACTTTGCTTTTTAAAAATTTGTTTTGACTCCCGTATGGCGAATGGGTTGGTGGGAAGCAAGCCTGGCTGCAGAGAAATCAGTTGGGAGAATTTTCCAGTACAAAGTGATTGGAGCTATGCTAAAGCACCTGTCAGTGAACATTTGCTATATGCTAGGCTGTGTGCTTTATGCCTGTGATCCCTTTGCGCTTCACAAGAACTCAGTAAGGTAGATGAATATATCCTTAATTTGCAAATGAGGAAACTGAACCTCGGATGTTTGTTTCTCATCTGCGATGCCATGGTTAGCAAGCGGTATTTATTGTCAGGTATAAACCCACATCTCTCTGATGAGAAAACCTGTACTCTTAATCTGTGCTAGCTTTCATGTAAGTGGGACTTGATGTATTTTTTATTGAGATGTAATTGACATACAACATAATATCAGTTTTAGGTATATAGCATAATGATTCAATTTTTGTATATATTGTGAAATACCACAGTAAGTCTAGTTAACATCTGCCACCATACATAGTTACAAATTGTTTTCCTTGTGATAACTTTTAAGATCTACTCTCCTAGCAACTTTCAAATATGCAATAGAGTATTATTAACAATAGTCACCATGCTGTACATTACATCCTCATGACATTTATTTTATAACTAGAAGTTTGTACCTTTTGTACCTTCACCCATCTTGCGCCCACCCACAGCAACCACGAATCTGTTCTCTGTATCTATGAGCTCAGTTTTTTTTGTTTTTAGATTCTATATATAGTGAGATCATATGATATTCGTCTTTCTCTGTCTGACTTATTTCACTTAGGTTAATGCCCTCAAAGTGCATCCACGTCGTTGTCAAATATTTGGTTTTGCAGTCGCCATTGAGACTGCCGAAAGCAGAGTGAGCCTTAGGGGTGTTAGCTCAGGTCAGGGTAGAGTGACTTGGAAGAAAAAGCAAGATTCCTGGGCAGGGTCTGCAAGAATGGACAGGAGAAGGGGGTGTCCTGGAAGGAACAGAGGGAATCCTTGGAGGGCTCAGACTGAAAGTGGGAGCCACGGGGTAAGAGTGGGGTGCTGAGTGCCTGGTAAGAAGAGGGAGAAGGGAGGAGGGGTTGATGCTAGGAAACTGGAGGGACCTCAAGGGCAAACGTCTCCCCCTCTTTTGTGCCACCTAGGCTAGCTCTGGCCTTGGTCCAGCAGAACCACCTTCATCCTAACCTCTTGTTTCTTCTTGGGACATCTAAGGACACATGGAGGTGCTGCAGCTCCTGATAGAACACGGGGCCAGGCCCTGCCTGGTAACTGATGTGGGCTGGACCCCCGCTCATTTCGCAGCTGAATCGGGCCATCTGAACGTGCTCAAAACTCTCCATGCCCTGCACGCCGCCATCGACGCCCCTGACTTCTTTGGAGACACACCAAAGAGGATCGCACAGATCTATGGGCAGAAAGCCTGTGTAGCATTCCTGGAGCAGTAAGTTTCCTTTATTTCCAGCTCTAAAGGGCAGAGAAAGAGGAGCCAGTGACCAAGGTCTTTGCCAACTCAGTGGTCTCAGGTTGATGAAAATGAAACGAGGAAATCCAACCAATTGTTGTTTGAGTTGTTTTTACCAATTTTTCACTGAAATGGCTAGTTTGGGGTGGAAACTATATTGTTTTAGATTATTTAGATTATTAAAATCTATTGTTTGGGATTAACAGAGACACACTACCATATATAAAATAGATAAACAACAAGGTCCTACTGTATAGCACAGTACTATATTCAGTATCTTATAATAACCTATAAGGGAAAAAGAATCTGAAAAAGAATATATATATTCTTATATGTAATATAAAACTGAATCACCTTGCTGTATACCAGAAACTGATACAACATTGTAAATCAACTATACTTCAATTTTTAAAAAGTCCTCATTACCTCACAGAAAATAAAAATTAGAGAGGTATGTCAGGCAGTTAATTAATAAAAAATATTATATGATTTTTCTGGAAAAATCTATTGTTTAAAACTTACACATTAGTATAATTACACATTATTATTATAATTTTAATAATATGATATATAATCATTATACTTATTGTTTTAGATTATACAAAAACTATCTCAGATAAGAGCGGTGGGACACAAATTTGAAAATGGGACATGGTACAAGATTCATGGACCCCCCCCCCCCTTCAGATTCCTGAAAGGTATTCAAGCCAGCTGTGTGACCTTGGGCAAGCTAAGTCTCTTTCCTGACCCTCAGTTTCCTCATATTTAAAATGAAGCAGGTGAATTAGGCTATCATCCATAAGGGCCCTTCTGCCTTTTAAAATGCCTATTTATCTGTGAATCTCCTACTCACACACTCACCAAAGATAAGAACTTTTCTAACATTTGTTAATTTTTTCTCTCAGCCAAGCATTCAAATAGAATTAAGTATCAATTATGTACTTGAAAGTTACGGCTCTTGGAGGGACGGAGATGAAATTTAGGAATCTATAATCTGGTTGTGTTAATAAGTAATTCATACAAGAGATAGTAAAGTAACGAGTGAGGGCAGCATTGCTTGAAAACCAAAATGAGATCTATAGCAAATCTATCTGTGGGGCAGTTCATTTGGGAAGGGGGGATGATAGCGAAATGCCCTTCTTGAAAATAAAGTTATCTTCGGAAAGTTAAACTAGTAAAATCTTTGCCTATGATGAGATCAGTCATCTGTAGAAGTAACCCATGAGACTTTCTCTTAAAAGTGGTGTCCCACATTAAAAATATTCAAAATCATAATTAAGAAGATTTGGGGAGTAGAGGCAGAACCTTGAGTCCGGGCGCCAAGACTCTGTCTTCTCCCCAGTCCTGCCATCATCCCCTATATTCAATAACCTCCAACCATTATGGATCTCAGCATCAGCAACATTGTTTGCTGGACTCTCTAAGACTCTAACATACCACCATGTGACCAGAGCTCCCTTTCTTCATTTTCCCAGTTCCTGGATCATCACACAGGTATTTGAGTGCAAGAACTCTTCTCGTTCAACTTCTTTCCCTCCCACCTATCACCTGCCTGAAGGTTTCACTATCTTCCATCTGTCTGCCATCTGGGCACTGTGGGCTGAAAGCAAAATGCACAAAGTGAGAGTTGTGAGTTCAGTTTTATTCAGGGTCTTACTGAGGACTTGAGCTCGGGAGACAGCCTCTCAGTAGCTCTTAGAAACTGCTCTCAAGAGGTGGGGGGCAAGGCTAGTTTATATATGATTTTTTGGGGCTTAGGAATACATGCAGTCAAGCATACATCTTGGCAAAAGATTACCGCTCATCACAAAGAACAGATGTCTCAGGTTAATGATTACAGTGCTTTTCTATGTATGGGAAGATACAAGAAGCTGGGTTCATTAAAATTCTTCCTGAGATACATCTAACTAAGAAGGCTGCTTGTCCAAAGCACAGACCATCCTGTTATGATCTTTAATTTCCTGTCAGAAGCACAGAGAACTTCATTCATCACCTTAATCTCTTCTGTCTGAAGCACAGAGTGTACTGTGCATCAGTGATTGCAGCAGGTTAATCTTTTAAGAATTAGATGGTGAGCAAAACACTCTTTTCTCTTCTTTTGTTTGCAACACCATGATACACTGCTTCTTTCACCCTGTTTCCACTATTTTTAACTCTCCACCCCTTGGTCCTTCTGTAGCATATAATCCAGAATTCCCAGCCTTGGGTTGGTCTCTGTCTTCTCCACTCCTGTTCTTGGTCTGCTAAGCCGACAGATAAGTAGATGGTTACCACCAGAAGTTCTAAGGTTTCTATCTCCAGCTGAGCCCTTAGAACACTCTAGCCATCTCTTCCTGTTCTTCTCCATCACTGACAATTTCAAGTTCCGATCACACCTCAGCCCGTCCCTCAGAGGGTATGCCTTCTACTTCACAGAGAATATTGAAGCCATGGGTATGCGTTTTCACACCTCTCAAACCTACATATCGTATATACATCTACATCTGTTCCTTGTTGCCTTCCTGTTCAGCCTTCTGTGGGAAGTATTATCCCTCCATATAGACCCTTCATCCAATCCTTTATGTCTCCTACAAGATCATCATTCCCACATTCTTTGTTGCATCTTTCATGCTCTCGTCTGTATTTTTAAGTTTTTTCTATTCCTTCCCTTCCCTTCTCTTTGCCTCATGAACATACTCAAACAGATCTTATTAAACAAACACACAAAGAGTTAGAGGCCCTTCTAATGTCTGCTATGTCTTTCTTCTTCGCTACATTTCTAAGCTACTTGAAAGGTCATCTATATAATTGTCTCTACTTCCTCATCCACTCCTCAGACTTCTTCCCCCATCATTGTACTGAATCAGCTCTCATCCATGGAGATCCTTGCTGCTAAATTAATGGCCTCTTCTCAATGCACATCTTACCTCCACTTAATCTGGTATTTGATAACTCTTCTCTCTTGTTTTATCTGCTGCTCCTGTCTTCTGGTTCTCGTACTAGCTGACCATTTCTTCTCACGATTTTTCTAAGCTCCTATTCTTGCATGCCTTTTAGATGCTAGCATTCCTCAGGGACCTATCCTTGGCTCTCCTTTACTGAATTACTCTGAGTAATCTCAGCCCCTCCCTAGTAACCAGTGGGTGGCTGAATGTGATACACAACCCCAGCATAACTGAAGTGGAGGAGGAGGGATTCCTCAAATAATGCAGAGTGAGTGCTATTACCAGGAAAAGTGGGCAGGCATTGCTGGGCAGGCATTTCTGAGCAGACAAATACAACAAAGGTCAACCACATCGCGTGTAAGTCATTTCTATTCATCATCTCCTATGAGGAACTTCCCTTGTGACAGTTAGAGAGAGGACTTAACGGGAAGGAATCCTGGTTAAGGGGAAGTTAATCTGGACCCTAAAATATAGCTAAGACCTGGCTAATGAAGGAGGGAGAAATCTTCTTGATTTGGAGTGAAGGTACCAAGTTGGAAATGGGCATAGGTTGTGTGTGGATGTGAGGAGGTGGAGAGACAGTGGAGGGATGAGTGGCCTGGCAGAGCAGAGCATTTACGCTGGAGAGAAGTGGAGACTAAGGCTGGGTGGGTGGGCGATCACAGTGAGCTGGGCAAGAAGATGAGTGTGAACTCCTCAGGGGATTGACAAGATGAAACAAAGGCTTTAGCCGAGTTACTCCTGTAGTGGAAGAGGTGGCAGTAAAGCTGTGCAGGTTGGATTTGACACACTTAGACCACAGGCAAGGAGGTCACGTAAGGAATTTCTTAATCCTTCATGTTGCAAGTAGGTGAGATCCTGGACTAGGAAGACGAAGGGAAGGATATAGAAGAATTTCAAAAGAAGCTTAGACAGTATTTGACAATTTTCGGAATATCCTAGGTATCCTAGTGGGACAATTCGACTTTCGATTCAGCCTCTCTTGAGTAGTAAATCTCTCGTTCAACAAATATTTTTCAGCAGAAATTTAACACAGCATTGTAGATCAACTATACTTCAATAAAATTTAAACAAAAACAAATATTTTTGAGCCCTACTACGTGCATGGCATTGAACTAGATACTGGAAAGGATTTAAAGATACTTCAGGTACAGTGCTGAACGCTAAGAAGCTCCCTGTCTGGGAGAGGAGAGAACGTGTTTACATAATACTAATACAAGATAGAAAGTGACAAGGTCAAGAGAGCAGGTCAGAGGAGGGAGGCTTTGTGGTCTGAATATGGAGAGGTCACTTGCAGCTTGTTGGGGGCACAAAGGCTGAGCGACAAGCAGGTTTGCTGTCCTCTGAATGAATTGTGCTTTTTATCATGCTTTGCACTTACAGTACCGTTTGCCCTGCCTGTATGATCATTTATCCTCTCAAATTTCATTTGACCTCATACTGGCTCAAATCTTATCTCCATGAATGGGCTTTCACCGGTGTCCTTAAGCAAGTCACATACTCACCTTTGGCCTCATATACAAAACAGTGTTTTTGTATGCTTCCCATCATCCGTGTGTGTATGATGATCGATTCATCTATTTCTCCATCTATCACCTGTTCTAAGACTCTGTAGCTATCATCTATCTATATATATCATCTAACTATTCTTTACATAAATCCATCTATACATACAATACGTACGTGATTATAATTTTTATTTTCTTCCCTACCTGTTTCTGTACTTTAAATTTTTCTACAATGAACAGACATGGCTTTTATAATGAGGAAAAAATGCAATTAAAACATAAATGAAGGAAAACAGCCTCCCCATAATACGCAGGTTGCTCTGTGGATGTGAGCACTTTAAAAATGAGTAGGGGGGGGGGCTCAGTGGTGCAGCCACTGTCATTAAAAATGACAAGCACTTCAAACTAAGTGCTTGTCTTTGATTCTATGGACCTCCCACCCGGACACCCTGTTTTTCTCCACCTCAAAGGAGTTTCTTTAGTGTCTGAGACCTCCCTAAGGGTACACTTGGAAATGCTTGAACTTGGCCGCCTTTCTCCTCGACTGGACGGCAGAGGTGCCCAGGCTGCGTGCAGAGGGCAGAGGAGAGGCCCCTCTGCAGGCCGGGCAGGCTGTCCAGTCCACAGGGGTTGGGGGCTGAGAGCTGGTTCCCCTCTCCTAGGGCTGAGCCCCAGTGCCGGGACCACCGCCAGGCCACCATGCAGAAGGGGCTGCGGCTCGATCAGCAGGACGAAAGCTGGGAGTCCAAGAAGAGGGAGCTGGAGCTGTCTCTTCCTCCCTCAAAGCAAAACACTAATAAGAAAAAGAATAAGACTCGAGGCCCCACCAGGCTCAGCAATACCAACGAGAGGAGAGTGTGAGAAGGCTGGCGTCCCAGGAACTGGAGCTGGGTTTTCTGGCAGGAGACTTTCCTTGGCACCAGACTAGGTGTTGTTAGGTGTGTGTTGTCCTGACATGATTTTACTCCTAGATCATTAATTACCCACATGGCTTCTACCGATAGCTCCTGACCTGTTGTTCAATCTGGAAGTCTGGCCTGGGGACTCTCTACCTGGGCTGTCTCCTCCTTGCCCATACCTGCCGTCCCTAAGTATTACCAAGAGGGGACAAACGTCAGCTGCTTGCATTTTGTCACCAGTGATTTGCACTGTCTGCATCTCCTGAACCCCTATATGCAATTATAGCATTTCAGGGGCAAAGAAAAAGCTTCTCCTAAGGAAACTTGGTTGTTTCAATGAAAAGAAAAAAAAAAGTATTATAACAACAAAATCTCAAAAATTTCCAACATTCTCAGGTCAGTTAATCTATGAAAAAAAATTTACCTGTTGTCACATAGACCAAGCAAAGGGGTGAAGAGATGTAGCTCTGAGGTTCCAGCTTTTTTTAAATTTTTGCTTGCGGTAGAAGCCCATAGTCTCAGCAGGGCCATTTTTACCAATGGTCCTTTCTACACAGGAGAGACAATTTGGACAATAGATTAGCTCAGTGAGAAATAAAAACCTTAAATTAATTTTATTCCACTTAATAATGAGAGCTAGCATAAAATGATGGAACATGTAATTACAACTCTACTTGATCAACTGTATATTTTAGGAAATCTAAATGCAGGTCAGATATTTCCAATGAAAATATTGCATCCAAATTGAGATATGCCATAAATATAAAATGCATATCATATTTTGAAGACTTAGAACAAAAGATGTAAAATAGCTCATTAATAATATTGATTACATATTGAAATGATAATATTTTGGATATTGGGTTAAATAAAATATATTACTAACATGAATTCTACCTTTTTCCTTTCAGTTTTTTAAAAAATGTGGCTAGTAGAGTTTTTAAAATTATGTAGGTGGCTTGCTTTTTTCCCCCATCAGATGGCACTACAGTAGAAACCAGACAATAGTTAGGGCCTCTGCCAGGCAGCTGGCCTAGTGTACTTGAAATGGCACTTTCTAGGTTTACTAATTTTTCTGCCTAAATCCATGTGTCTAGACACCAAACATCATCTTAATTACACACTCCTCAAGGCTTATGGTAATACAGGTCATGTTTAGTTGAATTTTCTGAAATGAATAAATGCTTGAGCATCTTATAGGAAAGCAGTATAGGTGTGGAGGTTGCCTTGTCTAGTGTTTATCCATCCCCAGCATCAGTTTCCTTTCTCTAGTCCCTGCAATTCACAGGGATGGTTCCTGCTTGCCATCCTTCAATCAGTCCTCAACCAGTGGCAACAACTCCTGCTGGACCAATAAACATCTTCTCCTGGGAGTATGAAGGGGGAGACCCTGGGCCCGCCGGTTCTGGGGGCTGAGGCTAAACTCAGGGGACGTGGGGGTCTCCGACTTCCGTCCTGACTCACCCTCACACACACGTTGCCCTTGACCTCTGTGCAGAGTTTCCATGCTCTCTGCAAGTTCACACTTCTCCCCCACCACCGACCATAGCCCATGCAGAGGCTTGTGGGCCAAGGGAGAAGGGAAAGGGGAAAGAGGGAGGGAGAAGGGGGGAGAGGAGGGAGGGGGAGGGGTGGGAGTATGTGGAAAAGGGCCCAGGCTGCACCACTGAGCCCCCCACGTTGGCAAAAAAAAAAGACCTATAGTTTTCCCCTTCATCACTCATACTGAGCCTTGTCTTCTCATGGGGGCCCCTCACTGATGGTCCGCCCACAGATAAGCCTCCTCCCTCACTGGGTCCCCATTCCCCTCACTAAGCCCCCTGCCGATTCAGAGACCTCAGCCCCCTCAAGGAGCCCCCTTTTCACAATTTCCCCTCCACCCTCGGCTCTGGCCACACGCCCTCAGAAAGGCCATCTCAGGACCTGTGACTCTGAGCTGGGTCCAGGGGGGAGAGACCTGTAGGTTCTGCATCTGCCATCTCAAGCTGGGACCCTCCTGGGGTCCTTATGCATCTTCACTCGCGCTTCCCCCTTCATCATTGCCTTTTTCCCCTGATTGACCCCCGGTGGCTCTTCCTCTGGGGCAATTTGTCCTTCCGGGCACTGGCCACCAGGTGCTGGGCTGACCAAATGGCACTGAAATCTGGCCTGGAGGTCAGACATGGAGGGTGGCCAGATCTGGTCTGGATCTGGTCTGGGTGTCCATTTTCAGAGGAACATTGATGACTAGAGCTCACGGGCCAGAGGCTGGGATGGGAGGGACAGGGAGACCCTGGGGCCAGACCTGTTCCCTCAGCCGGCGGGGGACCCGTGGAGGGGAATTAATAGAGGTGGGAGTAGTAAAAGGGAGGGTATTTTAACAGCCAGGACTCCCACAATAAAGCCGGCTGCCCTGAGACATCTAAACAGACGCCTAAGCAACTTCCAGGGGTACACAAGACTCCGATGTAAGTGTAGGCTGAACTCAGGAATTTCTGTGGCCCTTCTTCAGCTTTCACACCCCATGTGGATAATAAAAAAAGAAAAAGAATAAAAAAAAAAATTCTTCTCCTGGGAACTTGAAATCTTCATGAGAGCATGGACCAATAGCATATAACCTCAGAAGTGTGGAGTAGCTAGTTCTATAATAGGGCTGAGGAAGGGTAGAGGGGTGTTCTAGAAAGAGAAGGAAAAGAGGAGGAGAGAGAGAGAGAGATTGGGAGGGAGGGAGAGAGCGCACAAGCCCACAACTTTCTAGTTTCCAGTTCTGGCTCCTTTCTCAGGAAATCTGTGAGATACCACTTTCATAATGAGATTTCTCCTTTTGCTTACAGCACTTTGAATTGGTTGTTTTTCCCTTACAACCAGTCTTTCTTCATAAACACAGTATTTTAAGATCATGGGCTTATGAGTCAAATAGACTTAGGTTTGTATCCTCACCTATGAAATAAGCAAAATAATCCTTACTTCCTGGGTTCTGTGTGGATCAGACAATGTGTAACATGCTGGCATCAGCACTCTGTACCTGGTCCATGTAATGGCTATTGTATTACTATAGGCGTGAGCTCAGTTTTTCCCTGAGAATCCCAAAGGCATCCAGGAAGGATGCCGTTTATAGGTTGAGTGAGGCTCTCCAGTGTTCAGTCCTAAATACCCCCTCTGCCTAGTGTCATGGCACGGATAATAGCCCATCTTCCATTGGTTGGACAGACCTGGGCCAAACTGCAGTGAGTGTTCTTAGGGTCCTTCACAGGGTCCATAACCCACAGCCTCCCAGTGTCCTCACTGAGTCCTCCTTTCATTGTTACCCTCATCGAGGCATTAGGAGAAGGAATATATTTCTTGTCCCATTAGTTTTTGTATAGCTTATAAGAACAACAGAGAGAAGACACCAAAATAACTTCCTTGTATGAAGAATTTGTTGCCATGCAGATTCTGTACTAAGCACTTTACATGTGCTATATTATATCTAATCTGTATGACGCACCTGCAAGGCAGGTATCATTGTACCCAGTTGACATCACAAACTAAAATTCTGAGAGGTTGAGTGACTTGCCCTAAACCATCTGGCTGATGATCATAAAACCTTTAAAGCCTGCCTGGATTGGATGGAGCTTTAACCCTTCAGGGTTAGAAATGTCAGACAGGTTGCTTAACTTCTCTGGTTTCCCCTTCCGTAACTTGGGGGAGGATGGAGTGTCTATACCATAGCATTGTGGGGAGAATTAAATGAGATAACTCACGTCAAGCACTTAGTACAATGCTTTCCATGTTTAAGGGTCTTTAACTTACATGGAAATCTTTTCTTGGCCATGGAAAATTTTTATATCTTATTTTTAAAAATCAGTATTTACTGAACAGATTCCAAGAACTGTACCCCAGAACAGAGCACTCAGGGTGTATCTTCATGAAATAAAACAGGAAAAATGCAGTCAACAATCTTATTGTTTGGTATGTATGATATCAAAGAGGTTTGTGGGCTTTATTTTTTTTACAACATCAATTATTTGGCATTGCTTGAGAGAGAAGGTCCCAAATAGCTTGGGTTCAGCCAAAAACATTGCTAAAGTTTTTTCTTACCAGTGTTCTGACTTTCATCCTTGACCTTATGAATTCAGGCCAACACTTTGTTTTCTGTTTCTGTCCTGTACACTCTGTTGGCAGGCAACGTTCACTTAAAAGCCCTGAAAAGAGAAACTTCGTGGGTGAAGACAAAAACATCCAACAAAAAAAATGAGTTAACCAGATCCCATATTTCACACTGAATTATCCCATAATACTTAAAATGATCATTCAGTTCGTCTTCTTTGATTATTGCAATATTGCCTTGGGAGACAATAATATCTTGACTCCTGAATCCCTCCCCCTGCAAACATTTTTGTAATTAAGTAAAGAGATGGCAAATTCAGAAGGTAAAGTGACTAAACTGTGGATTAAAAAATCTCTCAGTGGGAGGGAGGGAGATGCAAGAGGGAAGAGATATGGGAACATATGTATATGTATAACTGATTCACTTTGTTATAAAGCAGAAACTAACACACCATTGTAAAGCAATTATACTCCAATAAAGATGTTAAAAAAAAAAATCTCTCAGTAAGGAGAATCTTAAGGTCACTTGATCAAGAATAATACTATTTATATGGGGCTACCATATTCAGAGAAAAGACAGACTTTTAAAATGGAGTTAATACAGAAATCAAAATTATGAAGAAGAATAGAATGTTTGTTATCTGATCCCAAGCCTGTAATCTAAGCTCACTTCTGAATTCTCATCCTTAGAGACCCCTGGTGCCTGTCAAGCTGGACTGCTCACTGCCTGGTAATCTATACTGTGTGTGCCAGGCATGTTACTGTGTCCCAGTCAATAATTCTGTGAGGCAGATGTTGCTATAAGTGAGGACATAGGGGTTGAGGGAGGTTAGGTAACTTGCCCAGGTCATATATACTAGCAGAGGCCAGAGCTGGACCTTGGACTTAATCCAGGTCCACAGCCTGGCCACACATCCATGGTGCTACCCTGCCTCTGCACACTGGACCCTGGTTCCTGCTGCCTCTGCTAGACACCCTCGACTTCTGTGAGTTTGGCTGTTTTATAGATGGAATATAAATGGAATCATGCAGTATTTGTCCTTCTGTGACTGGCTTATTTCACATAGCATAATGTCACCCCACTACTCAATCAGGCTGGCAACAGAATTTGTGTACTTGTTTGAGCTGAGCTGATAGGTTGAGGATAATAAGCTTGGGTCTTGAGATCCACGCTGAATAATCTGAACAATCTCATATCACACCAGTGCCGACACTTACCCTGATGCACCCTGATGAAACTTCTTTTTCCATTTCGAGAACATGACAAGCAAGCAAAAAGAAATAAAAAAGAAACAGCCAAGCTTGTGAACTGAGTTCCAAAGGCATTGGTTTGTAAAAGCAACAGCTATTACGGAATACACACAAGTGCACACACACATACACACACACACACAAAACCAAAATATAAATGTTAAACTTTATGAGAGAAGGGCCACATAATTTATTATTCTCTTTTAAGATACCATGTTTGAATATCGTGTCATAATTGAGTGAATGAACCCTGAGTTGTTTTTGTTTTGTCTCGTTTGGCTATAAAAGCTGTTAATTGCCTACGGAGAAAATCCCCAGTGGAAATAAATGAAGATTGGTTAAAGTGAAAGCATAATGCCTATGTTTTGGAAAAGTGCCATGTCAGAGGGTATGAGAGCATAGGGGTAAGAGTCAAGGCTTTAGCCCCAGAGAGGCTTGGGCTCCAGTGCTTCCCAGCTAAGTGACACTCAGCCAGCTGCTAACTTTTATGAGCCTGTTTCTTCATCTGTAAGGCAGGATAAAGGAGCCCAGAGTCACAGGGTCATGGGAATCCCAGTACAAAACATTAAAAAGGAAATCTTTGTGGCTTAGTTGGCTCGAAGACTAGCATGATGTGTAGCAACAGGAAGGTGATGTAGAGAGTAGGAGCTGTTCTCTCCAGTTTCTTTTGCATTCGCTCTTGTAATGATTAAATGGTATATGACCAGGGAGAAAGAACTGAGAAAACTTGACAGGAGCAACCTTTCTCAAAATTAATCAAAACCAAAGGCTTCCACAAAAAATAAGATGGATTGATGGAAGGACAGAGAGATGACTAGATGGCTGGAGAGGTGACAAAGTGATCAATAAGAGCTAGCAGAAAATAGGCATAAGAGTGTTCTCTGTAAATTTCTTTTAATTTTCTGTATATTAAAAAGTTTTCTAGATATAACATTAGGGGAAAAAACTACAGCTTTTCTGTAGCAGCGAGTGGCCTCTGGAAATGTCTGTGGTGCCCCCAAGCCAGGGAATGAGGAACATTCCCTCACACTCTGCTGTGTAGTTGGGGTTTAGGACCCAGTGTAGACAGAGCTGGGCAAGTCCAAGCAATTCAGCTTCCAAGCACTTTGAACTCGAGCAATTCCGTTAGCCTGCCTTATCCCTAGTTTCCTTATTCATAAACAGTGAAAACTATGCCTGTCTCTAAGGAATAAATGCAAGTATCCCTGGCACCATGATTAGGAAATTCGAGTCATTAATATTCTTAGTATCAGAGTCAAAAGGACCTTCAAATCCATCTAACCCAAACCCCTCATTTTACAGATGGACAATCAGGTGGTCAGAGAGGAAAGCTGATTTTCCCAGTGTCACACAGCTGATTAGTTGTAGCACTAGCCTTTGAATTCAGGTCTTCCGTGTTCCAGTCTAGTACTCTGTCATTGCATCAATCTTCCTCCTGAGAAGGCTTGTTTCTTCCATCTTATAAAATCATGCAGACCAATTACATGGCCATCAGGTATCACCAATGATTCCAGTGCCAAAGAGCAAACACCCAGCAAGAGACAACCCAGAGCTGGAGAAGTGGAGCTTTCTCCCCCGCTGGCTTTGCTGCTCTGACCCCCACCCTCAGGCAGTCCTAGATTCCATAGGATCAAGGGGCTTTGGGGCAGCCAGCCTTGAGCTCACCATGGACCTTGAGCCTGAGAAGTACCGTGATTTTTCTGTTTGGGGACCAGAGCATGGCCTGTGGCAACTCCAGGTCCAGCCGCAGCCCCTGGGCAAGCTATCTCTTGCCCCGTCTCATTTGACCAGATCAGGGCAAAGAAGCGGCTCCTTCCTGGAATATGACTGGGGTCCAGGCCCGCCTATTTCCACCTATGTTCTTCCATGTTTGCCTACCAAGCTCCAAAGTCTTGCTAAGTTTGCAGAAAAGAAATCAGAGACCTTCTACCCTCTAAGAGCCATGTGACTGTTTAGCAACTTTGCCCCAAGGGCTCCGAAATTGGAGAAACAACTTCTACTCTCATCTTCCTATTTCTGCACATCGTGCTGCTTTTCGAGCAAACTAAGCCACAAAGATTTCTTTTTCAATGTTTGGTACTGGAATTCTCATGATCATGTGACTGTGGGCTTCTTTATCTGTCGCCATGAAACTTGATCACAGACCCTGAAGAATCCAAAAGAGTAAAATACCTTCCACTGAGAAGTTAAGGTTTCCTATGAAACAGTGAATTTTGATGCTGCATATTGCTTTTACAAAAATGTTAAGCTACATACAATTTGGGGGTATCTTTCCTGCCATCAGAGAAATCTCTGGAACTGGCTGATTCTTTGCTAGCCAACACTAGGTGTTTTTTGTTGTTGTTGTTGTTAACAATTTTATTGAGGTATAACGTACATGTCATAAAGTGCTCTCACTATAAATGTAAAATTCAATGATTTTAAGAATTTTAGAACATTTTCATCACACCCGAGAGATCCCTCCTACCCAATAGGCTGTCACTCCACACTCCCACTCCCAGCAAACATGACGCTCTTTCTCTATAGATTTACCTTTTCTAGACATTTCATAGAAAATAGATAGATGGATTCTTCACAGTAGATAATCATATCTTGATTACTCATAGATTGGATCCATCACTTAATGATCAACATGGCCCAGGCACTATGTGAGGTGCTTGCCTTAAATGAGCAAAACAGACTAGAGTCCTGTCTAGCTAGGAAGGCAGGAAGTTAACCCAAAACAATAACAAGTGAAGATGGGCTGTGAAAAGGGTGACCACGGGGTGGGGAGGGGGCTCCCTGGAGGGTAAATGAAGGCAGCTCACAGTTGGCCATGGGATGGCACCTGGATGGTGTCAAGAAGCCTCAGAGGGGCGTCAGGCCGGGGTGGGGTGACCTAGTGGCACTGCAAATGGATTGGAGCAGGGCAAGAACACAGGCAGGAAGACCAGCTGGGAAAGTGCTGGCATAGCCCAGGGGAGAGGAGCCCAGTGGATAAGAACTTGGATTCCCGGTCAGATGGATCTGTGAGGTGTTTAACCTTGGAAACTTAACGTCTCTAAACTTCTCATCTGTGAGTTGAGGAGACTAATGTTCTGTCTTCAAAAGATTGTTACGGTGACAATTAAGTGCCAGAGGCGTGGGCAGCGTTTCACAGGGCGTCTGGCGCGGAGGCCATGCTCAGCCACTGTGAACTGCTGGGCTCACCCAGGGGCCCCATCCCTCCCTCTGCTCAATAAATATGTACTGAGCCTCTGAACTGTGTTAAGTGCTGTGACTGACGAGCAAGATGTCATTCCCGCCCTCAAGCCATTTTCCTTGAGCAGGGTAAGTTCTTAACCTTTTCGTACCGTGGACTCCTTTGCTTGCCTGGTGATGCTTCTAGACCTCTTCTCAAAATCATATTTTAAAAGCACAAAATCAAATCTCTAAAAGGTCCCTATGGATTCTCATGAATAACAAAAGTGGAGGATCCCCACTGTAGTTGTCCGGTGTTGTGAGAGAAAGCCCTTTTGTGTATTCTTAGGCAGTCTTTCAAATAGGACAATTTGTTCAGCGTTTACTGAGCACCTACTATGTGCTGGGCAGTAAAAATACAGCAGAGAATAAAACAAAGTTTCTGCCCTCATGAACTTACATGAGGGGGATAGGCAATAAACAAATAAACTCAGAAAGATACAGTGTATCAGATGGTGATAGGTGCTGTGGGAAAAACTAAGCAAGTTGTATTAGTCAGTGTTTTCCACAGAAACAGAACTGATAGAAGATTCCTCTTTCCCTCTCCCTTTCTCTCCCTCTCTCTCCCTCTCTCTCTGTGAATAGGCTTGAGAATCCTCTCTTACCTGGCGGAGACTCAGCCTTTTATTCTGTCCAGGCCTTCAGCTGATTGGGTGGTGCCCACCCGCATTAGGGAGGACAGTCTGCTTTACTCAATATAGGGATTTAAATGTCAATTTCATCCCAAAACACCCTCACAGAGAGACCCAGAATAATGCTTGACCAAATATCTCAGCACCCCCTTGGCCTAAACAAGTTGACACATAAAATGAACCGTCATCTGGGTTAATAGGAAAGGTGGTAGCTGGAGGTGTCATTTTGTAAAGGGGAGTCAGGGAAGGTACCTCCAAGTAGAGGCCATCAGAGCAGTGACCTCAGTGAAGTCAAAGCAAGAAACTGTGGAGAAGGATCATTCCAGGCACAGCTAGAAAACCCTGCGCCTGGGACAAGATGAGAATGTCGAAGCTCTGGTAAGAAGCCACTGTGTCTGGAGCACGGAGTGGGGTGGGGGGACCCCAGGCAAGGAGCTGTGGTGGGAGAGGTGGGCAGCAGCAGGTTCACATAGACCTTGGGGGCCAAGGTGAGAATCGGGCATTTCTCTTAAAGGATCGTGGAAAACCACTGGGGAGTGTGAACCACGTCTCTCTGGCTACCGGGCTGAGAACAGGCTGCAGAGGGGGAGGGTGGAAGCTGGGACACATTAACTGAGCTTCTTGTCATAACCAGCTAGAGAGGATGGTGGCTTGGGTTGCAGTGGCCACAGCAAAGGCCATGAAAAGTGGGCAGATTATGGACATACTTTGCAGGGCGAGCAGAGGACCTTGCTACAGGGTGAATAGACAAGTTAATAGACACTTTAATAGAAAATACACAGATTCTCAGGATGTGCCCCTCCAACCCTTTGCACAGACCTTGATTATGCCTGATGACAATTCAGCTGTCACAGAGAGAAGCCTTTGCCGGGTGGCCTCTGTCAGCTGATTATTTTTCCGAATGGCTTTGCATGTGACTGCTCTTCTGGAAAGTTGCTCTTGCTTTATTCATCGCTTCTGTCTCTTTGCCAGGGAAGCTATTTCTCTGTGTGCGGTCTCCAGTATATCTTGGTAGCTCGGCTTTGTTTTGTGAGCTCATTTGGGCTCATTCAATACCATAGTCTTGTTTGTTTTGATTTGTTTTGTTTGTTTGTTTTGATTTGTTTTGTCTTATTTTTCCAAAGAACTAAAATGTTATTGGGGTTTAATTTACATACATCAAATGCACAGAGCTTACAAGAGCACTTTAACGTGTATACCTGTGAAATGTCCACCCCAAATAGGATTAGAATATTCCTATAGCTTAAGATAGTTCCCCCAGACCCCTTTCCAGTCAGTCTCTACCATCCCCTTCCCCTTCACCGACCTCTGTTCTGACTCCTGTTTACCATGAATTAGTTTGGCCTATTCCTGAACTTCATCTAAGTAAATCATTAGTATTCATTCCTTAGTGTCTGGCTTCTTACATTCAATACAATGTGCTTGAGGTTCATCTATGTTATTGATTGCACCTGTAGTTTGTTCCCTGGGTGAATATAGCACAAATTTTAAATTAATTCACCACTTGATGGACATTTGAGTTGCTTCCAGTTTGAGGCCTTTATGATTAAAACTGCAGTGAACCATTATTCACAATAACTAAAGATATGGAAACAACCTAAATGCCCATCGACAGATGAATGGGTAAAGAAACTGTAGTGTATACACACAGTGAAATATTATTCAGCCTTAAACAGGAAGGAAATCCTGCAATATGCAACAAAATGGATGAAACTGGAGCACATAATGCTATATGAAATAAACCCATCATAGAAGGACAAATAATGCATGATTACGCTTATATGAGGTATATAAAACAGTCAAACTCATAGAAGTGGAGAGTGGATTGGTAGTTGTCAGGAGCTGGGGGAAGGGGGAAATCAGCAGTTGCTATTTGATGGGAATTAAATTTTATTTATGCAAGATGATTCAGTTCCAGAGATCTACTGCACAACATCGTGCCTGTGGCTAACAATACTGTTCTGTGCACTTAACATTTTGTGAAAAGGATAGACCTAATGTTAAATGTTCCCACTACAAAAAAAAAAAAAAAAAAGACAAAAAAGGAAAACAAACCTGCAATAAATATTGGGTACATGACTTTTTATTTACTCATATTTTCATTTCTTTTTGGTAAATACATAGGAGTAGAATCGCTTGGCCACAGGGTTGGTGTATGTTATCGTACTTTATCGGAGTTTTGGTTTTAATTTTGTTTTCATGCATGGGAAGGCGTACAAGCCTTGACTAGGTACATCTACCTCAGGGCTTCCATCATCAAGCCTTAGAAGAAAAACTGTCATGACAGTGGTATTGATGATGATGATGGTGATAACGATGAATATAAAAATGACGATGAAGAGAAGGTAGGAACATCCTGATGATGCTTTTGTAGTACTTCCCATGTGTGGCTTTCTCTGTATTAATTTATTAAATCCTTAGACCAACACTGAGAGGTAGGAATCATTAGCCTCATTTTACAGTTGAAGAAACAGCCTCAGAGACATTAATTCATGTTCTCAAAGTCACTCAAACCCATATGGAAGAAGCCCATGTTCTTTCTACTAATTCTACAGCCTCATATAAGAAGTCCTTGTGAATGTCTTCTCTCACATCTTCTCCTGATGCCCTGACCAGCCTCCTGAGTGGCTGCTTTGCCTTTGATGAGATATTTTAAGTCATTCTGGTGTCTGGTTTGCTTGGCAGCTGCTCTTTGGTGTCTGAGGTGCTGACCTAATGTCTGCCTGCCCGCAGGGTCCCTTTGACTATCAATTTGCCCATCCTCTCTCCACCCCCCTGCACTAAATCCCCCAACTCCTTTCTCTTCCCCTGCTTTTTCCCTGTCAGTTTTACCCCACCGCTTTCATCATCACCACTCTCCATCACCAAACCCCATTATAATTTACCTAAACCCCATAAGTGAGCATCTTTGAATCAACTTCTCTAAGTTTGAAAGAGTCTCCCTTCAAAACTGCTTAGTTGTTCTCCAAAAGATTTTTGCTGTTTTTGTAAAGAATTTTGCCTTGAATCATTTTTATAATGAGAATGTTTGACCCAATGGCCTTATTTTGATAATCACCATAAAAAGCATAAAAAGGATGATTTTTTTGACAGCAAACATGCTATTGACGTGAGCATCTTTCTTCTATTTGATGAGAATTTCAAATAAATACATTTCAAGAAGAAAAACTGAATCTTTTATGATTTCATTTGGCCTTTTTTCTCCTAAAAATATCTAATTGTAATTTAGATAATTAACACACACCCCAAGTCCTGATTTTTCAGCAATAAACTCCTGTCTAATAACAGTAGCCTACATTTAGGTACTAGTTCAAGTTATTTTCATATACTTTGAGTTAATCTCCACAACAACCCTCTGAGGTAGATCAAGCAAAAGTAACTGGGAGGCACGACCATTGAGTAAGAAGTTGGTTAGTTAAGGAACTGGGGATTCTCTATAGTGTTGAATAGAACTTCAAGCCTAGCTTCATACGAATTTTACACGTTTCATCACTCCAACATCACGGGTAAAATCACAAATTCATCCCATTTGTGAGGACATTCATTTTTTTAAATTGAAATCTATTTGTACTAGCAATTATCATTTGAAGTATCTAAATAAGTTACACGTGCATTGTAAACTGCGTATCATCTTGCGCTTGCTGGAGTTTCTCTGAGATTTAAGAATAAGATTTCTGTGAAGCCAAGGCTATCATGTCCAATTTGCTAGAAAGTGGGCGCCCTCTTGTGGACCATGTAATACCAAAGAGACAGATTTCAATCAGGAAGTATAAAACAGTCTAAATACACTAGCCCAGCGGTCCCCAACATTTTTGGCACCAGGGATCGGTTTTGCGGAAGACAATGTTTCCATGGACGGGGGCCGGTGGGGTGGGGCGGGGGGGGATGGTTCAGGTGGTAATGCCAGCGATGGGGAGCCGGAGATGAAACTTCACTCGCTCGTCCGCTGCTCACCTCCTGCTGTGCGGCCCGGTTCCTAACAGGAACCGGTCCCCGGGGGTTGGGGACCCTGCACTAGCCCCACCAATGTACACACTGAATCCCTATGAAAGCAAAAAACATCTTAGAAGTGGTTGGTAAGTTTCTTCAAGACATCATAGAACCTTAGAATTTGAGACGTTAATCATCAAGGTGTGACATCATATTACAGATAAGGAAACCGAAGCTCCAAGAAGTCAGTGACTTGTCCTCAAATCATAAAGCATCACAAATCTGAGGTCCTGCTAAGAACTTAAGACACTTCATGAAGACAGCATTAACATAAAAGACCACATAGAGATACCTGTAGTATGGCAAATATAAAGAAAAGAAAATTTTTAGTAATGTCTTACTGTTCTGCACTCCTTAAACATTCTTGAAGTTTCTCACCCTAGATTAAGTGAATTGGGGTGGGGGGGGGTACTTAGGAGGCTGATCCAGTTTAGAAGGGATTAGTGATGCTGACCTGTGATGGGGTGGGGATTATTGGGAAGAGTGTGCAGCGGATGGTTTCGAGAGTTGGTTATGAGGCTGAATCCACAGAACTTACTGAAATTGATTGCTATAAGGGAGAAGAGGCAAAGATGGTTCCCAAGTTTCTACTTTGGGGCAGTTGGGTGTATTGTAACTGAGGTAGGGGTTTCTTTGAGTAAAGAATGGCTGAAAAAGTTAATAGATGAGTTGTCTACATGTTTTTAGGATCAGGACGCATAGTCTGAGATCTTTTGTGAGTGTGTATGTCCGCATGGATATTTAATTGACGACAAGGGCATTTGAGAAAGTCTGTGCCTGGCTTGCTAGTGTTGAGGAGACTCAAAAAAGAAAAAGTCAAGGACATAATGGAGACTTTGTTCTTTGTTTTAGTTTTGTTAGTAAACTTTCATCATGCCTGTGACTACAACAGAATTAAATAGCTCTAAATTATATAATAATTACATTTAGTTTTAATGATGACCACTTATTGATTCAAGCCTCCTTGTTTGACTTTTGTTTGTAATACAATTGCATTGGTGGGCAAACTGGTCAGGCCTGGTTGGTTTCCTTATTGAGTCCAGATAATTGGACACATGTTCTAAAATTTCAGGTGGGCTGTACCTTTGGAGAGGGGCTACATGTCAGATTCCTTGGCTAAAATATTATTCTATTTAGGGGTTTCAGAATTTCATAGGGGGGCAAAAAAGAGAGGAGACTTTGGAACAATGGTGGCTTTTCAGGAACAGAAACAGTTGATTAAGGGCATGTTTTGGGTCCTAAAAGGGCTGAATAGAGTGTCTCAAATCACACTTGAAGGACAGTCACCAATTTTTCCCACTGGAGAGTCAAAGGGATAAAGCAGATAGAACATGGGCATCAGACAGAGGTGAATTTAAAAGCTGGTTACTGCTTACTGTGTGACCTTGTACAACTTATTAATTTTTCTCGAAGTTTTCTCATCTATAACACAGGTGATGATGATAGTCTCCATGGGGTACTAGCCTACTTGGGCTGCTATAGTAAAATACCGCAGACTGGATGGCTTAAAGAACAGAAATTTATTTTCTCACAGTAATAGAAGCTGGAAAGTCTAAGATCACTGTTCTAACAAATTCCGTTTCTGGTGAGAGCCCTCTTCCTGGCTTGTAGATGGCTGTCTTCCTGCTCTCTCCTCACCTGGCCTTCCCTTAATGCATGCATACAGAGAGCAAGAAAGTGGGCTCCGTGGTGTCTCTTCTTATGGGATCAGGGCCCCACCCCTATGACCTTATTTAACCTTAATGACTTCTTTAGTGACCCCATCCTCAAATACAGCCACGCTGGAGGTTAGGGCTTCACCACATGAATTTGATGGGGGGGCCAGGCACAGTCAACCCTAACATACATCAGAGGGCTTGAGTGAAGATTAAGTGATTTAATGATGCTAAAAACTGGCTCTGTTCTGGTTGCAGCTACAGGTAACACAAGGTGAATTTCTTTGTCCCTTAAGATACCTGCCATGTCTATTGTGTTCATAGCCATTATCCCATTGGAAGGGTCTACTACAGGAAACACATTTTCTGCTCTTGGTAAATGTATTATTACTTGTATCACAGCATTTAACAAAGAATAAGAATGGACTTTGCTTTGCCCATGTTATGAGTCCTAATATCCCTCACTTTTGTGTTGCCTTTTGTTAAGCCTCCAAACCATAGCACAATTACTTTGCTTCCCTCTTAGAGAGCTAACTCCTGCATTCTCAGAGTCTTTGGCTAAAGGAGTTCAAACTACCTTCACCTTTCTGTGACATGCTTTTAGAGGGTGGGAAAATTGGAAATCTTTAGTAATTATATTCCTTTAAAAACGTAAAACTACTCAGTACACTTCGACTCAGCAATTCTACTTATTGGAATTTGTTCTAAGGCAATAGCTGAAAGTACATGCAATCGCAAATGCAAGGATATTAATTGCCACATTGCCTGTGATAAGAAGAATCAACTGAAAATAACCTCCACACAAAGCACAGGCTTGGCTGGTTACATCCCATACATCCATTCAATGGAATTATATGGAGCCACTGAGAAGTGTGTTGTTGAGGAATATCTCTTGACATAGGGAAACATTTATAAGCCAGTCTATAAACCTAATGTAACTAACATTCTTATAAAGAAAAATAAGCATGGGGGAAAATCTAAGACATATACCAAGATGCTAGCAGTGGCTATTTTTGGTGGTGGGATTAAAGTTAGCATTTTCCTACTGTGTCTTTCAACTTTTTGCATTGAATAAGTATTAATTATGAATATAGAAAAACTTAATAGACGTGATCCTTTAAAAAGCTGAGGCATCCAGGGACCCCCTTGTTTTTGGTGGGGCTCTGCATTGGTGAGTATCTGCTGGGGGAGGATTGAGCACAAATGAACATTCTAGAGAAGAATAATTTAGAAAAAATAAATGTCATTCCAACTCAATGACTGCTTGAGAGCCCTGGTGGCCAATATTTCAGTGGATAAAATTTTATATTATTATAAAATATGCATATATAAATAGTAAGAGACTGGAAGGAAACAGACTATACGTCAAGAGTGCGATTGGTGGTGATTTTTTTTCTTTTTCATATTTTAAAATAGTTTAATTATTAAATGTTTCATAATGGACATCTTTTCACGTTCCAAATGTTTTTGTTTTCCTTACCCACTAAATGAAGAGGCTTAACTGTTGGGAAAAGCTACATTTAAAGGCCTTGAGGACAAGGAATATGCAATATTCTTCTTGTTTTCTCCTCAGCATCCAGCATGGGACCAAGAGAATTTTGGTAACTGGATTGAATACCAGCTGGATGGGTCATATGCCAAAGCTGGATTTTCTGTGCTACTCATGTTCCTTCTTAGTGTGAATAGTGTAAACTAAATAAAGTAAAATAAAATAAAATAAAAATTGGTGGCATGAGAACTGCATTCAGAATTGGAAAGAGAACGTTTCTGCTTCTTAGGAAAATAGTCAGCACTAAAGCGATAAATCCCTGGATGAGGATCAAGGAGCTTTTCTGACCATACAGCCAACCATCAGCTGCTTGTTTTGTTCTGTGACCAGGCTCCCTGGATCCACCCTCAGCATTTGTCCCTCATCCAGCCAGGCAGGGGACATGGATTTGCTCATGATGTAGGGATGTGTGGCCATTGGCAAAAAGCTTCAGAAGATGTTTCCATCAGCTCAGCCACTTGATGGTCCAAATCCAAAACAGATGGCTGGTTCTCCTCTGAAACATGCCGACCCAGGACACTAAAGCCCTGTCACAGCCTCTGAGGCTGCCCTTCTTATAAGAAGATCAAAACCCAAAATGTCATGAAACCTATCAAATTAAACTTACTCTAGGCCTCTGAGAATCCAGATAGAATAGTTTTCAGTGAGGGAACAAGAACAATTAAATTTCATACTTACATGGGATTTGATACACTGTAAAGCCTTTCTCCTGCACATTTGAAATTCTCTTGACTTAGTAATAAAAGAGGCAGAACAGGTCTCTTGAGCCCCATATTATAAAAGAATAAACCGAAACACAGTTTCAGTGTTTTGCCTGATGTCTTCTGGTATGTAAGTGGAAGGGGTGGGAAGAGGACCCCAGGTCCCTGATTGTTTTAAGTCAGCTTTACTGAGATGTAACTTGTCTGCGATAAAATTCACCAATTTTAGAGTACAGTTTCTTGAGTTTTGACAAGTTTATAAAGCTGCATAACCACCAACATAATCAAGATATAGAATATTTTTGTTACCCCCAAATGTTCCCTTTTGCCCTTTGTAGTCAGTCTCTTTCGATTCCCAACCTTTGGCCCCTGGCAACTGCTGATTTGGATTCTTTTACGATAGTTTTGCCTTTTCTAGTATTTTATATATAAGTGGAATCCCACAGCATATGGTTCATATCTGGCACCTTTCTCTTAGCATAATGCTTTGGAGATTTATTCATGTTGCTGTATGCACCCGTAGCACAATTATTTTTTTTTAATAAATTCATTTATTTATTTATTTTTGGCTGTGTTGGGTCCTCGTTGCTGCGCGCGGGCTTTCTCTAGTTGCGGTGAGCGGGGGCTACTCTTTGTTGCGGTGCGCGGGCTTCTCATTATGGTGGCTTCTCTTGTTATGGAGCACTGGTTCCAGGCACTCAGGCTTCAGTAGATGCGGCGTGTGGGCTCAGTAGTTGTGGCTCGCGGGTTCTAGAGCACAGGCTTAGTAGTTGTGGCGCACGGGCTTAGTTGCTCCGCGGCATGTGGGATCTTCCCAGACCAGGGCTCGAACCCGTGTCCCCTGCATTGGCAAGCAGATTCTTAACCACTGTGCCACCAGGGAAGTCCCTACAATTCTTTTTAATTGTGCAGTAACATTCCTTGGTGACAGTGTCTTATTGTGATCTGTGAATATATCACAATTTGTTTATCTGCTTACCCGTTGACACATCTTTACTTGGGAATCTAGTAAAATGCTGGTAAATGCTTGCCTCCACATGGTGTTCACCTGTGTCTAAGCTCCTTGAGGGTAAGGATAGTGTCTGTCTGGTTCACAACTGTTTCCTCAGTGCCTGACACAATGCCTGGCACAGAGGATGCACCCAGTAATAACTTTATGGATGAATGAATAGATGAACAAATGAATGAATGAACACAGCATGTTGGTGTTTAACTAAGCAACTGAGAACAGAAACTGCCCTAGAAAGAGAAACACATCATTAAACTAGTTTCTCTATTTTGAGGTTTTTCAGGTTCTGGGTACTATATATAACCTCTCTGAGCTCAACCTTTTATAAAATGAGGGCAACAATTCTTTCCTTATGAGATAGTTATGAGAATTAAATGAAATAACCTATGTAAAGCATTTTACACAGTGCCTGCCAGGTAATAAGTGCCTAAAAAGTCATCTGGCTGTTATCATAATCATTGCTATTACTTGAATAACGAGAAATACCATTCAAGGTGGGGAACTTTGTAGGGTATTACAAACTCCTCTTCCCAGAAATTCAACTGTAAAACCAAGGTGTGGCTAGTTTTCTTCCTTTCCAGGCGTGTGGTCCTTTAGCCCACTTATTTACAGGGCATCAGTGGCTGACATTCTTGCTGGCGTGTCTGTGCAAAGCTGTTCTCATTAGTTGGCATTGCTTTGGAAAATGGCTGCCACTGTAACCTTCCCCGTTAATAATGAGAATATCAACTTATGTTTAAAAATTTGATTCAGCCTATGAATATAAACAGACCTGTTCCTAATTCAGGAAGTCTCCTGATTGACTTTGACCAATCATCCTTGGAATTTCCAATAACGCCTCCCACACAGGCCCTCCTCTTACCTTCCCCTGGTGCTAAATCAGATTCCAGTTGAAGTGGCAGATAATGCAGTTGGGCCTGAATGGACCTGCTGGCCACTTGCGTGAAAGAATCAGCTGTACCAAAAACAGTTTTGCGGTTTTCAAAGGGAAATGGGATTACAATTCCCATTTGTTTTCTCAGAGGGCTGATCCCCTTGTTCTCTGGATCAATTTAAACATGGGACTTACCATCATCTTACTTCCATTAGATGACCTCAAAACTGAATGACTTCCCAGGACAAAGAAAAATCCCCAAGCCAGGCGCCACCTATTTCTTCTCCGACATCATCTCTTTCTGAATAATTTCATCTGTCCACACTTGCCTCCCCCCCCCCCCCCAAGCTTGTAGTTCTGGCATTTTTCTCTGTGACTAACACTGTCTGCCTCCTTGAAACACTTCGGAATCCTCAGATGATCAGGAAGGACTTTGCATCCAACAATTGTGTCCTTTTTGCAATTTGAGCCTGTTTTCTTGTACCCTAACTTCAGGGACAGTGGTGTTGAAATAAATTTCTAGGCTCAAGATGGAACCGTTGCTGCCCAGGGTGACATGTCAGCAAACCAAACTTCTATGTTCTTGTAAGTCCTCTGCTTGATGGTAAACGCGGAAAATCCATTCAGCCAAGCCCCAAAAGCCAAGCCAACTCCGAGGTCTACACTTATTTCCTCGTCGCTTGATCTTTCTAAATTAGGTCAGATATGCAACCCCAGCCAGTCGTGCCCTGTTTCCTGACTGCTTCTTCAAACTCTTTATAAAATTTGCTCCTGCCCCAAATCCCTTGGGAAAAGTGCCTCACTGCTTGTGAGGCCTTCTACTCCCACAGCCCAGGGATTATTTCCCCTTCAATAAAGGGCATCAAACTCATTACATATTGTTTTGGTTTTGTCTTTTGACAGTAGATAACGGCTAGACCTCTCCCTCTTTAGAATCATGTCTCCTTTCAGAGAAAAGCCCATCCCAATTGCGCCTTCCCTTTATTTTTATTAAAAAAAATTTTTTTTTGGAGTGTAGTTGATTTACAATGTTTTGTTACTTTCTGCTGTACAGCAAAGTGAATCAGTTATACATATATCCACTCCTTTTTAGATTCTTTTCCCATATAGGTCATTACAGAGTATTGAATAGAGTTCCCTGTGTGGTACAGTAAGTTCTTATTAGTTATCTGTTTTTTAAAATTTATTTATTTATTTATTTGTTTATTATTTTTTTGGCTGTGTTGGGTCTTCGTTTCTGTGCGAGGGCTTTCTCTAGTTGCGGCAAGCGGGGGCCAATCTTCATCGCGGTGCTCGGGCCTCTCACTGTCGCGGCCTCTCTTGCTGCGGGGCACAGGCTCCAGACGCGCAGGCTCAGTAGTTGTGGCTCACGGGCCCAGTTGCTCCGCGGCATGTGGGATCTTCCCAGACCAGGGCTCGAACCCGTGTCCCCTGCATTGGCAGGCAGATTCTCAACCACTGCACCACCAGGGAAGCCCTAGTTATCTGTTTTATATATAGTAGTGTGTATATGTCCATTCCAATCTCCCAATTTTTCCCTCCCTGCTTTGTATCTTCCCTTGAATCAACAATTCAAGGGAATTGTTGATTAAATTGTTGATGAAACAATTCAATGTTTAGTCTCTCCTCCCAGATGCCATGGTCCAACTTGGCATCTTGGATGGTGATAACCCTTGTAATTAGCAGAGGTTAGAGACTTTTCCTGAAATCAGCGGGCACTCTTGGAGCTCTCATCTGAGTCTGCTTCAATTTCAAGTACTCTATGAGGGCTCAAAAAAATAAGAAGGGAATTGGGGAAGAAATGGAGTAAGCCTCTTGTCTGATTCTTCCCCACCCCATAAAAGATGGGTGATGATATATTCTTTAGATCCTATAGAGGAGGAAAAGCTGAAATCAAGGCCCACTGAATGTCCACCTGGATGTGGAGAGTAGCTTATCAGGGATCTCAGTGCCCAGGAGAGGAGGAAGTCTCTGCTTGGTTCTCCAAAGAGGTCTGCTCGGATCCGTACAGCCCCAAACAGAGCTGCTGTAAAGGTCAGTGGGTTTCACATTTTCCATACAGGGTTCACCTTCATGCTTGTTCAAAATGTGGGTTCTTGAGCTATACTCCAGAGAGGTTGTTCCTGTGGGTGTTCTTGAAGTGGATTTCTTTCTGCATTGAGAATCTCTAAATCTTAATATCTGATATGTCCCCACTAGAAAACTGGAGGCTGCTTTGATCTTTTGATTTTTCTTATAAAAAGGGAACCAGGGGAAGCTACCTAATAACCACACTCTGAGTGGAAGCATCCAGTTAACAGAAATTCCCTAGACCCCTGTTTATCAAAGTGTATTCCACAGACTACCGGCCTTGGAATCATGGAGGTGCATGTTAATAATGCAGAGTCCTGGTTCTCACCCTCTGACCTGCATCAGAATTTCCCTATCCCAGGCCCAGGAATCTGTACTTTAACAAGCTTTCCAGGGGATTTTTGAAAAACTCTATAGCTTGGGAACTGCGTCCCTAAAAAAGCAAAGTCTTCTTAGTAAACTGTTGGAGCTGGAGCTCTGGGGTGTATGGGGCTGAGTCTGCTACAACTTGATGGTGAAGGCCTCACCCCCGAGCTGCCAGGGTCCAGGCCGAGGTAGGGAAAGCTCTCTAAAAAATTCAGGTGGAATTTCAGGAGCATCTCTAGGAGCTGTGTGATGTTGGGCACATTTCTTAATTTTTTTTCATTGAAGTATAGTTGATTTACAGTGTTGTGTTAGTTTCAGGTATACAGCACAGTGATTCAGTTATACATATACATATATTCTTTTTCAGATTCTTTTCCCTTATAGGTTATTATAAAATACTGAGTATAGTTCCCTGTGCTATACAGTAGGTCCTTGTAGTTTATTTTATATATAGTAGTGTATATATGTTAATCCCAAACTCCCAGTTTATCCCTCCCAACCCCTTTTCCCTTTGGTAACCGTAAGTCTGTTTTCTATGTCTGCGGGTCTATTTCTGTTTTGTAAATAAGTTCATTTGTATCTTTATTTTTCTTAGATTTCACATATGAGCAATATCATATGGTATTTGTCTTTCTCTGTCTGGCTTACTTCACTTAGTATGATAATCTCTAGGTCCATCCATGTTGCTGCAAATGGCATTATTTCATTCTTTTTGTGGCTAAGTAATATTCTATTGTATATATATAGTCTCTCAATCTATAAAATGGGATAGATACTGCCTGCTTCATAGAATTATTGTCAAGATTAAGTGAGTAATTGTGCTTTAGATCCTTGGAAGGGTACCCAGCCCACAGTAAAAACTGTGTGCATGTCAGCTGCTTCTACTGCTGTTTCTTTTATAAGTGTTATCACCGTCTCCATCTCCACCATCTTGAGGAGGCAGTCAATTGTCTAAAACTCAGGGGTCAGTAAGTTATGCCCCTTTACCTGTTTTTGTCAATAAAGTTTTATTGGGATGCAGCCATGCTCATTCCTTTACGCTAATGTCTGTGGCTGCTTTCCAGCTGCAACAGCAGTGTTCAATAGTCACTACAGAGACCACTTGGCCTGCAAAGCCTGAAGTATTTATTCTTTGACCTTTTCAGAAAAAATTTGCCAACTCTTCCTCTTCCTTGAGACCCGGTGAATAGGCTGATTGCCTGGAGGAAGAACAAAGGCAGTTGTGTTAGAGATTAACAGCCGAGGGCAGAGTTCTGTGAGTGAAGCAGAAGGAACAGGCATCTAGAAAGAGGGTAGAAAGTGGAGGAAGCAGAGGGCAGAGGACACTCCTGAGAAGGGGCTGGGGTGAGAGGACGCTGCCAGCCTCCTACCTCAGTCCTGAGCAAGTCTGGCCTGGACTCCAGGAGGCTGGAGTGAGTCTGACAACGCTTAGGGGAGGGTTTTCCCTCTTTCCACCTGCCGGTGGCTTTCTTCTTCCAGTCTTCACTCTGCTTTCTCAACTGGTCAATTTGTAAAATGCCCTCACTGAGCTCAAAACACATCACTACATCCAATACCTTCGAAAAGTGCTATTTTACTGTATTTCACCCAATGCGATCAACAATTGCCTACTATATGCCAGGCACCAGGGCAGATACAGAAAATAAAACATGGACCTTGCCCCATGGAGTGCATAATCTATTTTTTCACTGCAAAGCCATAAGCCCTTCAAACCTAAGGCTTGAGGCTCCAGCCTTGCTCACTTGACACCCTGGGGCAAGAAATGCCTGGGGTTGCAGATAACTGGTAACTAATTAACACCTCCAATCAAGATCATAAAAAGAAACTTACCAGGGACAAACTGTATCTTCTGAAGACCTATGCTCCCTCTCCGAGGTTCCACTGAGCAAAGCGGGTGCTGAGCTGTGTCCTTACTGCCTGACTTTTGCCAGGAGGCTGTGTATGTGGATAGAAAGAGCTATAGTTTACTGAGTGCTTCCTATGTTTCTGGTACCTGTGGTTTGCACTTGTTGTCTCATTGAATCCCTACATTCGACCCGTGAAGTAGGTACCACTCTTTTTTTTTACACATGGAAAGTGGATGCTCAAAATGCCACACCTGGTCGGTGGTAGATGTGGAACTCAATTTCTTATCCATCTGATTCCAAAGACACCATTAGTGTATATTGTGCAGATAAGACTAAGAAGGAAGGGAAAGATAAAAGCTCATCTGGATGGAAGCAACCTAAATATCCATCAACAGATGAATGGATAAAGAAGATGTGGTATGTATGTGTGTGTGTGTGTGTCTGTGTGTATGTATATATATATATATATATATAATGGAATATTACTCAGCCATAAAAAAGAATGAAATAATGCTATTTGCAGCAACATGGATGCACCTAGAGATTATCATACTAAGTGAAATAAGCCAGACAGAGAGAGACAAATATCATATGATATTGCTTATATGTGGACTCTAAAACAAAAAAGATACATTGAACTTATTTACAAAACAGAAAGAGACTCACAGACATAGAAAACAAACTTACGGTTACCAAAGGGGAAAAGGGAAGGAGGGAAAGATAGGAGGTTGGGATTAACATATACACATTACTATATATAAAATAGATAACCAACAAGGACCTACTGTATAGCATAGGGTCTCTACTCAATATTTTGTAATAACCTATATCGGAAAAGAATCTAAAAATATGTGTAACTGAATCACTGTGCTGTACGCTTGAAACTAACATGACATTGTAAATCAACTCTACTTCAATTAAAATTTTTAAAAAAGATTTTTATTAGAATAACATTGAATTTCTAGACTAATATCAAAATAATGACCATCTTTATTATACTGTCTTCCCATCAATGAACATCTCATATATATAAATATATATGTATATGTATGTATAGATAGCTCTTTTATTTTTTGATAATTGCTTTATAACATTTACATATAACTCTAGTTCATTTTTATTAGATTTAAGTAATTTATGATCATTTCATAGATTATTTTTATTTCTATTGTGAAATGGATCTTTTACCTACTATATTGTATGAACAGTTACTGCTAGTGTATAAGAATGTCACTTATTTGTATATGCTTATCTCAATATTAACTTTTTCAAACTTTTCCCTGGTCTCTGGAACCTGAGCTTTTCTGTTAAACTTAGTATCTGTCCTCAAACGGGGCAAAGACATTTTCTTTGACGACTTCAATGCTACAGAACATATGTAAGGGTCAAAGTTTCTAATATGACAGCCAGAGCAAGGTCCAAGTACTTATCACAAGGCGTCTTTGCTAAAATCTGTTCACTTGCAAAAATGATTTGGACGAGATCTGCTTGCATTCTCTCTTTCATCTTGTTTTTTGCCCACACAACAGCTGTATCGGTAAGTAAGTTCTGCTCTTCATGGTATTTAGAAATATTCATTGTAGTATATGTTATCCATTTACTGTATCTTTATTTCTTTTCAGATTAAGCATCTTTCTAAAGGAAATGGTAAGGACTAATTGAAATGCATAGAGTGTTTTCTGAACTTTCTCTCTTTTGTTCAACAAGACTGGTAACAATTTTTCCCCCACTTTTAACAGTACATGATGGAGAGTTTGATGAACAGAAGGATATTTCAGAAATCAATTTAGGTGGGTGTAATTTCTGCCATCATTAATGCCTTTAAATAATTTAAAATCCTGTGATAGTTGCTGAAAATCTCTTAACCTTCATAATATGGTATTGGGTAACTTTAGGAGAGAACTGTTCATTCGTGCCTCATTAGAATTTGCAGAGTTTCTGAAAATGGAAACATGGAACGAGAATAATGGTTAGACCAAATTTTCTAGAACTAGTGAGTGCTCAGTGGATCTAGAAATATATAACAAGATTTTTGTTGGTAAAAAATTTATTCTTCCAGTTTTCATTTTGAAAAAAAGAAGGGAAAATGGATGATTATTTTGCTTGCTAAAGAAAAATGTAAGGAATATGCCTTTGGTTATATTTAGTGGGGAAAAAACCCCAGTCCCTTTACTGGCCCATCATATTCACTAACAACTGTTTGCTTGGGACTTGGAGAAGAGTGTAAAGTGTCTCTGTTTCGACATCTTGTCCACAAAAACATTCCTTGAAGAAATCCATTGGTCTCATCCATTACTGAGAGGAGAGAGATGCCAAGTAATCGTCTCTCTTTTCTCTCTCATCCTGTCTCTAAAATGAGGGAGAAGCCGCGACATTCTGGGTATCTTTGGTTAGAAGTGGTGGGAAACAGAGGTTCCATATTCATGATCATAAGTACCTTATAGTTTACAAAAGCTTTCATATCCAATTGCATATTTATTTGTCAAATTCTGTAATGGGGTGAGAGCTATTTTCATTTTGCAGGAAGGAACAGGAGGCTCCTTTGGGTCAAGTTGACTCACCCAAGATCACAGATGGCAGTGGTAGAGCTCACCTCCAGGTCTTTTGACTCATAGCTTAATAACTCAGTCCTATATGAAGAATGTAAAACTAAAAAATCCCATACCTTAGGGGTAAATTCCTCTGGCTTTGTCCCATTTACAGGGAAGCCAGTCTAGGTGATATTTAGTTGGAAAACCTTGAGAATGACTGCAGGGGCAAAGTAGAAATCACTGAGGAAAGTAAATGGGTGAATGGGTCTCAAGACTTCAGAGCCAGGCATCAAACGATCTCTCTTTAAAGTCAGGCAGTCAAGGTGTCTGTAATTCAGAGGATCTGCTGTATCTTAAAGGTCCTGAGGCAGGAAAGCCTTGAGGTTTTAGAGCAGTGCTTCTCAAACTTTAGCATCAGAATCCCCCAGAGGATTCAACACCAATGAGATTAGATTTATTTCCCACCTATTAAGGCTGCTCTAAACCATCAGGGCTTTCCTGCCTCAGGATGTTTCTATTTGCTGTTGCCTCTGCCTTCAATTCCCTTCCTTCACTCCCCACTCCACTAGATTTCTGCTTAAATGCCACCTCCTCAGGCAGGCCTTCCCTGACCACCATTTATGAATATCAACCCTCCTTCACCTCAGCACTCTTCTCCTTCTTACTCCGTTTCATGGGGTTTTTTTTTCAATTATGCTTTTCACCATCAGCCATACTTTACATTTATTTATTTCTTTGTATCCCCTTCCTCTCCAATCAAGAATGTCATCTCCCTGAGTGCTTTGCTTTGTTCTCCGCTATATCCCCAGCATCTAGAACAATGCGTAGGACACATTAGGCACTTAATAAGTATATGCTACATGAACAAACTGGGTAGTGAACAGGCTGGGGCTTGCTTTCAATGGATCTGTACTTCTTCGTGAAATTCTCCTACTGCACTCTCTCACTCCTCTGTGACCCCGTCCATGCTGACCAGCCCTTGAGGCCAAGGTCCCAGTAGGCTTCTTCACATTGTTCTGGAAGAGCCCTTCCCTCATCCAGGCCAGGGGTCAAGAAATGCATAATTTTGCTCAGGACCAGCCTAGGCAAGAGTATGGATGGACCAGCCCATAGCAGCCCTACTGAAAAGGCAATTCAAAACCTGGGTCCTGCTGCCTGTGAGGCTGTGGCATCACTGCTGTTTGTTGTTGTTTAATTGTGCTGTTATTCGACTAGGTTAGGGTCCTGAGGTTAAGCAAATCTAGGAAATATGTGAGAGAGGAAGGGAGTGATGCAGGGGCAGCCTTAGTTAGTCATTAACAAGCACAACCAGGAAGCCTCCTCATAATAACACCTCCACGGTGTCATTACAGAGCCTGAACCCAGCTCCTGAATGAGCTGTAAGCTTTGCCAAATGAGATCCCTGTTTCCATGTGAGGTTGTGGTGATTGCCCTCTAGTTTGATTTTCCAGCTGTAAATCAGGGGCTGTTCTCAGAATGAAGTATGATCTGATGATTCTGTCTGAAGTAGTCTGTGTTTTCAAGGGAAGGCTGCTTGTCAAACTTTAGGGCTGTAATAAGAAGTGACATTCTTTTAATGCCCATAGTTTTCCCACCAGGATCTTCCCTTTTAAGGATCTTACTTTCAGAAACACTCTGAGGCCAATGCCATCAGGGAGAAAGTATATTCTGCTAAGGTCCTGACAGCAGATGTTTGGAGCTATGGTTTTGAATGGATCTACCCATATTTGCCAGGTCTTCTTTATTATCAGGGCAGCACCCTGAGCTTGGCTTTGGAGGGCACCATTGTTTTTTCACGGGGAAGAGCAAAATCAACCCATTTAGCTAGGGTGGGGAAGAAGGATAGTACAATAGCAGAAAGGACCCTGGATGGGAAGTCGGAAATTCTATAGCTCACTCAGCTGCTGACCACCTGGTACCTCATTCCCTGTCTCAGGAAGTCCCATTTCAACCCCCAAAGTGTGAGAGCTTTGAAGTCAATGACCAAAAAGATTCCTTCTAACTTGTCTCTTACTTTTCAAGATTCTTGGACAAGATTTCTTTTCTTTTTTTATTGAAATATAGTTGATTTACACCATAATATTAGTTTCAGGTGTACAACAGAGTGATTCAATATTTTCAGATATACTCCATTTATAGTTATTATAAAATATTGACTATATTCTCTGTGATGTATAATATATCCTTGTAGTTTATTTATTTTATACATCGTAGTTTGTACCTCTTAATCTTCTACCCCTACCTTGCCCTTCCCAACCCCCTTCCCTATTGCCACTGGTAACCACTAGTTTGTTCTCTATATCTATTTCTGTTTTGTTATATTCACTCATTTGTTTTATTTTTTAGATTCCACATATAAGTGATAGCATAGAGTACTTCTCTCTCTGTCTGACTTATTGCACTAAGCATAATGCCCTCTAGGTTTCTTGTTCCAAAAATGACAATAGAGAATGTGACAATATCTGATATTTATTGCCTATTTACATTTGTTCAATTAGAAGAAATTTTTGCATTGTTTCAAAAAAGTTTCACCACATAAAGATTAACAACTAAAGACTTAGAATAGAATAGATTCATTTTATTTTGAGAGATGCCTTTTAGTAAGTCTCATTCAAATATTTCTTTTTTTAAAATCCATGTCTAGATGCAGGCTTGGACCTCTTTCAAGGGGACATTTTTCTACCGGTGAGTATCTGCTAGGGACACAATAACATTCCCCCCAGGACTGGCTGTGTCATAGGATGGTGAGCTTCTTCTGCTCTGTGTCTAGCCACTGAGATGAAAGAATCTCATCTATAATCTGTACCCACAAAGACTTCCACAGTGGTTGCTGGTAAACAAAAACAGATGAAAACATTAGCAAACAGTACAAAAGAGTCTATAATTATTAAATTGCTTGTCCATCCAATTTTCCTAATAAGTGAAGCATGAGAGAGAAGGAAATCCACCACCATATTGAAAGTGGCTATTTCAGTTTTGAGGAATTGTAGGTCTCCTTTATTGGGTTCTTAAAATTTTCTCTGGAATTTTCTAAAATGTCTATAATGAACTTCTATTGTTTTTACAATATAATCAGAAGACAAATTGACTAAACTGTTTGAATTGTGTGACAGATTGTTCGTGGTGTGAGAGTTTAGAGAAGGGGGAAGCCAAGGAGACCAGCTGTCCAGTCACCTTTGCCTTTGTTTCTGCAGAATTCCAGAAATGGCCTGAGAGACCCCAACACCAGGTGGAAGTTCCCCATCCCTTACATCCTGGCCGACAGTCTGGGTAATATTAATTGTTCTTCATTAGGAGCTTTGAGTTGAATTCTTCTCTCTCACCTCTCCTCCTGATCATCAGCTTCAGACTTTGAGTAACTGCCAACGTATAAGAGGGTTTCTAAGCTCTGACAGTTCTTTATCTCACGGTATGGGAGGCATGACATTACATCTGAACCCATGCTGCGTAACCAGTCTGAGATACAGAGTATCAAATAATGATTTTTAAAATGCAGAGCACACTAACATGTTAATCAGACCAGGAGCAACACAAAGAACAAAAATGAAATATAATTTGACATCATAGCAATGAAAAATGTGCACTTGCGATAACAGTTTGTTTAGGTGAATCTAAATATGGTACCAGGATACTAGTTTCAACATGTTGATTTCTTCCCTTTCTGTTGCAAGACAAACATGTCACACTTTTGAGAAACAGAAAAGACTATATTTCATATGTTCATTGTCCTTGTTCCTCTGGATTAAAATTTTCTATTCTTTTCTCTCTCTTAATATAAAGGACTGAAATCAGTTGCATTTTGTTCATTGTTGAAAGTAGTAATTGGTGGAAATAAATAAATCTTAGAAGCCACGCGTGGACACTGGCTGACATCAAGCCGCTGACTGACAGCTCAGCGGCCACCATGATGCAATGCCGGTCTGGGAGGCCCATCCTCTGTGGCTGGGGAAGATTCAAGAGGAGAGGGGAAGCTAGGACAACGTTGCTCAGTCTTAATGAGCTGCTGCGCTGCTCCCCTTCTCAGGAGACATAGATTATGTTTCAAGAATTTTCCATCGCTCTTTATCAGTGCTGCCTCCCATGCCTTTTCTGGAGAAAAGCTACATAGTAACAAGTGCTGTTGTTCTCAGTTATTTTATGGAAAATTGAGCTGAGTTGTTTTTCCCCAGTGTTTGACGGTGCACTTGGAAATTCAAGGAGCATCCTTATTTACTGGGACATGATTTAAGAAACGTTAATTTTAAAATGGATTTTCTTCCCCATGACGATTTTTCTTCCTATTTGTCTCACCTGTGCCACCACCTTCCCATTAAGACACAGACGTACTTACTGAATCTCTTACGTGCCAAATTCAGCTACTCAAGGTGTGTCCCCTGGTCACACCTTGAGTAGCAAGGTCTCCTTAGCTGCAAGGTAGGTGACAGATGAATAGACAGCAAAACTGAAGACAGGTGGCCTGAAATAAGGTAGCAGCTGTGAGGATAGAGTGGTGGCTCTCAGGTAACATCACATGAGAATCACCTTCAAGTTAAAAAAGGAGTTCAGGTGCCTGGGCTCATACCATTGCAAAAAGCAAAACATTCTAATTAGAGTTTGACACTTGTATAAATTCCTCTATTAAAGTTAAATTTACGTAGCGTGAAATACACAAACCAGGCTTTTGAGAAATGCATAGACTTATGCAACCCACACTTCCAATACTCTGGAAAGTTCCCCTGTGCTCTTTTCCAGCCAATCCCCACCTCCACTCCCCAAGAGACAACTACCATTCTAATTTTTTCCCCTATAGATTTGTTTTACCTGATTTACAACTGATTTGCAGATAACTGGAATCTCATAGTACGTCCTCTTTTGTATCTGGCTTATTATGCTTACTATGTTTAAATTTTTCTGTATTGTGGTGGGCCGGTAGTTAATTCTTTTTCATTACTCAGTAGTATTCCTTTGTCTGAATATATTGCAACTGTGTATCCATTTTTCTGTTGATGGATGTGGGGCTGTTTCAAGTTTGGAGTCTATTGTGAAGAAAGCTGCTGTGATCATTCTTGTACAAGTCTGCGTGGATATGTGCTTTTTATTTATCTTGGGTAAATGTCTAGGAATAGCATTGCTTGATCCTATGGTAAATATATGTTTAACTTTATAGGATAATGCCAAACAGTCTTTCAAATTGGCTGTGACATTTTTCGTTCTCACCAGCAATATCTGTGTCCCATTTGCCCCACCTTATCACTAACATAGGTGGAGTTAATCTTTTTAATTGTTGCCATTCTAGTGGCTGTGAAATGGGATCTCACTGTGATTTTGAGTTTCCCTAATGACTAATAATATTTAGCACATTTTCATGTGCTATTAACTATTTACGTATCTTTTTTTATGAAGTGTCTGTCCAACTCTTTCATGATTTTTAAAATTATATTGTTGGTCTTTTCATTATTTGTAGAACTTTATATATTATAGATAAATTATGTCAGGTATATATGATGAATATTTTCTCCCAGTCTGTGACTTGCCTTCTTTTTTAAAAGCAGTGTATTGATTTTCTTAATCCTTTCAGAGAACCAACTTTTGACTTGTTAATTTTCTCTTGCTTCTCTACTCTTTATTTTCTTGCCTTCTGCTCTTGTCTTTATAATTTCCTTTCTTCTACTTTTTTCGGGTTTAATTTGACCTTCTATTTTTACATCTAAGGTGGAAATTTGTATCATATTTTTAAATCTTCATTTTCCTAATAAAATACAATGCTATAATATGACATCTAAAGCTATAAATTTTATTTGAAGCACTGTTTTTACTACTTTCCTCATATTTTGATATGTTGTATCTTTATTCAAATTTAGTTTAGATATTTGCTAATTTCTGTTGTGATTTTTTAAAACCATGGGTCAATTAAAAGTGTGTTTTAAATTTTCCATATATTTGGAATTTTTCTAGATATTCTATTATTGATTTCCAGTTTATTTTTTTGAGGTCAGAGAACCAGTTCCCTAAGATTTCAATCTTTTGAAATTTACTGAGATATGTTTTGTGATCTATTTTATGATCTAGCTTGGTGATATTCCATGTGCACTTGAAAAGAACCTATATTCTACAGTTTTAGGTCATATTAGCCTATCAGTGTCAAATAGGTCAAGGTGATTGTTGGTATTGTTCAAATATTTATATATTTATATTTATAAATATTTATATTAAGCCGTGCTCTCATGTACAAAGTTGTATCAATGGGAATCTTAACCAATGACATTTCCTTCTTTCAAGAATAAACTCTCCTTCAGTTTCTGCCCATTTTAGGCATTTTCCAGTGCCTAAAGAGTTTCCTTTCAAAGAGTTTCCTTTCTTAATTTTTCCTAAAGTTTATAATTGTTATCTGTGGGAGGGTTAGTCAGATTCAAGTTCCTCCCCTATTATCAGAATGAAAAACTCTCTCAAAAGATTCTTTTTTAAAAAAAATTATTTATTTTTATTGAAGTATAGTTGATTTACAATGTTGTGTTAGTCTCAGTTGTACAGAAAAGTGATTTCATTATATATATATATGTAAAAAGAATCTTTTTCAGATTCTTTTCCCATATAGGTTATTACAAAATATTGAGTATAGTTCCCTGTGCTATACACTAGGTCCTTGTTGTTTATCTATTTTTATATACAGTAGTGTGTATATGTTACTCCCAAATTTCTAATTTATTCCTTCCCCCCACTTTTCCCCTCTCAAAGGATTCTTAAACCAAATATAGTTAGCTTTCCTATGCTAATCCTCCAATATGTAGTCATTGGTATCTGAAATTAACTCTTCTCATATTATTTGATCCAGGGATAAAAAGGACTAGTGGTTTTCAAAACTAGCATGATTGTTCAAGACAGATCCATGTAAAACCTACCATGTCAGGGCAGAGTAAAGAACTGGGAACTAGGAAACAATGAGGCAAAAGATAAGGTCCTTTCTCTCAGTGTCCTAAGGAGAGGAAACCACCTACATAAAGACAACACACAAAACATCAAGTGTGGTTTTCAGAAGACATGCACTCAGGGTTGGCTTTATGGTGAAGAAGGAGACTTCAAGTGGACTTTATTTCCATCTTTTTCTTTTGAATGATGTCAGGACAGTTTTTACAAAATTATTACAGAGTTGCTTAATTCCCCTTTCACAACCTACTCAGACGTAGGGAAGGCAGAAGAGATGTGATTTTTAAATCAACCACTCTCAGTGTTTCCACTATTTGGCTTGAAGATAACAAAAGCGACACAATCTTATAGAAAGTGTGACTTTCATTATAATCAAACTTTTTCCTTATTCTTTCGTAACAACCAAGCTGTCTTAGGTACATATCTTCAAATTATAGATGTTTCTCAGTAAAAATAGGTAAAAGTCCGTGAACATTGTCCAATAGTTTTAATGCATGCTCTTGCTGTTGTTGTGTGTGCTGTTTCCACAATTAACTTACTAATTATTCCAATGACTTTCTTTAATGACCTTAATATGATTTTATGACATCTGAGTGGTGGAGTCTCCAACTCAGTAGTTTATTAAATAAGGGCCAGAAAAATATGAGATAAGTATGTGGTAAACTGCCAAGAATTATAAACTCTTTGAGAGAATGCCAAAAATCAAATGTGCAAGAATATAATTTAATTTTATAGAACTTAGCTTAAGTTGTAACTTAGAGACCTACCTCCAGCAAGTTGATGGGATTAAAAACCACACACACACACACACACACACACACACACACACACGGTAAGAAACAATCTCCTTTCCTTTGGAGTATCTTTCTCTCCCACCCATCCTTGTCTTATGCAATACCAACGTATGTACACGTGCAGATTAGGCAAAAGGAATGACATTTGATCTTTGGTCACTGATCCACAAAGTTTACTAATAGGCATCTATAGGTCCATAAGGCTTCTGCTGCTTTGGTTCCAAACTTGGGTTACAGAAATCTTTTCTAAGGCTGCCTGCAGAGCTGCCTGTCTAGGCTTGCCATCTCTTGGGGGTCCTACAGGGAAGCAGCATAAATATTACACGTACTTCTTATGCTTTCAGAAGCCATAAACCTCTGTAAGCTCTGCTCTCTTCCTCTAGCAAGAGGGGGTGTCTTTTTAGATTGGGAGAAGGAACCCCTTTCTCAATGCTCTCCAAAGTACTTTATCCAGAAGACAGAAATGGCTTGAATCACTTCTGTCTTGTGCTCTGCCATGTGGCTCTCCTGAGGGAAGGTATTCAGAACTTCTGCTTAAATGGGGGATAAGAAAAGGGAGAAAGTGGGGAAGTTATGGTTTTGTTCAGCCACACATACGTAAGTGTATTCTTATTTTGTAGATATATACATTATGTATTTAACATATGCACTTAGTGTTTATATCCACAAATAATTTGTCAGTTTTAGTTTTCAAGGAATCTATTTACTATATAAAAAAAAAATCTGTCATGGACCCCAGTGGATTTCATGTGGTGGCATGATTTTCTATGTTTATAGGTTATATATATTATCCAAGAGCTAGCTAAGGCTCATTGATATTTTTATTGATTTCTGCAGCACTGAATGCCAAAGGAGCTATTCTCTATGCCTTTGAAATGTTCCGCCTCAAGTCCTGTGTGGATTTCAAGCCCTATGAAGGAGAGAGCTCATACATCATCTTTCAGAAGTTTGATGGGTTAGTATGAAATTTTACAGAGTGTGAAAATCACATGTCCTTTGATTATAAAAAGTGACACATCTCTTTCAAAGGCTAAAAGAAGAAATTGGAAAGAAACCAAAAGCAAAATCAAATCTTTCACTGTGAATTTTTTAAAGTGGCATCACATTTTTAATGTGCTCTGTAGAGAATGAAGTGTTTGGATACCTCAGGGAACCAGGGAGACTCTTCTCAGTTCTTTTCCTGGATTGACGTTATGTTTTAAATTACAGTCCTTTTTTTTTTTAAAGTCAGGTTTATTAAAGTATAAAATGCATCCTTTAGATGGCACTGTTTTAAATTATAGTACTCTGATGGCTGGACCTCTTTGAAAAGTTCTAGATGTAGATTTGCTTTTCAGAGTTACTTATTTCTAAGAAGAAATAAATGGTATATCAAGAAAGAAGACCTTTGTCTTCAGCGGTGTTTATGTCAACCAGTCTGAGGTAGATGAAATTGGGAAGCAAAGCCACCATCTGCCGTGACTCTGTAGGTCTGTGTCTTCAAGGCCCAGCTGGAGGTATCTCTTCACACTGCAGTTCCCAACATGGCCTCTAGGTGTTGCCTGGATTTGGTCATCTAGTTCTGAAGGTGGGGATTTTGTTAATCATGGTTGGATAACAGACATAAAGAAGGAAGTTAGCACATGCTTTAGCTTCTCGAGAAGAGTCTTAGACCTCAAAAGGTGTAAGCTTGGCAAGTAGGGGTGGTGGAGTAATAACAAGTGAATAGTTCTAGTATGCTATGGTGACTGCAGAAGTAGGACCTCTAACATAGTGTGAAGTGAAGCATCAGGAAGAACCAAGCTGAGTGTCAGAGAGATGAAGAAAGGAGAAGGATGTAGAGGCAGAGGAAAGGGAAGGACAAATGGGAGGTGGAAAGAGAGGGAAAACCCGAATTCGGGGAACTCTTATTGCCTGTGGTTGGGAGATGTCTCTATTACATTTAAGTTAGGGGAGAGGAAAAGGGAGGAAGAGGGTCCAGGAAAGGGGCTGGCCCAAAGTGCCCCAAACCCTTCAGGATCCTGATCCTCTGAAGCTGGAGGTTAACTGGACTCTTTCAGAAGGACAAGGTCAAAGATTTACAGAGTGGTGGAGTTATGGTATTTTGCAACTTACACCTTTCTTCTGGGGAGGGATGTTAAAAAAAAAGATAAATAATAAACGCTTCCTCTGGATTGTGGATATTTTGCAGAGTAAAGTCTGAACTGGTAATAAAATGCTACCATCAGGGAAGGTGATAATGGTGATGTTTGCACAACTCAGTACATTAACTAAAGATCATTGAATTGTACACTTAAGATTGGTGAATTTTAGGGTATGTAAATTATACCTTAATAAAGTTGTTAGACAATAACTAAGATCCATCTTGGAGTAGAAATCAAGCCTATTAGCATTTGAACTTATATGATGTTAGCAATCTTGGGAAAACAATGGCAGGTAATTTAATGTGATTGTCACCAAGGAAATCACAATTCACTGGTAACATTTAAACTATTGTCAAATCTCTTATTCTGTTGAGCGTTGGTTAAGGTATAGATCCTTGTTGAGGTGGAAAATCAGATTTATGAGAAAAGACAAAAATAATTGGGAAAAAGAGGGAAAGAGGCTGCACACGAGGAATTTAGAGTATCTGCTAGCAGTTCCTGAGTCCACTATTTTCTGAGGGAATTTATGGGTCCTTCTTGCCTGGAGTCCTTCGGACATAAGTTAGGCCACCTGCTGTGTGTTGTTATAATGCTGCAGATTGGGTAATACCCCAAGAAATGAACTTGATTAACTTGCATTTTTAATGAGGTTCTTTTTTGTGATCATAAAATATATGCCTGCTCATTATAGGAAATTTGAAAAGTCATGAAAATGTAAAGGAGAAGATGTAAATCAACCACAGCCACTGCTCAGAGACAGCTTTGTGGTATAAAAGCAATAGTGCTGCTCTTTGGAATGCCCCATGGGTTTGTGAAGGTGAAGAAAAATGCCAATTTTCACTTCTTTTTACCTGATGCATTATTAGGATTGATTTGCCTCTGAGTATGTAGGCATACTTTTATAATGGCCTATCACTTTAAAAAATGGCCACTTTTATAATGGCCTATCACTTTTAAAGCCTGCATAATGTTCTCTCCAGGGAATGTTGCTTTTTTCACCAGTGTCCTATGTTGATGAGAATGCTATTAATAGTTTCTTTTTGAAATCAAACCTAACTTTCTTCAAACCTAACCTAATTTGTGTTTTGGAATCCTATGAATTACAGCTGCTTAAGAATTCTCTAGAAGAAAATTTCTTTCTTCTCTTTAAAGGTGCTGGTCTGAGGTTGGCAACCGACACGTAGGACAGAACCTTTCCATTGGCCAAGGATGTGACTATAAGGCCATCATTGAACATGAGATCCTGCATGCTCTGGGGTTCTACCATGAGCAGTCAAGGACAGACCGGGATGATTATGTGAACATCTGGTGGGATGAAATTCTTCCAGGTGTGTATGAACCCAAGGTGCTATTATCTTTATCACTTGCTCAGCCCAACCCTGGGATGACCAGGCCAAACCTATGCGTGAATGGGAGCTTCAGTTTCTCCAGAAGGAACACAAAATATGACCTCTCCTGTAGACTGTGCTCATCTGATCACAACTGATCCCATATAAGTGTCTCAGGGAAAGGTGAATGGTGGTTAACTAAATGTAGGGTTAACTGATAATCAAAAGCTCTTGCTTTGTTTCAGTGTTTTTGTTGAAAATCTATCTAAAATTCTATTCTCCTTTCTTAGTGAGTAAAATGAATTAGGTCTCTGAGGATGTCAGGGTCCTTTTTCTGCATGTGAAATCTCGTGTAGCTCTAGAAAACTACATGAGGTTTAGTTGACTGTATGATAATCCTAAGACATACTCCAGAATTTTTTTGGTGCTTTACCAAATCAACAATAGGTGTTTAAAAACAAAACAACAACTACAGCAAAAAACAAAACAAAACAAAACCACCTTTTATCTGAATTTGCACTCCCAATTGTGTTAATTCTAGCTAAAAGTTTTTCTGATTAATCAAAATGTACAAGTCTTTTCTTTCTCCTTTCTAAGCACCTCTTTCCTTCTGCCCCCAGCCCATAAAGGATAACACAGTAAAGGATAACACAGTTTTATTTCACATATTATTATGCAGTTATTCTAACAATTCTGCTGAAAATGTTATAACTCAGTTTCCCAATGGGTAGGGTAAAAAATTCCATGCTGTGTTTCTGAAAACACCTAGTTTTTTTTGAAAGATTCTTTTGATTTTAAAGTTTTTATTGAATTTGTTACAATATTGCTTCTGTTTTATGTTTTGGTTTTTTTGGCCGCGAGGCATGTGGGATCTTAGCTCCCTGACCAGGGATCAAACCTGCACCCCCTGCATTGGAAGGTGAAATCTTAACCACAGGACCACCAGGGAAGTCCCAACACCTTGTTTTTGATTAGGAATTAGTTCAGGAAGCGGAAAAGCATTATTTTTGGCAGTGATAGCTTAATGAAACTTTAATGTATTGGAAGTGCCTTAACTATGACCACACATGGTTTTCATGAAGCAAATCATTGCCTTGTAATTATCTGTTTCATTTAGATCCCAATTTAACATATGAGTTCACAGATGGCAGTGCATCTCTAATAATTTTAGGGACTTGGAAGAACTGGCCATACTTTAAAATTAAATATCAGTCTCCAAAAGACTTCTGCCAGAACCAGCTCATTTTGGAGTAAGCTGTAACCATGGATCTCACAGGGGGCAGGGGTTCAGATGGCTAATCCTATCAAAATCACCTCTGGGGTTTCTCAATCTGTGTCCCTCCTGGCACCTCCTAGTCTGATATTTCATGAATGTAGAGTACTGGTGGGAGGAGGGGAAACTATGTGGTTTGTAAAAGCCTAATCTGTTACCAGGATTGGACCCACACATATACTCCCACCCATCCTACCATTCAACCACTGAGCTAGAGGCCAAGTAATATTCTTCTTTGTCCCCCGGTACAATCTAGAGAAGTTCTAGAGAGTGTTCACCCAAGTATGAAATAATAGATCAAAAACAGCATATTTGTCTCCCAGGGGTAATTGCCTTATATCTGGGTCTGTGTAGATGCGACAGGAGAGTGCAGATCAAAGGACCGAATCTCTGCTTGTGAGGCCCCGGACACCATTAGACTTCGTCTGTATTTGCTAGAGGCCTGAATTTCTTACTTTCTCTTATATGCTTAACTCTGATGAAAATGACATGAGGAAGCAGAAAACATTCACCTTTTTAAGTCTTGAAGAACACAATGCTCGGTGCTTTTAAGATAGTTTTAGACCATATGAGGTCCCCTTTCTCTGAGGGAGCCTGCACACTTACAAGGATAATTTGCAGACATGCTCCGCTTTGGGTTGAGCATAAATGACTCACCATGTTTGCTCATTTCCTGTCTGTGTTTTCATTAGGTGTAATTTCATATATCTAAACTGCTTGCAATCACTGGAGAACTCTTCTCAAATGAGACATCAAATCTAATTTAGATCATAAGCAAGGACAGTATTATTGCTCCGGGTAATTTATGACTTTATTGCATCTCATCTTCAGTTGATGGTAATCTTATTATTTAACCTAGGAAGATACTCTATTGGCAATATAGTTCTCTCCCCAAATCCATCCCTGTTTCTGAAGTCAGAATTGTGTTTTCTGGATCTGTTTCCTTTTATTAAGCAAAACACTTCTGAGGTCTAGCAGGGGTCTACAAACTATAGTCTGTGGGCCATATCTGTTTCCTTTTGTAAATAAAGCTTTATTGGAACATAGCCATGGCCGTTTGTTTACATACTGCCTATGGCTGGTTTTGTGCTATAACAGCAGAGTTGAGTAGTTGTGACAGAGGCCATACATCTTGCAAAGCCAAAAGTATTTTGTATCTGACCCTTTACACAAAAGGTTTGCCCATGAGCTCTGGTTTACAAGATCACTTCCTCTTCAAGCTCTCGGTTGTGAGTTCCCTGAAGGACCATGCCTGTCCTAGTCACTGCCAGGGGCCACCACCCACCTAGCGCAGCTCCCAGTAAATAGTAGGCATGACAAAAATGTGTTGAGTTAAATTTTAAAATGTATTAAAAACACTTATTTGGTAAAGCATTCTGATAAGTATCCTTGGATAATAAAGAATAAAACAATCTATTCTAACCTGATGATTTTATTGCAAGTTAAGGAAAACAGCCAGTGAATTGAAAGTGCATTGCTTAAGATACCACTGAGAGTCACCAGGAGATCCCAGACCCACGCCCACGGCCTCACACCACCTTGATGCTTTTTATAATTTTACCCCCTTAACGGCCATCCTAGGACCACGTGCTCTGGAAGGAATGACTTTCCTCCTTTCCTGTTTGGGTTATTTACTTCTTGCAGTTCTGTCCCACCCTTTGAAAATGCTTCGATCCCTCTTGGATTAAGTCCCCATAAAACCCCTGGGAGTTGGGAGGATGTAACATCAGTATTGTCGTTTTATAGTTAAAACAAGTTTTGATCAAAGGGGTTCATGGGCTTTTCCAAAAGTGTCTGGGGACCACTGCCAGGCTGTACCACACTTCTCCAATCCTGAGTGTACCTGAGTTGAAGTCTTTGAAAGTTGGTCACATTTTCTTCTAATTATTAAAAACAGTTGGATGGGAAGCTAGAAAGGGAGAAGGAGATGATGAAGGTGAGAAGTTTTGACTGGGAGAGTTATGAGTATTCTCATTCAGTTTTTCTATCACTCCCTAAGAAGGGAATTAAAAACCTGTGAACTTCCCATTATTGCAGCTGAACCAGTAAATTCCTGATGGCTGCTGGATTAAAAGAGTATCTGGGTGGTTTCTCATTTCAGCATTTCACATTCTCTTACTTATGCTAATCTCATTTAAAATATTTTCATTTTCTATTTTGAAAGGAAAGTCAGTTTTCTTCCTATTTTGTTTTTCTCACCATGGGGCAATTTCTAGAACAGGAGAGTGTGAGCCTTGATTGACAGGATGCCACTTTCTCGCCAGCTGCTAAACTTTCCTTCTGCCCCTTAGATTTCTTTTTTCCTAAATTGTTGGCGAGCTGGCCAGGTACAGCTCTTGGTGGATGAGGTACTTGGCTGTTAGCAAGATGAATCAATCCTGAATATTTTCCTGAATTCAAAAATTCCTTTGCCTACCATGAGGAATACCTGCCTCCACTTTGATATCTTATCTTCTCTTTCTTAAAGCCTCATACATACACACACATATTTATTTATTTATTTACATGTATAAAAATGAATCTTTGATTTAAATATACATTTAATAACATGCATTGTACATTTGCATTACATTTACATTATAATATATGTATATATTATGCACATATTTAATAATATGTATATATTTATTATTAATTATAACATGTATTTTAATATCCATTATAATAATTGTGTGTACTATTATATAATATATTAGTACATTACAATGTTATTAGTAAAAATTAATATATATTAATTTTATATACATTGTGCAAATTATAAAATATGTTAAATATGTGTATATATTTAAATCAAAGATGCATTATTCTGCCTCCCCCACCCCTTGTTTTGGTCTCTGCTTGAGTATGTAGTCAAAGAGGGCAGGATGGGGAAATGACATGACTGATCAGGGCCTGTGGATTCCCTCCCTGACAGGTTATAAGCACAACTTTAACACCTACGATGACAGCGTCGTCACAGACCTCAACACACCCTATGATTACGAGTCTTTGATGCACTACGAGCCTTTCTCATTTAACAAGAATGCTAGTCTCCCCACCATCACAGCCAAGATCCCTGAGTTTAACTCCATCATTGGGCAGCGCCTGGATTTCAGTGCTATCGATCTGGAGAGGCTGAACCGAATGTACAACTGCAGTGAGTACCTCTGGGTCTGAGGACTGGGTAAACCCCCTGACCTTACGGGTTTCCTGTACATTTTCCTTTGTGTTAATTTTGTTAATCTGTCCATTTCATTAAGGACATTAGTTTCCCTATCCTTAGAAAAAATTGTAACACCTACCTCACAAGATGGTTATGAAAATCAATTATGTGTTTGTGTTCTGTAAAGTGAAAATATTGGACCAATGTAAGGAGCTGGAATTGTCCAACTCCTTCAGCTTCCCTTTGAAGGGTGCATCCTTATGTAAAGCCCAAGATAGTTATAGGCTTGAAAGTATTTTGTATCTTAAATTCTTTGTCCAGGTTAGTGGTTCCTGGAGTCCTCTAATGCTCAGAGATGGGATGTTTTCTAAAATGGCCCCACTGGTCTTCAGAGACACATTCTTTAATCCTGTTCAATATGTATGTAGAGAAGATCTACTAAGAACAAAGCCCAGCATAATAGGTACCTTATTCTTGATCTAAAGGAGTCGATGGTTGGCATTTACAGAAAAGCATGATGGTAAGCCTTTTTATACTTTGACTCTGTGAAGTGTGTAGGGCTGCATCTGTGTTGGCAGTTTCTGCTATCTAATGCATGACGGTAGGATTTACAATTGAGAAAAATCAAGACAACGAAAGGCTCATTCATGATCTTGCTAAACAATGACATCTTAGTAGCCTAAGTCATTAGGTATTTGACATGAGAGGCCTTAAATTTTTAACCAGGTGACAAACATATCATTTGCAGCCACAACTCACACCCTTTTGGACCACTGTGATTTTGAGAAGGCAAACATTTGTGGGATGATTCAGAGTACCAGAAATGATGCTGGCTGGGTCCATGAGGACAGCACTCAGCCTGGACAAGCGGATCACACCTTGGTGGGACAATGCACAGGTCAGTGAAGGCAGCAAGGAAGTACATTGAGGAGGTTCACCAGGTTCAAGGGGAAATGGCAGCCAGCATGTTTGGCCTCAGTTGGAAGGCTAGTTATCAAACCTGGAACTCTGAATAAGGACAAAAACCATTTCTCATATCCTTATTATTAACGCAATAAAAAGCATCCAGGTTCTGGGCATGCAAAAGAAGGGTTCATTTAAGCGATGACAAAACTGATACAGACATAATGGTTGATATGACTTTGTACTTGTTGGTTATCTAGTTTATATATAGTGTGTGTAACACAGGAAACTCTACTCAATATTTTGTAATAACCTATAAGGGAAAAGAGTCTGAAAAAGAATATCTATATCTCTATATATATCTGTATGTCTATCTATCTATCTGAATCACTGTGCTGTATACCTAAAACTAACACGACACTGTAAATCAACTATACTTCGATAAAAATTTTTTTTAATTTTAAAAAATATATGACTCTGTGGGACTTCCCTGGTGGTGCTGTGGTTAGGAATCAGCCTGCCAATGCAGGGGACACGGATTCGATCCCTGGTCTGGGAAAATCCCACATGGCGCGGAGCAACTAAGCCCGTGTGCCACAACTACTGAGCTTGTGCTCTAGAGCCCACAAGCCACAACTACTGAGCCCGCGTGCCACAACTACTGAAGCCTGCGTGTGTAGACCCCTTGCTCCTCAACAAGAGGGGCCACTGCAATGAGAAGCCTGCACACTGTAACAAAGAATAGCCCCCACTCGCCACAACTAGAGAAAGCCTGCAGGCAGCAACAAAGACCCAGTGCAGCCAAATACGTATATATATATGACTTTGTAAAGTAGGGCAATGTCTCTAACAGCAGTGTCCTCCAGTGGAACTACAGTGCACACCACATATGTAGTGTAAAATTTTCTAACAGTCACATAAAAAAGAAACAAGGGAAATTCTCTTTAGTAATATACTTAACCCCATATATCCAAAATCTTAACATTTCAATGTGCAATCAATGTAAAAACTATTAATGAGATACTTCACACTTATTTACAGTAGGTATTTGAAATCTGGTGTGTGTTTTATCCTTACAGCGCATCTCACTTTGGACTGGCCACAGTTCAAGTACTCAATCGCCATATATGTTTGGTAGCTGCCATATTGGAGAACAGCTTCAGATAGTTCCTGTACATGGTTTGTGCAGTGAAAAAGCCATAAAGTCAGGAGAGACCCGGGTTTAAAATCTGGCTCCACCACTTGCTAATGGTGACCCCAGGTAGTTGTTTTTGTTGTTGTTGCTGTTTAAGTCTTTTGGCTTTTTGTAAGCCTCTCTGACCATCAAGCTATTGATCCTTCACAGCGAGCATGTAAGGAGATAATGCATATAGAATCTTCAAAGGCAGACCAGCAGCCTTACTCCCTACTTTTTCCCCCCATCGTCCCTTTCTCTCCAGAGGTTCTATTTATTTTTCAATTTCTATCTTAACACCCTTTTATTACGTGCTTGTCATTGAAATTGTACCAACCCTATTTGGAAGCAGGTGAGGTTATAGATTATAATAGCCTTTTAAAGACTGGACTATCATCAAGTCCCTTAGTCCATGCCTGTGTGAGAGTTGCTAGGAGTTCCTTCACAGAAGAGACCCAGCTTATCACCCAGATGCCAGGCCACCAGGGTGAATGTCAGAGGTTATCAACAATTGCCACTCTTCCTCGCGCCTTGGCAAAGGGCAAAAGTCTCTGTTACACATCAGATTATTAAACACGTAATCTCCAGTTTCCAAAGGGTGATCTACGCCTGAAGTTCTCTTTAAATTTCCATCATAGCCTCTAATCTAATCTCTCCCGTGGGCTTGCTGCTAGGCTAACGTGCAAGTTCCAGCTAAACAGAAAGGTGATCTCCGTGTGAGAGGAGTCTGTTGAAAGAATATTCTAGCATTTCAGTAGGAAAGGAAAGGACCACAGCCCAGAGAAGTAACTAGAAAAGCTTTCTCGGGTTAACTTGACCAGCCATTATGCTTCTTCCACAGGAGGCACATAATGGGACAGCGTTTCCTCTGCTAGAGAGCACTGCCTTATTCAGGTAGATGCATAGACTCAAAGAACTCGAAGGATGGAAGCCACTTCCCACTTGAATCCCAGAGAGATGAATGAATACCCAGTTAGTGGCAGCTCTAGGGCAAGAATTCAGGTCTCCTGACTCCTCAGTTTGAGTTATTGGACTCGCACTTCATACTTCTGAACTCACCTGGTGGAATTCCTGAGCAAGGATCACCAGGAGACCTTCTTAGCCCTGTGAGCTATTGTTTACCTTAACCCAAGCCCTCAGCAATTCACGGCACAAAAGTCTAAGGCTAGTAAGGTAAAGTATTGAGAAGAACATACCGGCGAATATAATTTACCCTGATGATATATTAAAGGCATTATGGTATTTTTCAGCTTTGTGGAAAGCTTATTTAAACATCCTTGCTCATGCCCCATATGTGAGGCAGGGTGAGGCAGGGACTCATATTGTCAAAGTACCTGGAACTGTAGATGCTCACTTCATATTTACTTGATGAAATGTTTTGAGTGGAGCATTTGGTAAGAGGTTGAGTATTGGAGTAAGTTTAGATGACTTCTTTATATGCAAGAATTGTTCATTGCCCTTGACTTTGAAAAAGTGTGCTGGTTTTCCAAGTGATGTATTTGTTTAGCCACCTGCTTGTTTTGGGGGAGAGAATTTTGAGATACGTGAGTTGGGCAAACCCAGCCTCTGGCATAAATGTAGACCCTTTATCCCCTCTTTCTTAGTGTTCTTCCAAGGCTTTCTTTACATTCAGGAGAAATCCTCAGTTGGTCCCTAATATGCCTTGAATGCCCCTTCTTAGGACACAGTAAAGGTGATTCTTTACTATTGATAGTACACCCAGTTATTAGGCTACAAAAGGGTGAAACTGAACCCTTCTCATTGTGAATATTTAAAATCCAATTCCTAAAACTTTGAATCCCACAGTTTCTTATACAGCTGGGTGGCCAGCTCTTTTCCTTGGAATGAATCTCTAAACAACGAAGTTAATGAAGAAAATGGAATTCATCTCACAGACACTAAATTCCATAAACTTTGCTTAAAGCCTGTATTTCATTAAGTCAGAGGTGTACATTTCACAACCTTGGGAACAAAGGCAATCAAAGGAGGCAGTGGAGAGCTGTGACTTTGACCAGCAATTCTGTCCATGGAGACAGACAGAATATTTACTGACAAACAACCTTTTTATTTTCCCCAGAAGAGTTCTAGCCTTTGTTGCCTGGACGATGGCTGTTGCTCACTGTTTCACTTTGCCTGGGCTGAGGGCACCCTGGGGTATTTGTGGCCAGAGATGGGACTTTAGGGTTCTCTCTCCATAGGTGCCGGCTACTTCATGTACTTCAATACCAGCTTGGGGATAGCAGAGGAGGCAGCCCTGTTGGAGTCTCGGATTCTTTACCCAAAGAGGAAGCAGCAATGCCTGCAGTTTTTCTATAAAATGACAGGAAGTCCTTCAGACAGACTCATCGTCTGGGTCAAGAGGGATGACAGTACGGGCAACATTCGCAAGCTGGTCAAGGTGAAGACCTTTCAAGGTATTTAAAGGCATCCTGCGAGGACTGATTGGGCTTCATATTGGGGATTGTGCTGTTTCTCCTCCTTCCCCTCCCTCTCCCTTTTCACTCTCCTCCCGCTCGTCATTCTTCCCACTCTTCCTCCTCTGTCTCCTCTTCCTTCCTTTCCTCCACCTCCCTTCTGCCTCTTTGAAATGCATAATGCCTGGCATGTTTTAACCACTCAATGGATGTTTTAACCATTCAGAAATTGCTGGTTCAGGTGAGGTTGACATATACTATTGTAAGAGGCCAATCAGGGAAAGAAAAAAGAAGGCCAATCAGAATATAAAAATCTAGTTTTCACTAGAGCTTTGGAGAAAGCCAGAATAGAGAAAATTGGTGATTCAAAGGTGGAGACTGGAAGGTAAAAGGGAAGCGGGAATTGATGCTGCTGGAGAGAAGTGGTTAAATAGTGGACCATAAGTGTTTCTGCATCTGTTTCAGCAAACTGAACGATACCATTATTTAATACACTGAGGTAACTTGAAACCTACTTGTGAAGTTGGTGGCAAGCAAGCGACTTGTATACATTAACTTCACTAAAATCACTTATATATTCCTTAGTGATGCTTTATGTATTTCTATAAGAAGATCATGAAAACCTTAAAATGCTAAGGTAGTTAGTTGGTTGTGAGAGTAATCTGGCTGAAAATCAAGATCCAGGGTTATAAAAGCTAAGTACTTACATTCTTTTATTGTGGTGGCGGTTCGTTCATAAATAGAAGAGGAGAGACATGTTTTTCTAGTTTTCCATTCAACAAAGAATTTCTCAATTAAAATGAGATAAAGGAAGCATTCTTTGTGTACTTCTAGAAGAAGTTGCTGTTCTTGAAGGGTTGAGGCTTCCTTAGTAAAGGCTACTCAGAAGAATGGGGGCCCAAATTGTCTCTACCCAGGTCACTCTGTGGGTAGAGAATGCTACAAATAATGGTTTTGAGGGGTTCACTTTTCTGGCTGAAATTTACAGAGCATCTTTATCAAATAGAGGGATGACAGCTAGGTGCCGTTTAAGAGTTGAGAATTTGCTGTGTTACCAAGGACTGTAAATATGGACATATGAAATTGCCATTGTTAGACTTTTGACTTATCAAAGGTCTGTTTTATATGGTTCAGCCCAATACTTGCGCATTCAGTGCTAACATTAAGGGGGTGGGGTGCATTTATACCAACAAGCCCATGGGAAAGCCCAGAACCTGCAGAATGGAATAATAATGGAAAACAGATTCATGATTAAGACTTTTATGATAAATCAGAGTGTGTCTTTTTTTTTTTTTTTCTTTTTTAGCTATTTTCCCATACTAGATATGTGACTTTGGAAAAGTTCCTTAACAAGTTTATAGCAGTTCTTCTCTCCTGTGTTTGTTGTGAAGATTACATGAGATCGTTCATGTAAAGCACCTGCCACAGTACGAGGCTCCAAGTAAGTGCTCCAGAAATGTTGGTCACAGTTGTCACCAATTTTATTCTCTGTCCTCAGGAGATTTTGACCAAAATTGGAAAATTGCCCATGTTACACTAAGAGAGGAAAAGAAGTTTCGCTACCTTTTCCAGGGCACAAAGGGTGACCCCCAGAACTCGAGTGGGGGAATTTACCTGGATGACATCACTTTGACAGAAACCCCATGCCCCACAGGGGTTTGGACGGTCCGGAAATTCTCTCAAGTCCTGCAGAACACGGTTAAAGGGGACAAGCTTCAGAGCCCTCGATTCTACAATTCAGAGGGCTACGGTTTGGGGTTGACCTTGTACCCTCATGGCAGAACGGGCTCCGAGAGCTCTGGGTACTTGGGACTTGCCTTTCACCTGTGCAGTGGAGAGAATGATGCTGTCCTGGGGTGGCCAGTGGAGAACAGACAGGTGATAATGACAATACTTGACCAGGAACCCGATGTCAGGAAGAGAATGTCCTCCAGCATGGTGTTCACTACCTCCAAGTCCCAGACATCTACAGGTAGGTGGCTAGAAGACCCGCCCCTCCACCTGGAAGGGCCAACAGACACAGTTCTCATCTGTATAGGAGAGATTAACTTTCCCCTCACATTTCCTCCTTGGGCACATCTACAGCAATGTCATGTTGGAGCATTAAATTAAAATGTTCTTGTTTCTTTCTTCTTTCATTGAAGTGTAGTTGATTTACAATGTTGTGTTAGTTTCTGGTGTACAGAAAAGTGATTCAGATATACATATATATTCTTTTTCGTATTCTTTTCCATTATGGTTTATTACAGGCTATTGAATACAGTTCCTTGTGCCATTCAGTAGGACTTTGTTGTTTATCTATTTTATATACAGTAGTTTGCATCTGCTGATCCCAAACTCCTAATTTATCCCTCCCATCCCCTTTCCGCTTTGGTAACCAGAAGTTTGTTTTCTATGTAAGTGAAAATTTTCAGCGTCATCTTATCTCTCTCTCTTTCCTGAATTCATCCATCAAGCATCTAAGTAAGGGCTTGCAAGGTGCCAAGCTCTGTGCCAGCTCCTTAGAATACAAGCAAACTGGGCAGTTCCTGCCTCACTGAGCTCAGTCCGAGAAGACAGATCCAGGTAATCATTTATCAAATACTCAGAATTTGCGAGTCTCTGTGCAGAACTAATGCACTGAGTCCTAAAATATTACTCATTGTCAGTATGTCAGTATGAATAAAGGAATGGGCAAACTGTTTTTTTTTCAAAAGAAGAGACTTAAAACTTAAAAGGAAGAAGCTATAGCTCTCTCTTCCCCTTCATTGAGAAGTCACTCAGTAGTGGACAGTGGCCCTCCACAGGGCTGGTTCTCTGCTCCACCCCCCTCCCAATTCTCAGTTTTAATTGTCCTGGAAAGAGTAAATAACCTGATTTTTTTCCAACACATTTTTTCTGATTAACAAAGCTCTTATGGGTAAACAACAAGGTCCTACTGTACAGCACAGAGAACTGCATTCAATATCCTATGATAAACCGTAATGGAAAAGAATAGTAAAAAAAATGTATATATACATATAACGGAATCACTTTGCTGTACAGCAGAAATTAACACATTGTAAATCAACTATACTTCAATTTAAAAAAAGCTGTCTATACTCATTAAAGACAAATGGAAAGTGAAAAGTAAAGCGATAACATGATTTTTCTGTAACCTGTAACTTTGCAGCAATAAATGGCTCCGTCATCTGGGACAGGCCGTCTGTCACGGGGTCCTATGACAACAACTGTGCCTGTTTTAGAAGCATCGACTGGGGCTGGGATGCTATCATCTCCCACCAAATGCTGAAAAGGAGGAGTTTTCTTAAAAATGACGACCTTATAATGTTTGTGGACTTTGAAGGTATTTTGCTGGTTTTCCTAAATAAATAATGCTATGTTCTGGGTGTTCTATTGACTTTACATGGATTTTTTTAAAGCATCTCATGGAAGGTGGGGATCTTTTGGGGGAACTAGGTTAAAAAAAAAAAAAGATGTGCTCTAAGAGAACCACATTTTACTCTTTTATTCAAAGACTCCCATCTTGATTTTAACTGTCCTGGGGAGAAACTAAAATTTTAGTGTCACCTTTTTGTATAACTTATCAAATGTGACAGTTTTCTGACTTCAATTTAGTTTCAATCAGTCTATCCATACTCACTTTATGCTTCTCTTCTCAAGTTAAATAAATAAAAGCGTGATTGGACTACTTTAAACATAAACATAGCAAAAAAAGAATGAAATCTTGCCATGTGCAACAACATGGATGGACCTGAGGGGCATTATGCTTCGTGAAATAAGTCAGATAGATAAAGACAAATACTGTATGTTTTTGCTTACATGTGGAATCTGAAAAACAAAGCAAATGAACAAATAAAACAGACTCACAGATACAGAGAACAAACTAGTGGTTACCAGAGGGGAAAGGGGTAGGGGTAGGGACAAAACAGGGGCAGGGGATTAAGAGGTACAAACTACTATGTATGAAATAAGTTATGACGATGTAATGTACAGCACAGGGAATATAGTCAATATTTTATAATAACTTTGTATGAAGTGTAATCTATAAAAATGTCAAACAACTATTTATACACCTTAAAACTAATATAATATTTTAAGTCAACTATACTTCAATAAAAAATAATCAATCTATAAAATAGCTGGCATTATGAAAATCCGCTGGATTCAACGCCACTTTTCTATGTCACTAAAGGTGACGACCAAGAAGGGTAGAGGCAGCCCAGGGAGCTTTCTCCAGGAGTGGAAGTGAATTATTGTCAGATTTAATCATATATCTTCCTCACCACCCTTTGTCTCTTTCCTCGAGATATCACCCACCTTAACCAGACTGAAGTTCACATTAAAGACAGCAGGCTGATCCCCCAAAGCCTCGTTCTCCAAGGCCAGGAGCAGCCGGCTTCAGAAGAAGGTTCGGGAAAGGCCTCCTTAGAGAAAGCCCTACTGGGCGGCCTGGACCAGGGGCAGCGCAGCCGACAGAAGCGGTCGGTGGACAACGCGGGCCCCATGGAGGACCACAACTGGCCACAGTACTTCAGAGACCCATGTGACCCGAACCCTTGTCAAAACGAAGGCATCTGTGTGAACGTGAAGGGGATGGCGAGCTGCAGGTAGGCTCTGTGGCCTGGGGCGGCAGGTGTGGGTCGGCAGAGGGGAGCCCTATGTCTGCTTACCCTGCTAAAAGGCACAGTTCTCAGGTCAGGGCATCCACGCCATCAGATGGTCAACCGTGTCGGTCCTTGACTCCACAAAGCCGTGCCTGGAATCAGAGGGCAGAGCAGGGGTCCTGCCAGAGCAGAAGAGCCCCAAATCTCCTGTCTCTGCACGTGTATCCCTTTGCTACCTCTGGGACATTGTCAACAGCATCTTGAATGTTGTTGGGATTTTGAACTCCACTGCAGGGCTCAAAAATGACCCAGAGCTTTTTATTCTTTTTTTTAATATCTATTTATTTATATATTTATTTGGTTGTACCGGGTCTTAGTTGTGGGAGGTGGGTTCCTTAGTTGAAGCTTGCAGACTCCTTAGTTATGGCATGCGAACTCTTAGTGGCATGCATGTGGGATCTAGTTCCCTGACCAGGGATCAAACCTGGGCCCCCTGGGATCTAGTGGCATGCATGTGGGCCCAAACCTGGGCCCCCTGCAATGGGAGCGTGGAGTCTTATCCACTGCACCACCAGGGAAGTCCCGACCCAGAGCTTACAGCATCAAGGCTCCACCACAGGGACTCAGGACCAAGCTTAAACCTTCCCTGACTGTAAATGTTATTACTGCTATTAATTATTATTTCTATTGTCCATTAGTTCAATTGTACTATTATCATATTTACGTTTTCAATAATAAGAAGAAGAATATCTGATATTTGGGGGCTGCTTGCTACGTGTCACGTGCTCCCCCGAGCAGTACGCATTCATGATCTAAATTATTCCTCACAGCCACCCTGTGACATAAAGGCCCTTCTTATCCCCGTTTAGGGCATAAGAAATTCGAAGCTTAGAGCAGTAAGTAATTTGTCTGAAATTACCCAGATAGTAAATGCTGGAGCTTAGACTTGCAATCCAGGTCTGTCTGTCTGCACGGTTTGCTATATTTAATAGTTCTTTTTATAATGTGTGTTATTCACATAAAATATTTCATAAAAGGATGTATGTGATGACAGAAGCCTCAGTTTCATTTGATAGAATAGTAGCAGATGTGGGAGCCGGTCTGCTTGGCTCAAAACATCTACATTTCTTCTCAGCTCTTTCTGATCTCCACTTCGTTCTTTCTTTTTTAAACTTTTATTTTGAAATAATTTTAGATTTACAGATACATTTCAAAAATGCAACAGAGTTCCCCGTACCCTAAAGTCAACATCTTACATAACCGTTGTACATTAGCAAAGGCAAGAAATGAGCATTAACAAAGGTAAATACTATTAAAAATAGTATTAACTAAATGACACACCTTATCCAGATTTCCCCAGTTTTTCCACCAATGCACTTTTTCTGTTCCAGGATCCAATTCAGGACCCCGTGTTCCGTTTAGTTTTCATGTCTCCTTAGCTCCTTCAATCCTGAGCGGGTCGTTGGTCTTGTCTTTCATTATCTTGATACTTTTGAAGAGCGTTGATCAGTTATTTTACAAATTGTTCCTCAATTTGAGTTTATCTGATGTCTTCTCATGATTATATTGAGGTTGTACATTTTGGGTAAGAAGAACCAAGACGTGATATGACCTTCTCAGTGTGTCATGTGAGCGGTACCGGATGTCACTATATGTTATTACCGGTGATGTTAACCTTGTCCTCTGGCCAAGAGGGTGTCTGCCAGCCCTCTCTCCTGAGAAGTTACCATTCCTCACTCTTTAATTAACACATGTCTTGGGAGAGACACTCGGAGACCATGCAGACATCTTACCTTTCCTCAACCCTCACCCACTAATCTCAGCATCTGTTGGTGGAGTTTGCTGAACCGTTACTACTGTGTGTCAGGAAATACATTCTTTAAGTGTCCCAAACCTTCCTCCTGAACTTTGCATATGGTAGCCAAGAGGACAGGGTCTGGAGACAGACCTTCAGAGATTAGACTTCAAGAGTGAGACACCCACTAACTGCGTGGCCTTGAGCAAATTATAACTCTTCTGTAAGATAAGGATGATGAGAATGGCCTGGTAATAACCACCACCTCAAAGGCTTGTTCCAGGATTAAATTAATTGACTTGTGTAAAGCACTTTGAACGAGGCCAGGTGCGTGTAACTGCTGAGTGTCCCCTGCCATTGTTGCTGTGTTGGTCTTGTTGTCAGGAAGCCCTTGGGGCTCAGGTGGTTCCCACATGCCCCTGTGTCCTGTCTCCCCAGGTGCGTCTCTGGTCACGCCTTCTTCTACACTGGGGAGCGATGTCAGGCCATGCAGGTGCACGGCAGCCTCTTGGGCCTGATGATCGGAGGCACGGCCAGCATGGTTTTCTTGACCTTCACCATCATCTCCATCCTTCGCCAAAGGCCAGGCAGTGATGCCCGTTGACATCAGCTAGGCTGCAGAAGCACCTCCTGCCCTTGGGCCCTCCCTTTCCTTCCCGTGCTCATTGCAGTTTGGGGCAGCTTCCGTCGACCTTGCTTTGCCTCCAGCCTCTTGTGTGACCCTTACGGTTTTCCTGTCCCCACCCTCACATGGTTCTGTTACCCTGCTCTGTGCTCCAAATGTATCTAGTGTGTCCTGTGATGACACTCTTATCCCTTAGTTGTAAATCCCTTGTTTAATAGACTGTCTTTCCTGTAGACCGTAAGCTCTACGTGGGCAGACCCACCTTTACTGTGTTAGCCCAGTGCCTGGGAGTCTGCCTGGCCCGGCATGCATGGTCACTCAGTAAAAATGAATAAATGAGCCAGTAATTGAATGAATAACTAAGATATAGAAACTCTCTCCTTTCTACTGCAAGTAAGATGTATACAATGAAGTGCATATGTTTTTTGTACTAGAATCAAACACTCAAATACCTGTTTTCCATCAGACACAATAGGTTTATTATTCTTTTAGGGTCTTGTGTGTTAAAGAATTTCAAATAAAGATTCCTCCTAGCAGCAGCATTTGCTTTCCTCCTCTGATTCTAAGGGAAAGTCTTTAATAAATTCAACAACTATTTCGTCAGTACCTTCAAGGTGTTCAGAATTGCATATGAATTTGTGTGTGTGTGTGTGTGTGTGTGTGTGTGTGTGTATGTGTGTGTATGGAGGGGGAGAATCATCCAAAAACTCTTTCTCAGATCTTTTTAAATTTTAAAGTACATTTTAAGGGACTTCCCTGGTGGACCACTGGTAAAGAATCCGCCTTCCAATGCAGGGGATGCGGGTGAGATCCCTGGTCGGGGAACTAAGATCCCACATGCCACGGGGCAACTAAGCCCACGTGCTGCAACTACTGAGCCCACGCGCCACAGCTACAGAGCCCATGCACTCCGGAGCCCGCGCGCCACAACTAGAGAGAAGCCCGCGCACTGCAACAAAGATTCCACGTGCCTCAACTAAGACACAACGGAGCCAAAAATAAAAACAAATAAATAAAATATTTTAAAAATAAAGTATATTTATATCCTGTTCGTGTATAAAATTATTAACAAATTGAAAGTATCAGGTAGAAGAGAATTTAAGGGAAGTATTTGTAGACACACTTTCTTTCCGTGGTTCCTAGGAGACAAAACTACCCGAGGCAAGAAAGTTCCAAGAGAGATCAAGTAAGAAGGAAAGCTGAGGTGTCCATCCCCAATCAGCACAAGCCCCACAGAGAGCTGGCTCTAGAAGTTTACTAAAAGAAAATCTTTCAAGGAGCCTGAATGGTCCAGGCTTTAGGTTACCAGCTTTCTAAGTACATACTTCATGACCACTCTGGAAACAAACGCGAGGGGTTAAGAAGAGTCCCTTTAATGCAAAGGTGTGAGAAGAGTTTGGAACAGGTGAAACCTCAACCCCCAGCACTGACTCTCCAGCCTGAGGTGCATCAGTATCCCCTGGAGAGCTGGTTAAAACACAGATCGTAGGCACCACCCCGAGAATTTCTGATTCAGTAGATCTGGGGTAGGGTCTAAGAATTTGCACTTCTAGCAGGTGCCCAGGTGATGCTGGTGCTGAGAACTGCTGCTTTAGTGGACGGAAAAGAGGTCTGGACGTCAGGATCCCTGGCTGCAGGCCTGGATGGGCCATCTAACCAGCTCTGCAATTGTCGTAAAATCACTCATGCTCTTGGTCTTTGTTTCCTAATCTGTCAAACGGAAGTAATAGTTGACTACCTCCTCCCAGCCCACTTTAACATCTACAGGGTTACAGAGTAATAAAATGGGATTATGGATAAGAAGGTAGAGTTAAAAACATATGCAAAGTGTGCTGTTTAATTTTCAGAGTAGATGAGAAGCTACCCGGCCACCCAGCCAGTCTTCATCTCCAAAGACCAAATTGGAAATAACCTCCAGCTTTGCTTCTCTACATGCTTCACAGCCCTGCAAATCCACAACTGACTTTAAGGCTGGGCTTGGAGAAGGCGTTCCCTCCACACCCCTGTGTCTTTCCTTAGAAGGGAGCTCCAGGCACTGTGGTTGCTGCTATTGTTTTTCTCTTGTTTTATTAGAAGGAAATGTGCTCTGGGCCATGCCTGGCTTAGATCTGGTCCAGCTCAGAGGAGAGGCCCCATCCTAAACAGAGCACGACATTTCCTGTACACCTGAGTTCTCTCTGAAGGAAGCAGAAGCCCAAATTTCAAGGGTAACTTAGAATTTTGATCTAGTATTAGAAATGAAAACTGCTAAAACAATGATGAGGAGGTACCAGGCTGAGGGTAAAACATATTTCTCAGCACCAGCACCATACCCACCATCTTGGTTCATCTCCATTGATGATGTATGGTCATCCCTGTTGATTGCATGATTGATTAGGGATCTGGCTCATCATAGACCAGACAGTGTATTAGCTTTTCTCTGAGCCTGAAGTTCTCCATCGTACCAGGAGGATTAGCAGATACTTTATTCTTTTGAGGAGTTGAGGTGTTGATGGATGAGTAGGCATCTGTCATGGGGAGGTGGATAGAGAAATAAGCATATCACATCCTTAGGCAGTGTGGGATTTGGGATTTAGATGAGCAATGTGAAAAACTGGGAAGCCCTCTCTGTATGCGGGTACTTGGATTCCTTGGTCTTATGTAGTGGGGCTGAATCAGAGTAGTTTGAAAGTCTGAAAATGTCTCATGCTTCCCCCACCCTGTTCTTTATCCTGCCATGTGGGGCTACGTGGTACCCTGGGAAGGGGAGAACAAAAAGACAGGAAGTACTGAATCCCTGAGAACTACGTGGATCCGAGCCTGCCATACCAGTCTTGGACTGCTTACCTACATGCTTTTTTGGCTAGAGAAATAAACTTGAATTTTAAGTGGCCATTATTTTGAATCTGTGTTGCTCACAGAAAACGTAGTCCTCATGGTTAAGATGGTTTCTATGGGGTCGGCACATGACTCAGGCTAAGTCAATCACAATTCCTTGCTCTGCTGTAGACACATGTACTGATGGGGAAGAAAAGAGTTTCTCTTCCTTTTAGATCTGAGCCTCCGATTCATAAGCCCCATAGATTTCTTTCCTCGAAGATCTGTCTTGGAATGAAATAAATACACAGAGGGAGACAAAGCCACAAAGGGAGAAAAAGAACTCTGAGAGCATTGTTTGAGCCCCTGAATCCAGCTGAGCCTGAAGGTGTACCAATCCAGTATCTTCCCCAGTTACAGGAGCTAATAAATGTCCATGCCTGCTTCAACTAGTTTGAGTTGTGGTTTCATTATTTGTAACAGAGAGATCTTTAAGTGACTCAACTGCTGCAGCACATAATTGGCTCATCTGTAAAGAGAGGAAATAACGGGGATGAGTCTAAGGATTAAATAAAATCTTATATTACATTAAGATTATAAACTTGAATTGAGATGCACATGCTGGTGAGTTAATCAGCCTCTCTTATTTGCTCAGTGACTTATTCTTCCTTTCTGGCTTCATAATGGGCATGATTTTAAAGTCAAACCTTGGCAAAATGATGATATTGGATGTCAAGTATCTTCAGGGTTACTTTCAAAAACTCCTAATGATGAATTAAATGCAAAAATGTGGAGGGTGTATGTATTTTGATCCTGAGTAGAGATTGTATCTAAATCTGGGTTCTCTCTCCTGTGTGTGTATAATTTCTAAACACATACACACGGTTTGATACGAAATAATCATGGCTAACTTCATTCAACAGTCACTGTGTGCCAGATACTCTTCTGGGGGCTTTATAAGAAGCAACTCTTCACAATAATCTGTTAGACCTGCCCAGTTATTATCCCCTTTTGTGTTGTGGAAACAGAGTCACAAGAGACTTTACCCAAGGTCACAAAGCTAAGACATGCTGGGCTGACCATTGGAAAGCAGAAGGTCTGGCTCCAGAACGCAAGCTCTTCCCCACCACTTTTACGCAACCAAATCGGCTGTCAGTCAACACTAACGAACAACACAATGTGTTAATGCTGCAAACTGAAGCCGAGAATTCAAATAATCCAAGTAGCAAATCAGCTGCTGCTTCAGTCTGCCCATCACACGGGAAATCACGATGTAGCCAAGTTGATTAGGACCAATGTCAGTTGGTCCACCTGTGTTCCGACACAGCCTCGGGAATACACATCATCCCTAGGAAATCGTTATTTTCCTCCTATGTGTCTAAATGGCATCCAGCATTCTGAGAATGCTTGCTCTGTCTGTGGCAAGAATAAAAATAGTACCACTGGTCAGTGGAACTCCATGGAAACTCTTTTGCATGAAGAGTAAAGATTAAAATGGCAGGTACTCTCCCTTTGGGGAGTCGACCAGTTGGCTAATGGGGGGATCTACTTTCTTTTTTATTTAATTGGTTCTAATTATCTGTGTCTTTAGATAAATCTTTTATCATTTCCAAGTATTGGCTTCTAATTTGAGAGTTATTATGAAATCTGAAAGAGGTAAATATAAGAAACAAAGTAGAACTGCAAAGTATTAGCCATGTCCTATGGCATGTAATTTGAAGAGAGCCAGAAGGCATAACTGCCCCCAAATTGCTAACATGCCTTTGTGTTGGTGTGTCTGAGAGGCCTTTATGAAATTTAAGTAAGTTATTTGTGGATGGATTAAAATTAATTATTGCCCTAAAGTATCTGCCAGCTAATGTGGTCCTGAGAACACTGGGACACAGGCTAAAAATGTCTGGATGGCATGGAGGTGCTTTGATAGATTCCCCCAGACAGGTAAGGGCAGACTGTGGGCCACAAACACTTAGGAGTTCGGTTACTGACAGGGCAACATGTGGCAAAGTCAAAAGCTCCATTTCATGGCTTCATCCAGGGTCAATGTAGCTATTTCCCACGGCGGAGCAACTCTACCTTCAATAAAGCAACATAGCTGGCATCCTTTCACGCTCCATCAGAGACCAGAAAAGGAAGTAGTTCCATGTTTGCCCAGAACACTGGTCATTATGCTCTGGGCTGCCCTGAGATGAAATTATAAAGCAGGATTAAGGTTGGAGATGCCTTAACTTCTCCATCCTTTCCGTCACCACGTTGTCCCTCTCTCATTTTCTGTGCTCAGAGCTCTCCCTGCCATGGGAGTCTGCGTGCATCCCAGGGAAGCGGCAGAGTGTGGTGGTGACGTGCACACATTCTAGGTCAGACATTCTGCATTCAACACCTGACTCTATCATTCTTGAACTGTGTGACCCTGGGCAAGGGATTAACCTCTCTGTGCTTAGTTTATTCATCTGTAAAATAAAGAGAAAAAGAATATTTACTCAACCCTAGAAGGGGTTGTTGTCAGGCTTAAATGAGATTCTAGGACACAAACACATGGTAAGAACTCAATAAATGTTAGTTAACATAGATAGTTAACAGTCATTTTCAGTGGAGGGTAAATTTCATGTCATTTGCTGTGTCCCTCTCCTGGAGCCTAGCACATGTTAAGCCTCATCTCTCCTTGTGATTTTGTTTTCTGTTAGAGGGGTGTCCCATGTAAGGGAGAAAGGCTGAGAGCTATACTGAGGGTATGAGTAATATCCCAGGCATATGACACTCTCCCGCAGTCAGAAGTCATCTGCCTCTTATGCAAGGCCAGGTCAGCTTGCCCCTCTGCCCTAAGGGCCAGCCCTTTCGGCAATGGTACTGTTTACTTCTCCTGAATCTTCTTGGATCACACTTCAGCTGGCAGAGCCTGCAGCCTCCTCTTCATCGTGTGTCTGGAGACTAGACTAGAAACTTACCAGCTGCTGGCTGGTGTGTCACTTAGCCCTAGGACAGCTGCGGATTCAACACAGATTGAAAATGAAAGCCCAGCCCAGCAGTAGGTTCCTGTGGGTGAATGAGAAAAGGGAATAAGACCATCCTGGCTCATCCTCTTGAAGGTGCATTGATGGGCAAGTGTGAAGGCCCTGTGAAGCATGGAAGGCACCCATTTTTATTTCTCAAACTACCTTCCACACTCCTGTCTGGAATGGGGTGACTGGGTGATTTCCGGGGCTGCTTTTAGCTTTGCCTTTAGATCTATAAATAAGATTCTGTCCGTGAGGAAGGAGAAAAAACAGAAGGAGGGGGCTATCCTGGCTAGTATCTCGCAGAAATGTACACCTGCCAGTAAACCCATCACACCTACTGGAACTATGTGCCTGGAATGCTGGCTCTCCCCATACCTTGGCATCTCTTTCTACATCATTTCTTTTCCTCCTGCAAGGATCATAGTATTGATATAGAAGTGTTAGGAGGTGGGGACAGAGAGTGATTCTTTCGTGCCTGGTTTCTGCCATTCTGTTCACAGTCTCGAGTTATTTGTCCTCTGCACGCTGCCCTCCAGGCTCTCATCCACGGGTCCACAGTAGCTGCACACCTTTGAGGTTCTGTCAAGGGGCTCAGGGAGGCGCTTCCTCTAATGACCACCAGGTGGCGATCAAGCCTCAGGAGAAGCTGGCGGGCTGCTGGGGAGGAGCCGGAGCTTGGAGGCCAACTGTCACTCATCAGCCCAGCTGGCCATCCCGTCAGGACTGCCCTGACCAGGACAGCTGTGAACAGAGCGCCTCTGGGCATGGGAAGCGCTCACAGTTCCAGAAAAGCAGTAAAGGGATGTACGAATTTCCTCGGTTAATCAAAACCAAACGCCTCTTGCCACCGCTGCTGGAGGTTGGGGCTATTTGGCAGGATGGAGGACCGAGGATGGTACCCATTAAAATTAGTTCCCAAGAAGGCGGGGCCCGGAGTCATCCCTGGATCCTGGGAAGTGGGCTGTGACAGCAGTCTGCCCAGGACTTGCCCAATCAGTTCCTGTTTCTTTTCATGCTGAGAAAAAGCCTTTTTTTTTTTTTTTTTTTTTTTTTCTGGACTCCTGGGTTTGTTCTATTTAGTTTCTAAGAGTCACCAGCATACTTCCTTTGGGACTTGGCTCCGCATTAAAAAATAAAAACCCTGGAGTGGGAACGGACTTGAGTAACCCCCATCCTTGGCCCATTCTTGCAGGGGGAACACTCATGACCTTTCAACTCTTCATCTCAAAGTTTACAGGTGAAACGGAAAGAATAGATGTCTAGATTATTATTCTAAAAGTAGACAAGATGCCTGTATGTAGACCACACACAGCCCACATGGGAAAATAGTATTCGGAGACCAATAACAGGGGTCTGGCACAGGGCGGGCTTTTGTAATCGTGCCCATCTTTTCTTCTTTCTTTTTCTGTCTGCTCCATATTCACTAAGAATAGAGTCATGAAAATTGTTTCCTCTCTAGAATGTGCCAGAGGATAAACTTAGACATCTGTCTACCCGGACATAAGGAAAGGTGGGGTGGTGAGGTTGGTAAATGGGAAGTAATCAGGGCCTTCATCGTCACCTCACTCCTTCAGTACCATGGATGGGGGTACTGGGGTGGGGGGGCTATGTCACAGGCCTGGCCCAGGGGGCAATTCCATTCTCTTCTCTTGGCCACCGCTTGACACCGGCAGAGATACGGGACGGTTTGCAATGAGCCTCCAGAGGGACAGGTGGCCTGTGAGCGACGCTGCTTCTCCGGGAAGGAAGGGTGCCTGAAGTCTGCCACGTGGGCGCATTTGAAACCGGGGAGACAGTGCTCAGAGCAGGCCTCCCCTGGGGACCCACACATCACAGGCTCTCCCACTTCCCCAGACTTTCATCCTCTGGGACCTGAGCTCTAAGGGCCCTGGAGTAGTCACAGCTGGAAGTTGAGCTCCAGGGGGTCCCCACCTGCAGGAGGGTTCTGAAGGCACCTGGGGTCGTGGGGCAGGCCTGGGCCTCTGATGGTCCTCCCTACACTGTTGGGCAACAGAGGCCCAATATATGCCCACTGGGCTGTGTGTGCCAGGGGCTGAGTCACGCCCGGGACTCCAGAAGAGGCACTGGACCCTTTTGGGAAGCGCAGAAGGTCAATGTAAAGGCATGTTTTGGGGCAACATTGTCCAAAGACTGCCAACCAGCATGTGTGCTTTGGGCCTCTTAAGAAAAATCATCTTGTCACATATAGGATTAGCTTGAAGGAAATCTTCAAAGTCAACCATTTGTTGAGTGCCATCTCACTCCCTCATGGGTACCGGATGAAGCGTGCCCTACCCATCCTAATTCAGGGCTCTCCTGATGACCCTCGACACCCAGGCTTAGAATGCCCCTGGCCTCTCACTAGGGTCATCAGAGCTTACTATCCCCTCCCCAAAGCTCCCCTGTGGTCAGCCTCTCTCTGTCTTTCAAAGAGATAATGGAAATAATCTATTATTTGCATGATACTTAGTTTCCAAAACATGTTCCTATAAACTATGGTTTTGGGGCCTGACAACAGCCTTGAGAGGTAATTAGAATGATCCCTATTTTTCAGATGAGCAAACCAAGGACCAGAGAACTTTAGTGAAAGGCCCAGGGGAGTGAGGAAAGGTGTCTTTCTGTTCCGGGAGCCGTGTTCTTTCTGCTACGCCACACCAATGAGACAGTAACTCGTCCTCCAAGAAAGAAGGCTGATGCGTATCTCCCGGCCTTTCCTCCTTTCTGGGAAAGACGCGAAGCTGCAATTTTCTGGGGCTGATACCCCGTGCTTGTCAGTAATCTCCAAGGACAGTTTATAACAGTGTGGCTTTCAGGCCAGCTTGGAGGGGCAGGAGTTATATGGAAGAGAAGTATTTGGGGCCTTACGGATTTATGCCCCCTACACCTCCCATATATGTAAGCATCTCTGCAAAGACCAGCCCGGATGATGTGGTACAGGCCTGTTTTAATTCATTTTCCTACCCTGCTGTTCATATAGAGAAAGGAAGCAGAATAGCAGAACGCATTTATCTCTGATTTATGCTTTAAATATGTGTTTCCCGGTGTAGTAGCTTCTAGATACATGTGGCTCCTTAGCCCTGGAAATGTGCTGGGTACTTGTGGTGTAAAACACACACTAGATTGTGAACACTTAGTATTTTTAAAAAAAGGAATGTAAAATATCTCATTAAGAAGTTTACATAAATTACATCTTGAAATGCTAAGATTTTAGATCTGTTGGGTTAAGTCAAATGTATTACTGCAATTCATTTTATCAACTTACTTTTTGTAAAGTGGCTCCTAAAAAATGCAAAATACACGTGACTTATCATTCTACCAGACCGTGCAGCCCTCCCAGCATTCCTGAATAGTTCAAAGACGGCTGCATTCCTTTTCACATAACGTATTCGTAGGAAGCATGCTTTTCTTCCTGTTTATATGAATAAACTTCATAAAGCCAGGGGGAAGGTTCTTCAATATACAAAACTAAACACCTTCCTTTCTAAATGATGTATACATTGTCTTACAAAGAAAAACATCAGGGCAGGGAATTCCCTGGCGGTCCAGTGGTTATGGCTGGACCATAACATGTTTCCAGTGCAGGGGGCACGGGTTCCATCCCTTGTCGGGGAACTAAGATCCTGCGTGCCGTGAGGTGCAGCCAAAAAATAAATGTAAAAATATCCACACGCACAAAAAAAAAAAAGAAAAGGAAAACATCAGGGCAAAAGAGCAGAAAATTCCAGACAGAGTGCTGTGACCCATGCAAGAATGTGATGGCAGGTTAACCCCATGAGAGATGGATGTGTCTCCTGAGGTATGAAAACTTTTCCAGTTCCACGGACGGGCCGCAGGTGGCAGCACTTCATTGGGGGTGGGGAACTTGAAGGATGAGAAGTGCCCAGCATAGGAGGAGCATTTTGACTTGGTTTTTAAGGAGTGAGAGGTCAGATGAACAAAAGCTTAGAGAACAGGCCAGCACCTGTGTGCTCAGATCTCTGCCCTGTTGGCCTAAATGTCAAATGTACATTAGACTGAGTACATTAGAGCTCCTGGGCTCACTCTACCTGCCACACCGGACGCGCACCACGTGGGGAAGGCTGTCTGCTACGGAGCTGTGTGCCTCTTTTCATCCGGACAAATCAAGCTTTCCCACGCGGCACTTCCTCTGAATTTCCACACAGTTGGAAGCCATCCCCTTGGGAAGGGTGACTTCTGTCACATTTGCATATTCAGCAGACAGAATAACGTTGACATATTTGCAGCACACAAGCCTTATTACTGATACCGCCAGAGAGACCCTTCTCAGTGTGATTACACTTATGGATAAATGAAAGTTTGCAGGTCACATATCTGCAGCTTAGGCCTCATACAGATTCTACAGAGCAGTGCTGGGTCCTTAACTTTTTTTTAATTAATTAATTTATTTTTGGCTGTGTTGGGTCTTCATTGCTGTGCTTGGGCTTTCTCTAGTTGTGGCGAGCGGGGGTTACTCTTTGTTGTGGTGCGTGGGCTTCTCACTGCGGTGGCTTCTTTTGTTGTGGAGCACGGGCTCTAGGCACGGAGGCTTCAGTAGTTGCGGCGTGTGGGCTCAGTAGTTGTGGCTCACGGGCTCTAGAGCACAGGCTCAGTAGTTGTGGCGCACAGCTTTAGTTACTCCGTGGCATGTGGGATCTTCCCGGACCAGGGCTCGAACCCATGTCGCCTGCATTGGCAGGCGGATTCTTAACTGCTGTGCCGCCAGGGAAATCCCTAACTTTGTTTTTTTAAACAATCTGAAGAAATAGCTTGTATCATTTTCTCCCCTGGACTGAGAGCAGGACCTGTGACTCTCATGAGATATCACTCCCATGAGGAGATTACATCACAGGGGAAAGGTGAAGGAATTTGGCAGATGTAATTAAGGTCCCTAATCACCTGGCTTTGAGTTAATCTCAAGGGAGATTATTGTGGGTGGGCCAGACCTAATCAGGTGAGTCCTTTAAAAGAGGGTCTGGAGATCAGAGACTGAAGAAGTCACAGAGATTCAAAGCAGCATAGAAGCTCTTCTGTTGACTTTGGAGAAGCAAACTGCCTTATTGGGAGAAGACCACGTGGCAGGGGATGGTCGGATGCCTCCAGGAGCTAAGGACCTCAGTCCTATTAACTACAAAGAATAAAATTCTGCCAAGCAATCACTGAGCTCGGAGGAGGACCCCAGCTTTCAGATGAGACCGCAGCCCTGGCCAACAACTTGAGTTCAGCCTGATGAGACCCTGAGCAGAGGACCAGGTTAAGCCATGCCCAGAAACTGCGGGATAACAAATGGGTGTGGTTTTCAGCTTCTAAGTTTGCAGTCATATGTTTCAAAGCAGTAGAAAACTAATACAGGAAATACAGGACCGTGTTGCAGAAATATCTATTGCTAACAGAACCCATGGGGCTCTGTTTCTGGCTGTCCATGAAAATTCCAACCAAGCCACATCTAAATGTCAGAACAGACATTTGTTTATTTGTTTCCCAGACAGTCAGGTCCTGAAAGCATTACTTCCAGGTCCCCTGTTTAAAGCCTCTTAAGCTTCTGGACTCCACATGCTGAGTGGGAGCGTGGATGGTGTGAGGAAAGACATCAGCTCTGCCAGCCAACTGAGCTCAGCTGTGAACTTCTGACACCCCTCACCTTCGCCCCCATACCTGGAGAATAGATGTGACCATTCACTGTAGAAGATGGAATTAAATTCTGGTGGACGTGGGGAAGCCTGAAACAACAGCAGTAGCCTATTCCAAGAGCACAGACAATTTATATAAAGAAAACTTCACTTGATCTTGTTAGATTTTTATTGTTATAAGCACAGAAAAGACACAGAGCTGTATGCTGGCATGCTATTAAGACATGACTGAAAATCCCAAGTCATAATTTAGAAACCTATAGCATCTCATTTCAAAGCTAACATCTTTGAAATGATGAGACACTATTTTCACTGACGTTCAAAAAATACATGAGAGAGACAGATCCACTGAAAGCACCTCCTTTATTTTGGACACTCAGGGAATCAGAGTACTGTTGGCCTGGGTTATTGACTTTCTCTTAGGGATGCAGAGCCCCATTTGACATCACCTTCACCTGCCACAAATAAAATGCATTCCACCTACATGGCATTTCTATGACCACACTTGTTTCCTTTTGTCTTCTCAAACGGTTGTGACTTTCTATTCCACTCGCCTCAGAATAACTCCTTCCCCCACCTCTGTTCTTGCTGGTTGCTATAATCTTTCTCATCTCCATGAAACTGTTTTTTTCAGTCTTGCAACCTCTCTGAGGGTCCCTAGATAAACCACAAAGGGCTATGGCTTCCCACGGTGTTTCTTAATTTCTGGCCTTAGCAATCTATATCCTGAAATCCCCATGGACCTGTATTTACCTCTTTCTCCAAGTAAACAATAAGGCATGGGGAGGAGAATGGCAGATACATGACTCATTCAAGAGATGATGTGTTACACTGGACTTAGAATATTATACTGGGCTTAGAATATTTCTGTAGTTTATATTCATTGCTCGTTGGTGAATGCTCCAACCTCACAACCTCTGAAGCATTAGTACAGATCCCTTTGCAAGAAACTGACTTAATAGAACATCCCTTAATGCAAGAAGGTTTTGGCCCATGGAACCGACTTTATACACTGAGAGATTTCAGGGACGTGGGGAAGTATTGCCCACTTTCCAAGTGAAGTTGACCCCATATCTCACTTCGTATCAAAACCAGAGCCCGTGTTCTCCCTTCCCTCGGAAATCTGCTGTGCAAAGCCTCGGAATTGTTGCTGATTGAGAACTGGTGACCTTGGGGCCAAGCACAGCTCCTGCTTTCATGTAATTTACAGATTCACGGACCACTCTTCTTTACAATTTTGAATTCTGTTGCTTATTTTAGGATCTTCTTGGCAAAGAGCAGTGGCTGAACTATGTGTCTTGCAGCTGAGCAGAAAACCAGCATTTATTGTATTTCTCCAATGTTTTGTTTGTATAGCTTTCCTGGAATTTGGATCCGGCGCTGTGACTAGAGAGGTGGGAGGTACATGCACACCTCTGTGTGTGTGTGTGTGTGTGTTGGGGGTAAGTGAACGCGCCCCCCCCCATGTTAATGAACGTGGACAGAGAGCCAGATCCATATCCTGGGGAGCCCTGCCGGAGGTTCCTGTCATTACAGAGGTCCCCTTCACAAAGTCAAACACAGTGATTCCCAAAGGATCCCTACAGAAGTGGGTGGAAGGTCAGTGTTTCTTGTCCCTTTGTGGTTTTGAACATGAGACCCACAGCCTCCAGTGTGCTGTGCTTTCCTTAGCCAATCACATCAAGGTGGCCATGCTAACATACTGTCTAACCCTGCCTCAGTCCTCACTGATAGAACCTCAGAAAGCAAATCAGCAAAGCCATTCTTTCCCTAATAGCTAAACCTAATTGAGTTGACCCTCCAACCTAACCTCTGGGTCTGTCTTCTAAGTACCAAACTCTGCCCAAAGTTGATCATTCCCTGAAAATTTTTAAGCCTGACAATCATTTCCTTTAGGGACTTTAAATAATGAACTATTCAGCTGGGATAATGATGTGACAATTTGCAGGCAAATGTGGGCGTAGATGTCTGCCTCATTTGTGAATATGTATGATGAAAAAAGAGTTCATTTCCTTGAAACATTAGGACTTCTGTCTCACCTCCCCCTCTCCATAAAGAAAAGAGAGATGAAAATAGAATTTAAAATTTAAAATAAACAGAAGAGATTTTAAAGAGTTAAAACATTTACAGAATACTCTTTCGAACCTCAATAAATAAATGGTTGCTGAATCTCGGACTCTTTTTGGCCTTTCTTCCTGGTGGTTGGACCCATTTAAATTTGTCCTTATGAAGACCACACAACCCACATTTTCAGAGAAGCCCCACATTTTTATTCTGTTTCACTGTCTCCCTGGGATCCGACTTTGATTTGGAATGTATGGTTGCTGTGGCTACAGTACATGGTTAACATTTTTTTTTTAATTAATTAATTTATTTTGGCTGCGTTGGGTCTTTGTTGCTGCACGTGGGCCTTCTCTAGTTGTGGCGAGCGGGGGCTACTCTTCGTTGCGGTGCGCAGGCTTCTCACTGCGGTGGCTTCTCTTGTTGCAGAGCATGAGCTCTAGGGCACGTGGGCTCAGTAGTTGTGGCACAGGGGCTTCATTGCTCCGCGGCATTACATGGTTAACTTTGATAAGGATGCTATTGTAATCTTTGCATTTTTATGAAATGCACACACACAAGCAAAATACACACATGCACATAATTCACAAACAATCTTCACCATCTGTTCATCAAGGTAAAGTGTCATCAGGAGCACAGACTAGCCGGTTGTAAAATTTCTTTCTAGAAGATTTCCAGGTGGTTGGAATAAACACAAATTAGACAGTAGAAAACTCTTAATGTATATTGGTCTAGGAACTTAGGAACTGAAAGAATTAATACATAGAGAGCTATACAACACACCCAGGGCCCCTAAATCCACAGTAACTACAATAATAATATACAATGCTGTAAGGTCATTAAAATCTATTCTATCATGCACAGAAAAGTACCTGGTTAAAGCTGTTAAATATATGACAGTTGAGGGGGATTCTGTATTTCAGTGCAATATATCACATTTGGAAATGAATGGATATAAAAAAATACATTTTTTGCTTTCAAAAAGTGGAACAAAGCAAAACATAAGGCTTTTCTGCTAAACTATAAAAGTGTAATCAGCAGTTGGTCTGCTGTGATCTAATAAAGCATGGTCATCACACTTTCTCTGTCTATTCATTCCACTTAGCTCCAGCCTTAACATACAGTAGCATATATGTATGTGTTTAGCATCAGGAGAATCATGTCTTCTTCTATGAATTTCTTGTAAATATTATCATCCACTTGAAAGCATCTTTGATATAATTTCCTCCCTAAGTTTTTCATTGCCTTTGTGTTTTTTGGTCCCTCTTAACTAAGGAAATACCAGGAAGATATTGAAGTTTCTCCACGGCTAATTTTCGATTTCCATTTTGGAGTCATTTTTGAATTTTCAGTGTTGCAGCACATGAGAAGCAATTGTATTAGGTCATTAACATGGAAATCTTAAAATGTGGTCCTTATGTTGTTCTTCTCTATTTTTTTTCTTTTCCTTCTAGTTTCCTCCATCCCTCCCTTCTTTCTTCCTTTCTTCTTGCCTTCCTTCCTTCCTTCCTAGAATTCACTGAAGTATTTCCTAGGTCCTAGCCTTTCACTTATTATTTTAATTAAAGCTTATCTTTGGGCCCAGGGTGTGAAAAGTAAAAATGTCTCTGAAATTCTATTTTACAATATAGACAGAGAAGTTGGCTTGAGTTTCACTTAAATACTATACACATTCGGTATCACACAAGGGGTGGGGGTAGGGCTGCAACATAAATGTAACAATTCCTTTTAGTCTGTATTTACAAAAGAAAGCCCCTTCCCTAATGAAAAAGTCTCTTCAGCATCTGCTCCCAGAAGCCTGCGGAGAAAACATTTTATCCATGGCTTGGAAAGGATCTCTTTTTCAGAGAACGTCCACTGTTCCCCAAGAGGTTCCATGGGCTGGATTTTCCTGTTCTTAGTTGAGCAATGAATAAGCACTGGATGTGTTTTCCAGGGATGAGCTGGTTATTTCCGGGGTGGAAACATTGTATGTTCCTGAAAAACAGAACAGCAGCTCAGGGGAAGGCCAAGTCTTCATGATTACTGGGGTGTGAACCTCTGCTAACCGCCCAGGGGGCGCTCTACTCCAGGAGCCAGGTAAGCTCAGGCCATGCCTGGATAGGAACACATGCCTGCCCTCCTCCCCAGACCCAGAAGTCCTGGAGAACAAACAAAGCTGTTCTCAAGCATGCGTGGCAGCCGACAAGACAAGCACTAACTATTTCACATCATACCAGCAGCCAGATTTCTACAAAAGACAGGGAGATTGCGACAGGGGCAGCCCTCGGCATGCCACCACATGCACTGGCCTGGGGGCATCCGTGGGAGGGAATATCCCTGGTCCTTTGGGTTGGTGTGACTTTGGGAAGTTCTTGGGAGGGGCCTGGGGGCTGAGCTGGGGAAAGGGAGAAAAGGAAAGAAAAGAGAAAATTACAGAAGAAAAGGCAGGACCAAAAAAGCAGCAGGAGTCAGAGAATGCCAACAAAAGTGCTGAGGATGGGTGTAGCAGGGCGGGTGGCCCGCGAACTACGGCACAGGCTCGTGTCAGCAGGGGGGTGGGGACTGAACACGGGGACGGTAGAGGCTGTGTGTTGGGCAGGGGAAGCCACACAGTGCCCACCCTACCATCAGATGGGCGGAGTGCCACGGCTAACAAGGTTTCCATCATTGCCTGGGGGGCCCTTTGTCGCTGCTGACAACACAAACCAAAGTTACAGTGATTATGGAACCCTCAAATAGGCCAACCTGGATCTGCATTAATGACCCTGAAAGGCTGAGTGGCAATGGCCGGGGCTCTCAGGCCCCGGGACCTCGGGAACAGGACCCCAACTCTTGATCTGACTGGTTCAGAAACAACGAACACATTTTATTGACCTTACATATTGCATAATTCTGATTCTGTGGAATCGTTTCATAGAGTTTTCACTGTTCTTGCTTTCATGCAAATGGTAAACATGATCCAGGGACAGTGCTGGCCAAAGGGAATCGTTCTAACATACCCTGGAGACTTGATCATTTCACAACAGGTCCAAGCAAAAGTGAAGGTCCTCCAGTTTCATGAGTAATGCATCAAAATGAAGCTCAAAACACCAAGTTCTCCAGAGTTTCAATAATTAATAGGCATTCTCAAAATTTGCTTTATATGAAAAGCCTTAGTCAGGAAGGCTTTTGATACATTTGATACATTTCTTCATTTGTGAGATTTGTTCAGTTTTGAGGAGCTGAAAGGAAGTCTGGTGCCTATTTTCCAAAGGGCAGGAGGTGGTGGTGACATGGGACAGGAGTTTCAGCTTGCCAGAATAGCTGAGACCCACTGCCCAAAGTCATTAACATTCTTTATCTTATGTCTACAAGGAGGAAATGTTCACTGCGCCATGCCCCTAATAGAACAGCTAACTTGGGTGATTCCGCATATGTATGCACAGTTTTATAAATGTCGATGTGTAAAAGAAGCACACTCCAAAAAAAGAAAAGGGAAAAAAAAGGGAAATGAAACTCACAGCATGGGATTCTATGGTAGGATTCTCTAAATATATTCTTCGCTGCACTGTAACGCAAAAACATGACCTACCTATTCTTATATAACAGGAATAGAAGAGAACTCCGTGTTTGACCAGGCCAGTAATTTACAGTTCCCAGTTTTATGGTGGATACAGTTTTTATGGAGAACTCTCCACAGGTTGAAGGCAATTGCCCTCTGTACCAACCTCTTGGTTGTTTGGGAAAATATAAGCAAGTATTTAACCTCTGCCCCAAATAAGGCCATTATGGGTCAATGCCATGAAATGGGCAGTGGGACGGTAGGGGTGTGAGATTCCCCCCAGGGCAAATATGTTTAGGTCAACCCAGGAAACATCTAGAGGTCAGCACGTACCTGTTTTACCAAACAAATTGTTAAATCTTCTTGATATTGGAGAACTCATAGAAAATACAGGAGTAGATGAACCTAGGGATGTTGACTAGAAAATAAAAAAAGAATTACAAAGCAAACGTGTTAGACCAAGGCCCAGTTTTGATCTGTAGGATGATTCGTTTGCTGCCTGCTAGTGGTCGCTGACAGCATCTTTCATCTCACTTTAAGGAGAGAGCCTGGATGAGCATGAATTTCTATTTCAGACAAATTAAGCAGGGGAGCCACCTTTTGAAACACTGTAATATCACCACCAGTATTAGGGAAATAGCTTCCAAATACATTTTTTACTGTTTGATAGGGTTTATTATCTTCTGACATGTGAAAACAAATATATTTAAGTGCAATAGTTATTTTCCAAGATGAACTACAGATAATTCTATTCATCATTATTCTTCAAATTTTGTTCTTTATGGCCTTGAGTTTCCCCAGAAGAGTGCTTCTCATTGAAATTTGGTTTTAACCTCCAGTTGATATTATCTGTGCTATTTGTAACCTCTATTTAAAGATGTGGGGACAGCATCTTAATGCTAGTTCCGTTCCATGACTATGTTTAATAGGCAGAATCAGGTAAGAAGCAAACACAGTGGAATAATCTATGTTATAATTGGTAGTGGAGAGAGAGGGGTTTGTGAAAGTCTCTACAAAGGAAGTATTTACCTTTGAGTGCTGTGAAGACCATCTCGACAGTGAAAACTTATTCAGCAAGGCTTCCTGTACCTGCATCATTTAAAAGAAGCCATTGTCAACTCAACATGTCACTGCAATTTAGACTTTTCTAGGATCATGACTGTCACTGTTCTTACCTTCTGATCCCAGAGGCATCCAAAGAGTAAAATGAATAATCCCTGAAAAAAGAATTGGGAAGAAGTGCATTTTAACCATATTAATTATATTAATCATATTCTAGTCTAGCAAAATAGGAAGTATTGTTCACCTGCCATAGAGTTTGTACTACCACTTTCCACATCTGCATTTATGGCCCAGTAGATGACAATGATGTAGTAGGTCCACACCAAGAAGGGACCTTTGATGTTATAATGTCATAAGGATACTTTCAATTTCCCTATTTCCACCCAATTGAGCACTGGAGATCCTGCTGGTTATGTTATTAAACATACGTCTTATGTCTACAGTAGCCCTCATGTAGTTGTGATGAGAACATAGGGCATGAGGTGGAATAATCAGTCCCTTCTAGTCAAGGCATATTATAAACATCATTAGACATGAGCCTTAGAGTTTGGAGCTGTGGACCCAGTAGCAGAAGTTAGGATTTGCATGGTCTTGGCATTAGCATCTAGGGCAATGTCTTGACATCACCTCCAGATGCCCTGGATCCTCACCAGCTCATGGGGACCTAGGTCTACCACTGATCTACTGGTCGAATCAGAATTAATCATCCCCTTCCTTGTGCTCCAAAGGCTTGTTGTCTGTACCTCTGCTAAAGCCCTCCTAACAATGTGGCTTGTATTATAGTTACGTGCGGCTGGAGAGCAAAGAGAATGTCTTTCATTTTCACATAAAGGAGCAAAATGTCTACCTTACATAGAGCATTCATTCTTTCATCCTTCAGAAGAATGTTTCCTGAGAACCCATTATGTGGTACAGAGCATTAATTTCATTTGCCAAATGGTTACCGAGCACCTAGGCTGTGCCAAGGTCTTTGCAGGCACTAGGAATGTACTGATAAATAAGACAGATGCTGCCCTTGACCTCACCAAGGCAGAGCTCATTTAATGCTTGTGGAAATTAACTGGAGAGATTGTTTGGTTTAATGGTGGTATTTTCATTTAGGAGATAATAAACGGCATCAAGATAATGTTAGATAAATAGCAAAATCCAGTGTAGGGAAGGGACTTTCCTCCTATTTGCATTATCAGGGCATTTAGAAGAGAGGTGCATATGCGACTAAGTTATAATGCAGGCGATAAGAGGCATGAGGTTCCATGGGAGCAGAGGAATGTGCCCTTTCTATTTCATTGAGTTCTTGTCATTACCGTTCTTTAGGGCTAGGCCCTCCTATGAACAAAAGTCCTTCCCCGTTCCTACCCCTGTTTGTGTTTCTATCATTATAGATCCTTCCTGAGAGCGCTGCCCTGCAGAACGTACCTGGAAGGCATTGAGGAGGGTAAATACAATATGGAACACAGCATTGCTCCCCTGGAACACGGTGGCGAGACCAAAACCCCAGGTGAGCCCCAAGAGTGGTGTGAGGACCCCAATGCTCTTGGTGATCTGGAACAGGCTGCTTTTTTCCTGCTTGCTTGGCTTGTCCCCGATGGAAGGTCTCAGGATCTTGGTGATGACCACGACCGTGATGGTCACGTTGACCACCACGATGATCAGTGCTGGGATAACGAAGGCCAGCAGGGCCTTAGTATCCTCCCAGTTGAGCCAACAGGCATTTTTCCTCGTGTAGACCTCCCGGGGCTGGGTGGCCCCCACCGTGATGACGGAGATGACCAGAGGGCAACCGTAGCCGAGAGAAAATGCAATAGCCTTCTGAATGGACTTGCTCGTGTCATGCAGGATGAAAACCAAGCGGTAGAAGAGCATGAGGCCCAGAGTCAGCATCCAGAAGAAGACGCTGAGGTAGGAGAAGTGGACGAAGAAGGTGGCGGCCACACAGGCCGTCTGGTTGAGTGGGTAGCGGTAGTTGTGGATGGCGGCGGCCACGATGAACCAGACGTCGGCGACCAGAAGGGAGGCGGCAATGTTCACGATGCAGATGTGGCGCATGGAGGAAGTCCGGTTCTTGGTGACCGATTTCCACACCACGGCTTCCACAGCGAGGCAGGCTGCCAAGCTCAAGATGGAAAAGCACAGCCCGATGTAGGAAATGATATCCAGTAGTATTTTCAGGAGAGAATCAGGGTCTGGGGAATCAGGGGACATGAGGATGGAGAATGATGTGAGGTGGTCACAGCTGCAGGACACACTGTCCTCGGTGACTTCTTTAACATAACACCCACTGCTGTCCCACCCCCCTGTGTGGTTGGCAAGGTTGAAGTTCCAGAAGACACACCTCGGTACCCCGCCCGAAGGGTTGTTGTTTTTGAAAGTCATCGAAATCCTGAATGGCGTGGTTATATTCTGGCTGACAATGGTTGTCATCACTAAGCTGTTTGCAAAAGTCTTTCCTGGAACATCCTGGGCCAGGATGGTTTTGAGAGTTGGGAAAGCCACGGTGACGATAAATGAATCTGGTTGCAGGTGTTCCAGCTGGCATTCATTAATGGTCACATTGCCCCAGAGGTCAGAGTCTAAGAAAACAAAGCTCTTTGTATAGGATTTGGGGTGGCCAGATTTTATGATCATGCTCTTCATCTGAACATTAGGTTGGGAGATGGTGCTATCTTCTGACTGTAAGGCTCGGGAAAATCTTTCCACTGAATGCAGTAACTGTGAGCTCTGATTGGTCTTTTGCTGTTGTGACGTCATCCAGGTATTCAAAATGGGTTTGCCGAGGATGACGTTGACCGTGGAGAGGACGTGCTGTAATTGACAAGGCATGGGATCAAACCAACCGAATGTTTTCAATCATAAGAGAGAAAAAAGAGAACATCTCCCTGGAAACTGGTTAAGTGGGTACAGGGAAGAAGAAAAGAGAAGAGAAAAATGCAGCATCACAGGCTGTGGAATACTGTGATCCACCTTCTTATGGAGGGAATTAGCAGGGGATGGGTCCTCACAACTGCGAGACTTACTAAACATTTAGCAGTCGTGACGGTGAGAACTACCCCCACCTCTCACTAAGGTCGACTCAGCAGGCTGACAGAGATATTTATTAATTGTTTTATTTTATTTTAAATCTCAAGCCTGTAAAGGCTTTTGGGTGGGTGGTATCTCACCAGCAAGGGTGAGGTAGTCTCAGAAGACCCTCTCAAATGCTGAGCATCAAGTAAGCCATGGGAGTGTTGTTAAAGGCATCTTTCTTTTTAGCTCAACATTTTGATTCTCTCTCCCATAAACTTGGAATTGTCATTTGTGGCTTCTCTCCATGGAGAGAAGTGGCTTTTTCTCTCTGTCCTTCTTTGCCTTGTTCTGTTCTCTGAAATGACGAACGCTGCAGTTAGTTGAATGGTGGCCCTTATTTGGAGAAAACCTTATTTGGAGAAAGGGTCTTTGTAGATGTAATTAAGGATCTTGAGAGAAAAATCAACCTGGATTACCTAAATGGGCCCTAAATCCAAGTATCTTGATAAGAGACAGAAGAGGAGAAGGTAAATGGAGAAGAAGAGAAGGTCATGTGAAGACAAAGTCAGAGGTTAGAATGAGGCAATTTGTTACAGCAGCCCTAGGAAATCTGTATAAGCTCCTTGGACTCCTGGTACCCAAGCTGCTTGCCAGTTACCTCTGGTTGGGTTTGGCCAATGAGAAGCATCGGCAGGAGATGAGAGGGTGAGCGAAGAAAGAAGCTGAGATATATTTTTCCTGCTACCCACTGCGCCTTCATTTCACTCTCAGCACACCTTTGGTGATAGTTACCTACTTCCAATACTGTAACTCCTGCTCAGTGATCCCTCCTCCAAGGCTATGGGTGCACTATTTCCTCTCCTTTCTGTATTAGTCCTGTATTATTAGGGTAGTAAGGGCTTCTAAATGTAGCTCGTCTCTGGGTGCCTGACACCTTATTTTTTTTTTAATTCCTGGTTTTACCTCCGTAAGTATCCCTTCATTAAATTCTCTTCAGTTGAACTCTGGTGGGTGAATTCTCTTTCCTCTCAGAACGCTGATTGCTTCAAAGATCATGTTTTGTGAGAGACCATTGAGAATCCCACCTCGTACATATTCTGAAAACCTTTCATTCCTAGTTTTCTTAGAAAGCAGGTAAGACTTCATTCTCTTTTAATGAAGAAACTAAAACAGACCTTCTCTAAAGAAATCTTCTTAGGATCCCAAAATGTACACTGAAAATATTCACTGATATGCTAAAAGCCAGAGCTGGCAAAGCGTTGCTCGGGAAAAGACAGAGAAGAAGTTGCAATGGAGAGAAGTTATGTTTCTTGACCCCAAGTCCTGAGGGATGAAAAGACAAGACCCCAAACTCCTGCAAGGCTTAAGCAAACTCACCATCATCATTTCTGAATTCACTTGGGTTGGAACTGTTGAGAGCAAATCAAGGATGTTAATAATGGCTCCCAGGCTCCCAGGAAATGAGTTGACTTCAAGTTTCACCTGGTTTGTGCTAATGGAAAGATTCTTTAGGTATGAAGGGAGCTTCGCATCCTGAGAGGGGCTCTTCATCAAAGCCTAGTAAAACAAAAGCCGACACAGACAGACAAAAACCAAAAAACTTGCCCATCAGTCATCAAATACTGCTGATACATCCATGACAAAAATCTCTCACATCTGAGTTTCCTTTTTGATTCCTCCATTCTCATAAGTATATCCCATAAGGTAATGTACTTATCTCTTAAACTGTGCTTGCTCTTCAGAATGGAATATTACATGAGACCTCACACACAGAAGGGGAACAGTAGAGTATATGTCAACCTGATGACTAGTTAAAAAGAAAAAGGAAGGGAAGTAGATATGATTGCTAGAGAACTAGATTAAAGTTGCATAAAATTGTCACTTGATTGTCTGGATGAAAGCACGTTTGCCACTCTGCTTTTTCTCATCACTTACCTCGCTGACCATGAGAGTGGTTTCTATCCCAAATTTCCTGGGATGGTTCTGGTTTATATCTGATGTCCCAGTGTAATTATAAACAGTGCCCTCTTTTATTTTCAAAAATGATACAAGTGAACTTATATACAAAACAGAAATAGACCCATATACATAGAAATCAAACTTAAGGTTACCAAAGGGGAAAGGGGGGGAGGGACAATTAGACCAACAAGGACCTACTGTATAGCACAGGGAACTATACTCAATATTCTGTAATAACCTATAAGGGAAAAGAATCTGAAATATTCTTTTTTAGATTCTTTTCCCTAACACAACATTGTAAATTAACTATACTTCAGTAAAACAAACGCACACACACACAAACAAAAAAACCAAAAAGCAAAAAGTATCCTGGTTTGGATGATAAACTATGTGGTCACCTTATCTATAATGATCACATTTGTGTTTTCTAACTATCTGACTCCTCAATATAATTAAAGAATGAACTAAAAGTTGGTCTTCTCCATAAAGAACTTTGATGAGTGTTCTAACCCAGGGGAGTTTCTTCCTCTGAATGCAGAAGTATTTGTTTTACTTAACAGAACTTACATTTGTGACATCTCTACCAGTGTCATCCTGTGTTTTAATTTCAATCTCGCTCCCATTAAATGATAAGCTCCTTAACAATGGGAACCATGTGTTGCATTTCTTTATATCCTTCTCATATCCCATAACCCCTAACATAGTCATTTAACTTCGTATGTAGTAGGTATTCAATAACATATGTTGAATGGATAAATTAGACGGAGCATGACAGGTCAGCATGCCCCCTTTCCATTGAAAGGGTATGTAGTATCTAGAATTGGGACCAGGGCCCAATGTTGAGTTCAAATTATAATTTCTATCTTCCTCAATTGGGATAGTTTATATTCCCGATGCTTTACCCATCAAGGTCTAACTCAGATGCCAAGTTTTTCAAGCAGGACTTCCTGATTATCCTAGCCCAAATTAATACATATATAACATCTACATTCCGTATCCAATCAGAGGTCAAGTTCTGATTTGGCCTCTTTACCCTGATAGCACCTATAATAATGCTTTATACATAGTCGGTATTTTAACGAGTTTGATGTAAGACAAGAGATAATTAGATAAAATGCAAACCAATATCACCCTTTTTTCTCAGTCCTTCTTCCCAGGATGCGAGGATTTGGAGCTAACCAGATGTTAGCTCCAAATATAGCTCATGGTCTGAAGATGTTACCCCACTAATTGCCTCATTTATTGTAACTCATGGAATTTTAGGAGTCTCGACCTTTCAGCAACTTAAGTATGAGAGGTAATTTATATTTATTCTGATGAAGTGAAACATGTTTTTCCTACCACATGGCAGTAACCTCTATTCTAGGTAAGAGAGGTCAGCTAGGCCCTTCTATAACTATAGTTTACCTCTAAGGATTAAGGAAATCTCAGACTTGTAAAAACATAAAGCCCAAACTATTTTTTTTGACTGCTGAACCTTACTTTTTGTGTTGCTCCCCTTTCTGAAAAGATTAGCGCTATTAGCGTGATATAAAAATTCTTCAAAGGAGAGCAGTTAGAGGGGATAACACGACTTCCATCTTGGCGGTAATGGAAACAAGGCATTAAGAAGTCAAGGTGAAGCTGTACAGCTGGTCCTAGGGCAGAACACGTATTTCGCTGCCTCCATATTTGGATTCAAGCAAAATATTCAGCATTTCTAGGGTTGCATCTTCTTTGGAATTAAATAAGTATAGCTTTGAGAGCAACACGAAGCAGCTCAAAGCCCATTTTCCTAAGTGCTGAGAAATAGGATCAGCTTGACACATCTCCCCACCAAGAGTTCAGAGTCAAGGGTTTAAGAATCACCTCAGCCAGCTGGAGCAGAGTATTTATTGGGGCGGAGATGCAGTTGTTTTTCTTGACCTTCCACTGGGAGCCCACACATCTGTAAGTTATGATCCCTCCAATGGGACTCCCAGGGATTCTGGGAACATTCGAGAACTGGCAAAGCTTCTGGATGACTTTTCCGGGTTCCCCAACACCTATGATAGGATCTTGGCATGTGACGTTCTCCCCTGCATTGGAAAAATGGACATAAAAAGGACAATTGAAAAGAGGAGAAAAGATAGTGGAAATAGGGTCAGGCTTAGGTAGAGTTTTGATCTTTGAACTCATCTCCTTTTTTCCTTTTAGTGACCTTTTCGGAGTTGCCCAGTTTCTTTATTTTGCCCCTGATTTTCTAAAGCCCCTTAGCGCTTTCCATGCAAATCTGATTCTAATCTGCGCTGGCTTTTTCTAACAGAATTTATTTCCTCAATGCCTCATTCCCACCTCTGACCTCCAGGAATCTTCTCTCTGATGTCTGTAAAATCTAAGCCATGGAAAATAATGAGAGCTTGATGTGTACTCATCAAGATAAAAGATAGGCAGGTTAACAAGGGTCTTAGGGACATAATGACTTAATCCAAGGGATTCTCAACTCTGGTGTATTAGAATCTCCAGAGGAGCTTGGAAAATACCAATGTCCAGGCTCACTCCAGCCCAAGTAGATCAAAACCTCTTGGGCTGGAATCAGGCATCAGCAGTTTTTTAAGCTTCCCCGGTGATTCTAGGGTGCAGCCAAGTTTGAGAAGCACCACCTTAATCCAAGGATATAATTAGTGGTAGGAATTCCAGGCACCCATGACCTGAATATTCTGGGCAATATTCCTAGGCATTTATTCCTTCTGGTTTCCCTTAAGGAAGACTTTTCTTTACCTCTACTCAAGACAGACTTGAATGGGAAAATGGCATTTATTGCAGAATCTCTAGTCTCCAGGGGACCCTGACTCTCTGATGAGCAGACCCCCTTCTCATCATCTTTTAAATTTAGCATGAATTGAGTTCTCAGCGATTGTGTAAAATCTTAGAATACCTAAGTAACATTCTATCAGGAAAAAGAAGAGGAATCAGACTTGGTATGAAGAAAGAAGAGCAGAACAAAGGTAAGTGAGTAAAACATGATGATGCCTAGGCTAAGATGGGGGGACAGTGGAGACATGACCTTGGCGGCCCCCTGGAAGAGGTGTGCTTGGTGGGGTCCAGAGGACCGTGACTCAGAGAGATAGGGAGCTCTAAATTGCTTCCTACTTTGTTGTCTAGGGCTCAGATACCAACAGATGTGAGAAGGACCTCAAATCCCTCAGTAAACTCAAACATGCTTGGTAATGGAGCCATGGATCCTACAGACATCACGGGTTCTATTAGAGAGAAGATTTCTGGGGGGAGGGGATTGCTTATGATGCAAGCCCAGGAGCATCCTTTACCCACTTGCCCCTCTGTTGCTACTGAGGAGAGCTCTTCGGTATGGGTTATTACAGAGATGGCTCCACAAATCACGACCTTTTACCTTGAAAACAGTATTTAGGGGGATATTGGCTCAGTGATGACAAAGGATGGGAAAGACAGTTTCTGATTGTTTTTACGTGACTCTTTTTACACAGTTTCTGATCCTTTTTACGTACGGAAATATGGCTTCATCTGCAAGGCTTTCTTGATCAATTTCTCCCCACCTAATCACTAGCAGAGTTAAACCGGGCAGCCTCTTCTAGCCACCCACAACTGTCTCGAGTTTAGAATCTACCACATTATATGTGATAACATTTTTAAATCACATTTATCTCTCCCCTAGGCTTGAGGCCAAGAAACATAGCTTATTGCTTTTCAAAGCCCCATGCTTAGCTCAAGGCTTGCTACATGAAAGTGATTAACATATATCTATTGATGGATGAATGAGGGAGTGAATGAATACATGAATCCCTGCTCGTGACTATAACATTTTAAAATAATTTAAAATGCTCTCACCAGGAACCAGATTAAGCTTCATAGATGGGCTCCGGACTGAATTATTAGCGGTATTGGTAATGTGACAAAACACATCCATATTTTCTGGACAGGAAATTGAGTTTGCCACGAAATGGTGTTTGTAGCACACTTGCTTTCCATTAACTTCTTTTGCTAAGGTACAATGAAAGAATGAAGTCAAAGCATTAGTATTCAAAGCACAAATTTTGTTAAAATCATCCAATGTGGATAAACTTGTCCAAACTTTTCCCAAGAATGTGCCACATTCATTTTAATGTGGTTTTCAAAATGCCTCTAGCCTAGAAGTAAGTAAGCCCACATTGGCATGTGTGCTAGCCAAAACCTTACCTCCACCATTCATGGCTCCAAATCTGTGCCCACACAGTTCTGGACAATCAGAATGCTTTCTCAACCTCCCTCTACCTAGCGAAATCCCATCATGTTCTGTGCCTTTATCCTATCCTGCTTTTGCCGCATAGGTTTAGAGGTCATCTTTTTACAGATCTGTCTCCTCCACCAGACCCTAAGTTCTTGGAGAGAAGATACCTGGTCTTATTTATCTTTGCATCTTCCAGTGCCTAGCTCAGTATTTGACACAAAGAAAGCAGTGAATGCATGCGTGTTGGACAAGAATGTTAAAACGCTTAAATAGCTCGGTACCCAGATTGATTTCATATCCCCCCTACCATGCAGCCTTCTCTAAATTGTCCTGTCTTTATGGGATCCCCATTTTTCTGAACTTCCATTGTTCTTTCTATCTGTAGTGTTCATTTTGTATATTTAATGTTCTATGTATTGTCTTTTACAACATATGCCCTTCTAGATATTGATATATATGCCCCACTTCTTTCATCTCCTTTTCATTGCCTACTGTTATGTTTTGTATTAAGCATAGGTCCCAAAGAACAGTCCTTGAAAGTATGAATGAGCTTATAAATCCCTCGTGAAGGTGTCCATGCATTACGATTTGCGGTTGTGAGTTCATATTTGGTTGACCTTAATCTACAGGAATCCTGAGGGATCTGGATGGAGGGTACATTCTACCAGAGAGGATTTAAATTTTTTGCCCAGGTACCACTGAGTGCTACCAACGGGCTACTTTAAGTTGATTACTCCTCAGCTTGGAGTTATTGGACCACATAGGTAGTATAAATTCAAGCCCCAAACCTGAATGAAGGCAGGACAGTTATACGTCTCAGGGGAAATTTTTGCCCACCCAGCACTGAGGCCAAGCTCTTAACTCTGGCAGATGAATTTTGTTTTTCTAGCTTCTTCTTTTACTGAGCATGTCATTATCTGAGGGTCCTGACATTGTGCTGATGGGGTGGGTTGCCTTAGTTACTGCGCTGGGAGCAAGCCCTTTTCTTTCATACACTTCAGACCCTTAAAATTCAAATTCAGGATTCTGAGGTTTCTGATATTGGCAGATGCCCTCAGGGAAACTCCAGCATTAGCTAAAGCATCTCCTCTATTTTTCTTTTCTTCTATGTTTTTGACCCTTGGTTATTTCTCTTACTCTCTTGCCTGCTCAGCTGTGCATTTAAAAGGATTTTTGCCATACTTTTATTGCATGCTGACTCATAGCATAGAGGGAGGGGTGATCAGAATATCGAGTCTACTATACTGAGCGCGTAGAAGGCTTGTGACGGTCACTTAATACTGTCTTCAACAGCTGTCACTAAAAACAGTGGGCTCACAGACTCTCAAGATTTTGTCACAAACCAATGAGCCACTGGTCACTAGCAAAATAGAAGGCAATAAAGCCTCATGGGCTTCCCTCTGTTACATTATGTCTCTGAAGCAATCCCTCTGTCTCTTTACCCCTATTTTAAGAGTAGATGTTTAGACTGCACATATACGGAATCATGTGTCCTTACAATTCAGCAGCGGGCATCTTACCAGCCGGAAAGGACGAGGAACCAGCTTGGAAAATGACCTTGTAGTCTCTGTCTTCCTCAATGCAGCACTTGATGTGACGGGAGCTAGTGCATGGAATGACAGCTTCCAAAGGATCAACCATGATATCGGGCTCTAGGGGCAGCGGGTGGACGGTGACATCTTTGGCCATGACACTGTATGAATTCTTGTATCGAAATATGCAGTGATAGGTTCCTGAGTGGAAGGAAGCCAAGAGGAGATGGAACGAAGTCATCGCTCCAAAAAGACATTTGCTGAGAAAGTTGAGAAGAGGCTTGGTTTTCCTTGTCAAGCTGGGGCACAAGCACAGCAACCCCCCCACCCCCGGGGCCCTGGACTAGAAAATGCTCCATCGGTTCCCCTCCTGGGTTCGCTATGCATTTGAAGGACTGACTCATCGCCACCTAGATATTCACTTACTTTCGAATAAAATCAAGTGGCTATCCAGAGTCATATAGCCTGTTGGGGGTGGAATTGAATTTCAAATCTGGTTCACAATACCTACTCCAAGGCTCTTTCTTTAACCGGGGTTGCAGGGGGGGCAGAATGCGAATTTTGGTGTGTGCTGGGCTGGGGAGTTCTTTGAGGAAAGTTGTCAGTGAGAGGGAGATGGAGCGCGGTGGTCTGGCGAGGCCCCCTCTCCCCATCTTTAAGGGAGTAGGTGCCTCTGGTTTGGGACCTCATGGCACCACTAAGGAATGTGGGGAGGGAGCGGGGAGGGAGGGAGAGAGGTTGACTGCGAGTTCTTGGGAGAGCTTGGTCTGTGGACTCTGAGATCAGATGTCTGACTCTTATCTAGAAAAGTCTAAAGAGGAGAGCGGGCCGACTTTGCAGGAGTGAAAAGAGAAGGCTGCAGCAGGAGTTGCCTGCATGCCCAGTGCTTGGTGAAGCAGAGTGGACTGCGGACAGGGCTTGGGTTGAGCTTCATGAAAGGAACTCTTCCTATTGGACTTCACACCAGACCCCATCAGAGGATGAACCACCATTGGATCAGCTGTCGTCGGGACAGTGGAAGATTATAACAGCATCTACAGTTAAGCAGGTCCTTTCAATGTTCCTGACATTCCTTCTCTTTGCCCCGACTCTGGAGGAGCCAGAGTAGCTGCTAGCCTGAGGGAAAACACGTAGAAGGAGAAGAGAGAGGAAACGCTTTCTGATTCCCATTGGGAGGGAGGGGAAATTTACATTGAATATAAGATAAAAGTGTAGGTGATTTAGATGAGAATAGATGATTTTTAGCACCTGAGTCTGGGACTGTTTAATAGTTGAGTGTGACCGGACCTGCCACAGCTCTTCCTAAGTTATTGCCTGATAGTAGGAAAGGTCAGTTGGGCAGAGCAACCGTCCTGTGTGAGTTCAGCACAGGAGAAAAAGACTCCCATTTCCTGATTGTATCTACCAAGTCCAGCCAGATAATAAGTAGTTATTTCTACAATATTGCCTAGGTCTCATATGAAAAAGTAAAGAACTCACAGGATCTGGACTGATTAAGCTTATAATGAATGAAAGCTTTAGAATAGAGTAGTTAAGAGTTGGCCTCTGTAGCAACAGTCTCTGTTTCCCTTTGACTTTGCTGTCTACTAGATGTATAACCGCAGGTAGTTTCCTTAACCTCACTGGGCCTCAGTTTCCTCATCTGTGAAATGGAGAAAATAATAGCACTCTCCTCTAGGTTTATTGTTTTAAATTAATTCATACGCTTAACTACTTAAAACAATATCTATCACATAGCAACGGCTCAAGAAATGTCAGCTATTATTGAAGCAATTCTATCAAATTCCCTTTTCTTTCAAAAATTTGCATTTCCTCCCAACCTAAACAATGTCTAGGGATAAGTAGAAAAACAAAAATGTGTTTTTTCCCCCTTCGGAACCAGGCATATAAAATCTTTAGGCAGAATTTTTATACCTCAGTTGGGTGAAACACAAGAGTCTGGTAAAAATACTTTAAAAAAACAATCCTCTTAAGAGTTTGGAATTAACATATACAAGTCACTAATACAGTAAGTCCCCTACATACGAACCTTTAAGTTGTGAACTTTCAAAGATGCGAACTTGCCCCTGTATGCCAGCTGTTGTACTGTACTACTGTACTTTTCAAGGTACTGTACTGTAAGATTAAAAATGTTTTCTCTATTTTTTGTGTTTTTTACGTATTTTTTGTGTGAAAAGTATTACAAACCTATTACAGTGCAGTACTATATAACTGATTGTGTTAGTTGGGTACCTAGGCTTAATTTTGTTGGACTTATGGACAAATTGAACATACGAATGCGCTCTCGGAACGGAACTCGGTCATGTGTAGGGGACTTATTGTATATAAAGTAGATGAACGGCCAAGGACCTACTGTATAGCACAGGGTACTATACTCAATATCTTGTAATAACGTATAATGGAAAAGAATCTAAAAAAGTACATATGTATGTGTGTGTGTGTGTTTGTATAAAACTGAATCACTTTGCTGTACACTTGAAACTAACACGACATTGTAAATTAACTATGCTTCAATAAAAAAAAAAAAAAAAAAAAAAATCCTCTTAACTTAATGGCAGAGCACAGACTCTAGAATCAAAGAGATTAGTGCTAATCCTGACTCTACAGCTTAAGTTGTGGAGATCTAGGCTCACTTTGCACATCTGTAAAATGGGAATAGTGACATCTTCCCCCAGAAGGCTGTTGCATTTAGTGTGAGTACATATGTCATATAGAGTGGCTGGCACAGGCATGGCCCAGGGCAGGCCCTCCGTGGATGGTAATGATTACAGTGTGTTTCCAGGGGTCCAGGCATCAGGGTCCAGAGTATCTGGGCTTTCACTCACCATTCCACTCCCTGGTCGAGGTCTTGACTGTCAGCACCGACTCTGCTCCATTAGGATACCTCCTCGTGGTATAAAACCTTTTGTATATTTTGATTCCAGCAGAAGTGTTCCAGTACGCTTCATCATAGTTACTCACATCGCTGATGCACTTTATAGAAAAGCTTTGTCCCTCAGAAACAGAAATTGGGTCCGGGGTTATTTTTAGGTTGGCTAAAAGAATGCAAACAAAACAGACAAAAGAAAACCAATAACAAGTAAAATGTTTAGTCTTTCTGGTGACATCAACACCTGAGTGAAATTTCACATAGAGACAGAAAGCATGGGCTGTCCTGATTCTACTTGGGTCAATGCGGGATTGGTACCTTGCTGCTCCGGAGCTTTACTTGTCTCTAGGCTGTTCTCGGTGGTGCTCTGAACTGTACCCATTTCCATCACATGCCTTGGGAACTCGCGCACTTCCCCTTTGTGGCTGGAATTATCTCCTAATGATCAGCAGGGCAAAAGGTTGTGAACTACGGTGTCGACTTAACCCGAACTCCCCTCCAACCTTTTCCAGGCGCCTCAAGGGGGACTCAATGCCTCAGTTCTTATAACCACATCATTCTCTACTCTTTTAAAATGACTTCAAAAAATACCATACTGTATTTTAATTTCTTTCTTCTGTATCTCTTCCCCATAAAAATGTGAGCCCCTTAAGAGTAGGACCCTCTCATCTGCGTCTTCACATCCCCAGCATTAGCACTGGGTCCAGTACCCAGCCACTGCTTTCTAAGCAGACGAGTGGTTTTTGGAATTACATGTTAAGTACAGGGATCACAGCGTTTACTGCCCAAATAATTTACCCAGCCACTGCTTTCTAAGCAGACGAGTGGTTTTTGGAATTACATGTTAAGTACAGGGATCACAGCGTTTACTGCCCAAATAATTATACCTGGGCTGGGAAGTACAGGCACCCTAATTTAAGTCCCTATTTACTCCTATTTCTGAGAATTTCCTTGTAAGTTCATGAGGAACTAGTCACCGAAACTGTTAACAAGACCGTTATAAATATAAAAGCTTCCATGAACATTCCACTGGTTTTGCCTCTGGTTCTCTTTCTACTCCTCTTTGAGCATAGCTGTCATTTCAGAATGCCATTCACTCTGTCTTCTCTACGTGAACAATGTCATACCTTGAGCCCACAGATGCTGCCCAGCTTTTCCAATCAGTGTGAAATCTTATTCTTAGTCATAAACAAAAGAAATCAGGGCTTTCCATAGTACCCTCCAGAAGCTGGGATTCAAATGTTCAGATGCAGCCCCAAAGTCACAGAGAAGGGATTCATATGCCCCCCACGTTGCCCTCCCTGGCTATAAGGATCTCGAGATGGTTTTCTAAGGCTGAGTTGTTTCTGAGGGTGGAAAGGAAAAGGCGCATGGAAGCCTCAATCTGGTTCTCTTGATTCTCAGGTGCGAATCAAACTACAAGACCAATGGTTTTCAGCGAAGACTAAGCATATCCCTGAGACAGCCAAAAGCCCACGGAATCAACACAACTCTCTGAGTTAAAACTTGCAGAGTATAACTGCTCTCACTTTAGAAAACCGCAAATACCTCAAAAGACCGTGAACTTTTCTGTAGCAGTAATGTTTCAGATAAATCTAATCTTGATCTTTGTAAAAGTGCTAAGTCATGATAGTAGAAAATGTAAACAAGAGTAACAAGTATGTTTATCTCAGTCCTTTCTCCAAATTGTTCAGAAGGGGGAACTGAGGATTTATCTAAATATAATAGTTTGTTTTTGTATGATGGGTGGGTAGAAACACACGTTTGTCTGCCCCATTTTGGCAGATAGGGATGAAGTTAATAATGCTTTATGATATGAGCAGAAGAAATGATACTTTTAAGAGGCCTAGAATTACTTAAAATATTTTTAAAAACCCACTTGTTACAACTGCAAAATAATCACAAAAGACCAGACTCTTAAATCTTCCTGCAGCATTCTCTCTGGAAAAGATGAAATGGGAGAGAAAGAGGGGGTGAAGGATGGTGGGGAGTGAGCCAGGCTATTGGAATTCAAGGGAGGGAGAATGGGATTATGGGAGGAAAAAGTGGGAAATTAGCTGTGTTATCCTCATTCAGTGACTAATCTGAGTGTGAAACCCTACTTCCCATCCACTTTCTGTCTTTCTAGTACAATGCAGGCTGTTCCATCCCTGCAACCGCTGTTTCTTACCCCTACCCTTCCTGCTTTTAAAGACTTCATAAGAATTTAAATGGCAGAGATGGAAATCCCATTATGTGGTTGCCCCCAGTCACACTCTCACTACCATGGAAGGCCCTGCTTTACTGCTCATGGATATTCCCAGTTGATTGGCAGCCCTTAGTTTGAAGTGCAAGGCAAAGAAGAGTCCTTACCCACAGAGACGAATGTCACTTTTATGTCTTTACTGCCTCTGGCTCCGTGGGCACTGATGAACTCACACGTGTAGACCACTGTCGTTCCAGACAATCCGCTCGGACACTGAGTGCCATCAGCCGTGAGGGTATATCTGCTGCAGCCAGAGTCTATGTCTGTTTCAGGGCTTCCTGCAACAACATAAGAGGTTCTTTTACTGTCACAGTTGGCTGACTGTCTGATTTGGTAGCAAAGAAGCCAAATCAGTGAAAAAGAATTCTTATTTCATTCGATTTCTTCTCTTTGAATGGAGAGGCAGGATGGTGTAATGGTTAGCCCTGCCACCTCAGGATCCAGGTGGCCTGGCTGCAGATTCCAACTTTACTACTTACCAGCAGGGTGTTACTACTGGGAAAGTCACTAAATCACTCTGTGCCTCAGTTTCTCCAGATGTAAAATGAGAATAAATAATAACAGCTGTGACCTGGGATTGTAGTCAGGTAAAAGGAGTTACTGTGTAAACACTTAGAACAGTGCCTGGCTCGGGCCGACCCCTAACAAAGACCCTTCGTGATGGCAGTTGGAGTGTGAAAAATAAAAAAAGAAGCCATGTGTTTGGATATGACTTCAACTGGAAGGAAAAAAATGTCAGATTATTTTGACTATTATTATTGTTGAAAGGAGGAAGAAACAGGACATGGACCTCTGATAGTCATCTCATTTGAGACCTGTTTTCATAACTTTTTCCTTCTTATTAGTATATATGTTTTAGTGGAAGCTTCAACGTCACGCTTTCTCAGGGTAACAGCAATTTACCCTTCAGAAGAGCTGCTCTTCCCTATCTTCCTTTCCATTCCCAAGATGCTGTGCCCTCCAAGCCATCCTCACATCCTGCCTGAGGCTCTATAGCAGCTTCTTGGCCATTTTTTCTACTCCTGTTCCTTCACTCTCTCTCCTCCAACCCTGTCTTCTGCCATGTACTTCTGCCATGTACTTCTGCCGGGCATTCTTCAAACACTGGCAGTCTTCCAAAAATTAAAGAAAAAAAAACCCTTCTGATGAACTCTATCCAGCCTTGGCTGGATGATCAATGATATTTAAAATATTTTGATTGATAAGTCACCAGTTTTTCTCCCCAGTCCCCAAAATGGTTGTTCAGAATACCAAACTGATTTCCCACCTTGAGTAAACTACCTCCTAGTTCATAGGTACAAATGTCCCTTTCATCTCCAAGGCTCACCCCTCTACTTATTTTTGGAAAACCTACTTCCTCTAATTCCTCCAGGACCTCACTCCATCCTTTATCGTTCCTCTCCCTTGACTGCAGAACAATAGAAGTTACTGAATGCAGCCTGTAAGTTCGCGTTCTGTTTTCTGGAGTAGAGCTGGTAGGCAGTTGCAAGTTTGCTGCTCAAGGTTAAAGAATATCCAGTGAAAATTTCTCACGACACTGAGGATACGTGAAGGCATGGTTTGCAAAGCTTTCATCCTTACCAGAAAGCAGTTATTGTGGCAGATGCAAAGTATGCAACTCTGTTTTAAATGTTGACATTTATCTTCTTTTTTTTTTCTCCTCTCAAAAGTCTCGCAAAGTGGGTACCATTGTCACTATTTAAAAGATGAAGGTCTGGGACTTCCCTGGCGATCTAGTGGTTAGGATTCAGTGCTCTCACTGCCGCTGCCCAGGTTCAATCCCTGGTCAGGGAACTACGATCCCGCAAGCTGTGCGGCGCAGCCAAAAAAAAAAGAAAAAAAGAAAAAAAGATGGAAGTTCTCAGAGTCAAGATGACCCAACTTGCTCTGCAGCAGGAAGAGGGCAGAGCTGGAATGACAGCTCTTGAGGACCAGATTCTGTCTTACTGGAAAGCACGGGTTGTAAAGCTAATTTTTCTAGAGTAGAAGACTGGGCTCAAGTTCTTTTTTTTCTTTTTCCTTTTTTAAGCCCAATTTTGTGTGCATTCCTACAAGTAGAGAAATCACTATTTAAAATCAGATTTGTCTACGGCATCATTAGGAACACAGAGAGAGGTGTGGAGGGGGAGGAGAGAGAGCGGTGGGTGAGGAGGGGAACCCTTGGTGCTCTCGGGGAGATGGTGGGCAGCTCACGGAAAGCCTCAGTCTCCTCATGCGTAAAATGAGGGATGGGATGAAATCCGTGGTTCTCACAATAACATCTCCTGTGAAACTGAAGAAAATTAAATTGCCTGGAGCCCAAACGTGGAGACTGTGAATGAGTGGCTCTCAGGTGGAAACTTGACAGCTGGTCTTTTTCAAAAAACAACTGTGGGCACCCTCAGGGGCAGCCAGGCTGGAAGAGGCCGCCTCTGACGGGGCTGTTTGCCACTTCTAGCTGCTTCTCTAGGTCTCGCCTCAGCCCCCGAGGCAGGCCTGTTTCTAGCGGCCCTTTATAATGTGACTTGAAGGCCACAAGACCGATTTCTACTCAATAAAGAAAAAAAAAGTCTCACTTATCTCTTACTTATGCCCTACTGGGCTACAAACATAACATTTCAGATGGCACAGAAGCATAAATAATAACACACAATTAAAAATGTCAGTGGGGTCATTGGGAAGAAAAGACACAAGAAGGGAGACCGTGGCGTTTGAGCCTGTCTCCCCACCATGAGTCACTCAGGGAGCTCTTCCATGTGGTCATCTACACCCTGACAGTCAGCCAAGAGAGCTGACTTTACACCCTCTTGTAAAGACTCAAATCTCTTATGCATACTCTGCGTGACCATGGGCCCAGGGAACATGGTAGGCAGGGCAAAGAAGAAGTTGACGAACTCGTCTGGAAACTGTTCTGTCAAAGAGGGGATTAGACTCTGTTATTTTCTCATCATCACATAACAAGAGCTACGGTGAGAATACAAACGCTGTTGCCTTTAAATTTCCCCAAGTGGTCAGTACCTTCCCGTACAGGCAAAGCTAGTGCTAAGTACAGGCGAACTAGAAGCTGTACTAATGACTATTAGTACCTCTGTTATTTCTACTACTAGTAGTAGTACTATTAATACTATTACTTCTGTTACCATTACCGTTTATATCATCAACCCATGCACCATGATTTGAAATAGCCCCAGAAAGCCCTCTCTATTCGAAAAAGACCGCCTTCTTAAAGCTAGAAATTCTGTCACTGCAGATTACTTCCTTTCTGTCTTATCCTTTGCCAGAAATGCTTTGAAAATCCAGTGCAACCGTTTCTGAGAAGAGGTAATACTTTCACTTCTAGAAGCTTTGGGGTGAATTATCTAGCTAGACTGCTTTCTGCTGAGCTGGAAAAACAGGTGATAAAAGAACTGGTGGAATTTGGAGAAAGACTGCCACAGAGAGGGGACGGCAAGGGAGGCGGAAGGAGGGCAGGGTGTTGAAAGCAGGGGCTAAATTCATCAGAGAAACAACCCTGCGATCCCCCGGCGGCCAGCCCTGTGGCAGGAAATCCATTGTTCTGCCAGTCGGTTCAGCCCACCCTGGGCATTACGAATGTCTGTAGCAGGGGTGGCCACAGAGAAGTTCCTGAGCGTCTGCACAGCAGACTTCCTGGTTCCTCTGCCGGATGGCAAGGCTTTTCACCTCTCACAGTTGAAAGCGTCTAAGTCAGTGCTCCGGGAACTGTGCAAGGTCCTTCTCCCATCTGGCAGTTCCTCCAGGATGCCTACACCTCCTCTTCCTTAAAAATTAGGGAAGTGACTAAATGGACCATATGTCAACAGGTTCAACAGTTACCAGATGCTTTTCCCATTCTCTGGAGCACTTTAAGGTAGAAAACAAATGTGCTTTTCAAACTAGATGTGCTCAGAAAACGTTACATCCAAATTGATCCTTATTTTATTTATGATTTAATAATGTCTGATAGCAACGGCTTTATAAAATAAAAGCTCCACCGCACTGATGTATTTCATGGGTAAAGCCACATTTTGCTTTAAGAATTTTTTGCTAAAGAAGGTGAGCAAATAATACTGTCATTTCTTAAGGGAAAGACTGGATTTTGTTATGTGAGGTTTCTAGGCAGAAAACAGTCTTCTGTTTCAATACAAATTCTGCTGGATCAACTCACTCTAGTGCTGGCTCACCAGGCATGTGTGATATAGTTTGACCAAGGCAAAGGCTGTGAAACAAGGTGAGTCCCCATTCTTTTCTTTTCCTAATTATGACAACCTTGGATAAGTCATTTAATTTGAACCTCGATTTCCTTGGGAGGCAAAAAAATGCCAGCTTCAAACTTGTGGTCAAGTTTAAATGGGATTAAAAGTGGTAACATATCTTTTAAAAATTGGTTGATCATAAACTAGTATACAAAACAGAATCACCAATGCTATTTTAATTTCTTCTTCTTCTTATCATTCACCAGTATAAACTGGAAGGTGGGGAATTTCCAGTGAGATCTCAGATCTGCAGACAGTATTGGAAATTGACATTGGTTGAGAGACACACAGGTTGACAGAGAAAGATATAAAACCAGAGGCATGGAGTCAGATAATACAGAAAGAGACGTGGTTACAAAGGCAGAGAAGTGGGAAGGACAGACACCAAGAGGAGAGACACAGGAATGAGACTCTCAGAGTCAGACCCCAAAGCAAAGCCAATGACCTCATCCTTGGTTCTTTGCTGAAGAGGGAAAGGAGAGGGCAGTGGGGACAAGCTTGTCTTGTCTGTAGGCAGGACACCATGGACCTACATCATCCCGTCACTCCCTCTTGGGTCTTCTCTGCCAGAATCTTGTCTACAACCCAAGCATGAAACCTGTGTGTATGTATTTTGGGAATTTTGTTTTAGAATGGCTAAGTTGGAGCTGGCATCAAACCTCATACTTTTTCAGTCTGGAAAAAAACCCAGTCACCTGACATTTGCTCTTTCACCGACCGCATCTCCCATTTTCACTTGGCCAAGAGGCAAAAACCTGTTTGGGAAAGGGCTTCTAATAGTCTCACCTGGAATGTTTACAGTCCCCTCTTGCTTCCATTCAACTTGAATCCAATTCACCGTCATCTCACTGCAGCAGCTCAAAGACACAGGATTGTTGTCACACATCACCTTCATGTCTTCATTTGCCAAAATCTGGATGGATGTAACATCTATTTTTTTTCTGGACCCGTATTCAAAAATATCTAATGTCAGTTTGCAAATATATTCACCTGTATCGAATACACAAAGGCATTTATGATTACTATTACATATGTCTATTTCCTTAGAAGAATGATAGCCTCATCTCACGTGTCATGATGGTACTTCATGAAACATCACTTTCAAAAGCATCTGAGACTTGGTCTAAACAGCCTTAAAGGAACATTCAGGAAGTGCAGAAGGTCAAGGCAGGTATTTCTGATGCCATAAGGTAAAAGAGTAGAGAGCTGTTCTCAGGAAAGAGCAGAAATCTGAGTCCTCGCTAGTAAGAAAAAAAGTGTGGGGATGCTTCAGAGGTAGAAAGGGAAAATGGGAAAACCTTGGAGAATTAGGAGATCATGGATAATTTTGGCATCCTATTTAACTCTGTGGCAGGTCAGAGTCAACAAACATATGATAGAACCCATGTGTCTGCAGCCCAGTTTCTCATTCAGAGAAAAAGAGATGCCCCTGTTGACATCTGGGTTACGATGGGGCTATTAAATTCTAGAATGTCAGGTATAAAACTTATGCTTCTGTGGTTGCTGGGGAGGGACAAGTGGGAGGGATTAAAACAGAGGACAAGAAAATGGGGAGGGGGAGAGCAGGGACCCGTATGTTCACTACCTTGATTGTGGTGATAGTTGTACGGGTGTACACACATGTCAAAACTTATTAAATTATACACTTCACATATGTACAGCTTATTATACACCAATTCTACCTCAACAAGGCTCTTCTAAATTTTTTTAAAATGTTAAAAAAAGGAGTCTACTTTTTGTCTTAGGTTCCAACTCATAAGCTTCGGTAAATGTGGAAAATTATATTTGTCTCCCAAGACTAAATTTGCTTGGCTCATTCGTCATGGGATTAATTTTCAGTTTTGAAAAGTTGAGCTTGCTGACTTCTTTTTGAAGAGGAAAAGGCTATCTACACACACCACCACGGTTTGATTCTTTCTTAGCCCTTCATTCCTTTCCTCGCCCTGGTTACTGGATGGTAACCCACCCGCGTCATCCTGAGTGATGTTGTAAATGGTGAGGCGAGACACGGAGGTCATGTTGTTGAGCACGTAGGTGTAGACGGAGAATCTGCTGCTGTTCTGGATGTCGAAGCCTGTTTCCACGTGCTGCCAGGATACGTTGGAGGACAAAACTTCGTTCTCACACATCAGAGTTACTGTATCCCCTTCAAGGATGATTTCTGGGGTGATGGAGAACTTTGTTTCATCTGGAAACCCAAACAAAAGGTATTAGGGTCCCAAAGCAAATAAATGGAATTAATGCTACTCCCTGAATGCCACCACCACTGGGGTTTTCAAGAGATCTCCATGGCGATGAATGAGGCAACACGTCTTCCTCACTCCATCCCTGGGCAGCTGGGATCTGAGGCGCCAGAGTGACAGTCTGCCAGCTACTAGGGACATGGTTCCCAGTTTGGGATCTTTGCAGGTTTAACAGTCCTCAATGGTACTAATGGGGATCCCAAAGCTATTTTCAATATTTCAAACAGTCTGCCACAGACCTAGAGAACAGACTTGTGGTTGCCAAGGGGGAGGGGGTTGGGGGAGGGAAGGACTGGGAGTGTGGGGTTAGCAGATGCAAACTATTATATACAGGATGGATAAACATCAAGGTCTTACTGTATAGCGCGGGGAACTATATTCAATATCCTGTGATAAACCATAATGGAAAAGAATATGAAAAAGAATGTGTAATATATATGTATAACTGAACCATGTTGCTGTACAGCAGAAATTAAAACAACATTGTAAATCAACTATACTTCAATAAAATGTATAAAATAAAATAAAAATGCAAAACAATTTTTAAATAGTCTGGTAGAAAATTGCACGTTTGCTTATGAAAAAGCCACCCCAGCTAATCTAAACATCAAGTTTCTTTGCTACTGATTTGAAAGATAGCAACTGCTTCTTACTGATAACTGATACCTCATGCTGACTGAAAGCTCTGTCCTGTGTCTCTGATGAATTAAGAGTGGGAAAATAAATTAATTTTTTACAGTAAAGTATGCTTGGGAAATAAGAATGTTTTTAAAGACCTAACACCCATGGGCCCATAAGAGTGGGAGCTTATTAGATACACAGGTCTGTATTTGAATCCTGGTTCTGTACCAGGCATAGCTGTGTGGCCCTGGGGAACTTGCTTAGCATCTCTGAGCCTCAGCTCCCTTGTCTGGAAAATAGGAGCAGTGAGCACTACCACGGGAGGTGATTTGGAGGAATAGTAACTATTCTTATTGCTTTCACAGTAAAATCCTGGGGAACCCTGGTATTAAGCCATTTCACAGACAGAAATGAAAACACAGTATTTGCTAGTGTGTTTTTTATGGCTGTCCCTTGTTTACACAACATGCAGATTTTTCCCTCTAAGCTGTGCTATGTCCTTCATGAGCTCCACGTGTTGAGAAAATCAGAGGAGCTGGGGAAGGAGGTTTGGCAACTCCTCTTTTGGATGGTTCTTTTGGTTTGCTCACACCACACCCTGTTCGTACTGTAAACATGGACTAAAATACCATACAATTAATTTAGGGTGCTATGATGTTCTGGTCAAAATATCAAGGTATCTAAATATTCCTTATCCCGTTTTTTAGGCTCCTGGATAAAATAAGATTTCAGAAAATCACATTCAACTATTAGGAAGCAAGGCCATCTGTGAATATTTCATGTAGTGAACTGACCAGGAAGGCACACAAACTTATGTTACTTACTATGTGGCCTTGAGCAAATGATTTAAATCTAAGCCTCCATTTCCTCACTTGTAAAATGGTGATAATAGTATCTACCTCACAGGATGTATGAAGATGAAAAATGTGTAACACACTGGGTTTAACATAGAAAAGATACAATAACAGTGCCCGCTTTTCATTAGTACCTTTGTTAATTACAATGATCAGGAAAACTGCCGGTTTTCCATGGTTATATGGAATTGATCATAAATATATTGGGAGTGATTAAAGAAAGGGGTGTTCTGGTTAAGGGACCCTGCTGATTGATCAAACATCACCAGAGGATTAATATATGACAAAATAAAAGGGACTATTCTGAAGATTGCCATGTGCCTTTCCTGTTTCATGAAGATGGACTTAAAAATAATTTCCTGATACCACCTCATTCATTCAGCATGTTTCTTTCTTATTCTCTTCCTCTCCCCTGCACCCCTCACTCCTGCCGCCAGATAAAATTATAATTTAAGAAAAACCCACCCAGGGACTTCCCTGGTGGCCCAGTGGTTAATCCTCTGCGTTTCCAATGCATGGGGCGTGGGTTCGATACCTGGCTGGGGAACTAGGATCCCGCATGCTGCGCGGCCAAAAAAATAAATAAATAAAAAACAAACCTACTCAGCTACTTGACTTTTTTGGATACTTGTATTCTGGATAAACCCCACTAACCCTATGGAGAGCAGGCTGGTATTTAAGCTCCCGGGGGGTGGGGTTGCATGTGACATAGTTCATGGTCATTGGTCTAAGGCTGTGTGTATCAGGGACAGAGACGAATGTAGATTCTCTTGCAAAAAGGGGCATCGAGTGTCATTCACAACAACTTCATGTCTCTTTGGAAGAATAAGCCACAGACACTAGAGCACTTTGGTGGTTTTGGACTGTCAGCCGCCAATCAGGAAAAGTGCTGGATACTTATTCCTGGAAATGGCTGACTATATTCAGCACAATTGAAATTTTGGGGAAAGGGTCATCGTAATTGAAGCTCATGTATGCTAGAGTTTGCTATTCTCCTGTGCCCTCAGAACCATAAAGAAAAAAATTTTTTCAGGCCAAAGCATCTGCCGGTTGGTGGGATGGCGTTAGGGGTCAGGAATGGGGTGGCGATGCTGGGATTACTTCCGTGTGAGTCTGCACCTGGAGGCCACTTATTTCCCTGCCTTGAATTTTTCAGTTTTCATCTATGGGGTTGCTGCCTTATTCATTCTGAATTTTTATCTTGCTGTTTTTCTCTTTCTTATGTTGTAGCACTTTCTTACCGTTGTGTATATCCCTTTCAATATTTTATTTTTAAAAATGATCCGATGTCTAAAAATATTAGCAGTGAATGTAAAGAAAAAGAGTATGAACCTGTTGTAAGGATGGTCTGACTCCTGAGAAGGGGCACTTTTCCTTCCAGCTGTGCCTCAGACAATCCCTGCAGTGCCCTCCCCATGGTGACCTGTGTTGTTCCAAAGGGGAGTCACCTTCACTCTGGAACCACGGACCTGAGTTACACAGAACACCTACTGGCCAGTGCTGGTCCACCAAATCTCTGCTCAGTTGGCTCCCCTTTCTATCCCCCAAGTAACAATCGATCCACCCACCTAATTATACAACAGAGCTCAACTCTATACCCCACTTGTAAAATGAGGGAGAACATCTACAATATCAGGACTCTTACCACTGCTACCTCTGATCCAAAGCAGTGTTTCTCAAACTCTCCGTGCATCAGAATCACCTGGAGGGCTTGCCGAAACACAGATTGGCCGAGGTTGGTCTGGGGTGGCCCCAAGCATTTGCTTTTCTAACAAGTACCCAGATGGTACCGATGCTGCTGGTCTGGGGGCCACACTTTGAGAACTACTGCTCTAAAGTAACAACGGTCCCCCTAGACAATATCAGTGTATTTCATGAATATCCCCCACTTCCACCACCACAACGTTAGTTCTACTTTTTTGGATGTTTGGGGTCTGTTAATTTAAAAAAATCCATAAACCCAGATGGCTCTGTGGCCCCCTTGTAAAATCTCTCCCTCCTGGGACCGCCCGCCTTCCCCAGTCGCAGTGATATTAGCAGTGTAAGGAGGCTCTGAACTGGTCTAAGATGGGGGGAAGGCACCAAACTTCTATGCCAGGAACTGGAGAGTCCTCTCTCCGTGGAGGACACTGTAATGTGATTTCCCAGGTTTAATCATCATGATAAATGTCGTTACGGTATCTAAGTAGAATCTACATATTGGAAAAATGTAGCGATGTTCTACTTACTGCTGTAAGTAACCTGGAAGGAACTGCTGTCCATCTTGTAGGTCTGATTGAGGTTCTGTGTTACTTGCTCGTTTGCTCTGCTCATTAATTCAGGCGATGCTGCTGATGTCGTGACTTCATACACCACAACCACACTTCCAGGCCTGGATGGAGACCGCTCAGTTCAGTAAAGCAGTGAGTGAGCTGGAAGAGTCTAGATCCTTCTGGTTTATTTGCATAAAGAAAACTAAATGGCAGGAAGAGCCCGGGGACTTTATCTTCAAGGGTCCACTGAAATCCAACCTGTTTCTAAGCTCTAGCTGAAAGCCTGAGGCAGGGCTCGAACACTCAAATGTCTGCGGATGGGTAACATCAATGACTGGAATAGCCAGATGGGGAGGAGTGAATTGAATCCTACAAGGGGGTCAAAGGATATAAGCCACAAGGTAGAGACTGTTGTCACACAGTCTGCTGGCCCAGGTTACCAGCTGTGCTGAATATCCAGTGAAGCCCAAATCCTCAATGTTTCTGTAAACATTCTGCATTTTTTAATTGGCAACTAACTTTTTGAAACACTGTGCAAACACACTCAGGGCTGCCCGGTGCCTAACTCCACAGGGGTGCATTCACGTGACAGTGTGCAGCTCTGTGGCCAGGGCTAGCTGGCTAACTTTTTTTAATAAAGGCATCATTGCATGCATGACTTTATTTCATTTCTGTATTTCTGACTTCCCTAGATGGCAAACGTATCCCACATCTTTGTTTGCAAAATTCTTGCGTGCATAGAATGAACACAAGTCTTTTTCTCACCTTCCTTCTAAGTAGGTACATCTCTAAGGAGTGAGCTGCTGTTCTCAGTATTTCCTTTCACTTTAAGCCCTGGAAATCTGACATTGTCTTCACCTTGACCAGACTGCTCCCATTGGGCATCCCAGATGGTGCCCTTCTAACGGGCTTTTGCTTTTTCACTAACGTTTTGGTATCTGCCATTGGATAAAAATGAGCCGGTTATAGCGTTCTTACCTGAACTCTGTCACTGTCACCAATTTGAAGCCTGGTAAAATACTGTAACCCTCCCGGAACTGGAAAATAAAGCAAGACAAGTGTCATGGATCAAGGTCCACGGAGAGACGGGTCAACAATTTGAAACAGAGTAAAAAGTGTCTATTTCTTATCACCCTGGGTAAAATGCTCTCCTGTATATTTTGTTAGCGCTAGCACTGGCAGATCTTTGAAGAAGTAATTCCTATCCACCTAGGTCATCCTGGGTTCTCCAGGAAGCAAACACCAGAGTAAATGTGCAAAAAATTTACTTCGGGAAATGCCTAGGGGAAAAAAATGGGAAGGCAGTGGGGAAGGCAGGGAGAGCCATCAGACCCGAGTGAAATTGGACAGGAGGGGAGGCTGGATGAAATCATCCTAGACTGAGCCTGGGAAGGTTCAGTACAGCCTTCAAAGGAGTCCCACGTTTGCTAGACAGACCCGCCCTGCTCATTCACTAGCAGCAGGCAGCAAGCACTGCCGCGCGGCAGCAGCCGGGGGCCCTCAGTCAATTGCATTTCCTGTAGTTGGAAATCTTCGAGGTGCCTTCTCGCAGCTGCCACACTGCCGGAACGGATCCCTCACTTAACATATCACAGCTTTGGTTGAGCCAATGTGTTTTTTGCTGATGTTTTTACTTCCTTTTGTTTCCCTGAATTCCAACCCCACAGGAAATTCAATTTGGATCCAGTCATATTTACAGGGCGGATGCCACGTGCAAAGTGCTGTGTTAAGTAGCTGGATGGGTGGGATCCAAAGATTAATACGTAAGTCTCCTTTTTTCCTCAGAAGTGTATACTTTAGTGCGTCATGTGTGTGCATGAGGAGAATTCTTATGCTGTGCAGAACTATTACATGCCGGATATGCAAATCAGATATCCTACAGCTCTTCTGTATCAGAGTTTCATCATGGCGCCCATGAACAGTGGCAATATTTGACTGGGTAAGCAAGAGGCTGCTCCTGGCTTGAGGCAGAGGGTTGGCTGCCCAGAGAGTTGAGGGGAGTCATTACCTCCGCCCACCTGTAGCAATTTGTACCACACCCGTTGAGAAGCTCTGTTCCAAATGAATTGACTCAAGCAAAGCATTTAGGTTTAGATGAATTAATCCAATGTAAAGCACTTAGAATAGTGTCTGGCACACAGTTTCCAATGAGAGAATATCTTCTTTTTTTGCATGAGTAAATTTACATATGTGTACATTCTTTTTAATATTCTTTTCCTTGTGGTTTATCACAGGATATTGAATATGGCTCCCTGTGCTGTACAGTAGGACCTTGTTGTTTATCCACTCTATATGTAATAGTTTGCATCCGCTAACCCCACACTCCCAATCCATCCCTCCCCTTCCCCCACGCCCCCTTGGCAACCACAAGTCTGTTCTCTAGGTCTGTGAGTCTGTTTCTGTTATGTGGAACCTACAATATGACACAAATGAACCTATCTACATGAGTAAATTTAAATCTGCCTTAAGTGTGAATGCCTTGGGACCTCCAGTGTAGAGTGGTGTGGAATCCTCTGTGCCAGACTTGGGCTGGTCTGCACAAAAGATGTTAGGGGTTTCACCCATGTGATGTGTGAAGATGAATAGAAAGGCACCATCTGGTGCTTTTAGACCAGGTTCTTGGACCTTTTAGTAGGTTTCTGTGAGTTGATGCCACCAAATTTTATGTGAATCAATTCTATCCTGGGAAGAAGTTCCACCTATAGGTCAAGATGATGTCAAATCTTCCCCTGAACACCGTCTGATTTGAGCGCTTCTTAATTCATCATCCCAGAGGTATAGAAATAATTTCAACATTCACATTCATAAATCCTGACAGATTCAAGCAAACGACCCACTGTAAACGCAATAGATTCAGTTCAGCTCAGAGTTTGTTGGTTAAGAGCCTCCTGGGACCAAAACCCACCGCTGTTTCCAAGTCAGTCTTGTAGGACCTATAGAGGGCAGAGGAAGAGTTCCTGAGTTCTTCTTGAAAGCCCACATTGAGTCTGACCGACATTCGCAGGGTAATATCTGCTGAAGAACACAGGGCAATATTTTAAAAATCCCATGTCAGCATTTGAGTACACACAGGACAGAGAAGCATTTGGTTGAGTTGATATCAAACAGCCACTCAACAAACAAACATTCAGTGAGCAGTTACTTACCTCCCTGGAGCTGGCAAAAAGGTCCCTTGGGAGGCAGTCCCTTAAGGCAACTGCAATGATGCCCTGAAGGGGAGCCATCATGCCCTTGGCAAGTGAGATTGTGGAAGCACCTTTCCTGAGGCCACTTATAGCCTTTCTCACAGGAGCACCAGGTTTCATTTCCAGTAGGTCTGCAGACTGTCATCAACCAGAACAATGAGGAGAGAAAAGGTAGTTACCGCCTTTGTGTTTATAGATGACAAGTATTTATACTTGTAGGAAACCCTGACTCCACTCCATATTGCCCTTCTGGGAAGTTCAGTAGTACTGCATGAGATTCTCATGATTCCCGTACATGTCACCTTGCTGTTAGGCACGGCCCCCTAAAAGATGACAGCTCTGACTATCCCAGGGGCTGCCTACAATGATGAAGTGCTAAACAGATTCCCAGACTAGAGGGTATGGCAGCCAGCCTCCAAGATGGCACCACCCATCCCTGCCTCTGGGTACTCACACCCTTTTATAACTCCCTCTCATGTTGTACTAGGTTTGGTCTGTGTGCCCAAGAGAATATAGAAAGAAGTGGCGGTGCATCACTTCTGAGATTAGGTTATAAAAGACACTGTGGCTTCCCTCTTGGCTATGCTCGCTCTCTCTCTCTCTGATCACTTGCTCTGGGGGAAGCCAGCTGCATTGCATGAGGACATGTCATAGAGAGGCCCACATGATTAGGAACTGAGGTCTCTAGCCAATAGCTAGGGAGGAGCTGAGGGCTGCCAACAACCGCATGCGTGAGCCTGAAAATGGGGTTTCCAGGCTCAGTTGAGCCTTCAGGTGATTGCAACTCTGGCTGACGGCTTGACTACCACCTCATGAGAGACCCCAGAGCCAATGCCATCCAGCTAAGCTCTTCCTGGATGTTTGGCCCTCAGAAGCTGTGTGACATAATAAACATTTGTTGTTTTTTGTTTGTTGTGTTTTGGTTTCTTTTTTGGCCATGCTGTGCGGCTTGTGGGATCTTTGTTTCCCAACCTGGGATCAAATCCGGGCCCTCGGCACTGAAAGCACAGAGTCCTAACCGCTGGATCGTCAGGGAATTCCGAGTTTGTTGTTTTAGATGCTAATTTTGGGGGTAATTTATTACGCAGCAATAGATAACAAATATAGAGTATAAGTAAAATTCTAAACTTGTGCCTTTTACATTTCAAGTCAAATGTGAACAGCCTAGACTCCAATCCCATTAAAAATTGACATTGAAAAATGCTCTGAAAACAGAGGGCTTGGAATTTATGTCTAAAACTGGACTAAAGCCACATCACTGTGAGCTGTTTGTTCTGCAGGTGGGTATCTAGGCAAAGGCCCACAGAGTGACCACCCAAAGGAAAGCCATCAAATAATTGTTCCTGAAATAGGAGGGACAACCAAGTCCCCCGGAATCCTTGGACATCGCTCCCGTCCTGTGGTCCAGCAGCAGGAGGGGGTGAAGCAGAAGCAGAAGCAATGGAGGAAGTCAAGGCTGCTAGTGAGTGTGGTGAACATTGGCCGGGGGTACTTCGAAGGGAACCTACAAGATCCCCTTTGTCAAAATCTCTCTCCCGCTGACGTGAAAAGCAGTTTTTTGGTTGTTTTATTTTTGTTGTTGTTGTTTCTCACTTACTTATTTTTGAGATGGATGTGGAGGTGGTATTAGCAGAGCTTTTGACTCCCATGTAAAATACAAATGTGCCTTAAGAGGATGGCAAAAGCGACCACCCCTGGACCACCTAACTGCATTTAGTGCTTGATACACATTGGCCTTAAAAATCCTCAGTTTTGTGTACTGTGATTAAAAATGCCTTTCAGATAATCAATAAGAACCTACTGAATAGCACAGGAAACTCTATTCAATGCTTTGTAATGACCGATATGGGAATAGAATCTAAAAAAAGAGTGGATACATGTGTATGTATAACTGACTCACTTTGCTGTACAGTGGAAACTAACATTGTAAATCAACTATACTCCAATTAAAAAAATTTGATCAAAAAACATGCCTTTCTTGAAAGGATCATAAGGTAAGCTGTTGGAAGAGTGGGTGGGGGAGGCACAGGAAGAGGGGAACGGAGAAAATTTGGGGTGCTTAGATATGAGTATCACGGTCAGTAAGTCTAATCTTCCTTACCCAGCCCAGCCATCCCACTGCATCCTCTCTGAGGTCAACCCTCCCCAGGCTACCCCCCTCCACACCCCACATCCCCCTCTAAAAGGAAGGAGCTCAGAGCAACGTTTCTCCTGATTGGCCCAATCCTCCTATTTCAAGCAATGTGTCTTTTACTCACCTGTTGTCACCTCGATGCTCAAAATGTTGGTATCTGGGTCAGTGTCATCCCCTTGAACTGGAAAACTGAGGTTATTCAAGTAAGCTTTGCTAAGCTCCAGGAAGGAGGCGTCTTCAAAACTGACCTCAACATCAACAGTGAACTCTTGGGCTGCAGGACGGCTCATGGCAACTGGAACGAAAAGCATACGAAGGCTGTGAGAACTCACTGCGGCGGGCAGAGAGAGAACATGATGGACCTTTCAGCACTTAAAGCCAATGACGTTTTAATTAGGTGGTTGGGATGAACAGATGCACACTACTATATATAAGACAGGTAAACAACGAGGACCTACTGTGGAGCACAGGGAACTCTGCTCAGTATTCTGTGATAACCTATCGAGGAAAAGAATCTGAAAAACAACAGATATATGTACATGTATAACTGAATCACTTTGCTGTACACCTGAAACTAACACAGCATTGTAAATCAACTAGACTCCAATATAAAACAAAAAGCAGAAGTTTCTTGGGAATTCCCTGGGGTCCAATGGTTAGGGCTCCGCACTTCCACTGCAGGGGGGTGGTCGGGGAACTAAGATCCTGCATACCGTGTGGTGCGGTTAAATAAATAAATAAATATAGAAATTAAAATTAAAAAAAAAAAAGCTAATGACGGGGACATGTGGATGCCAGACACATCAGCCTTTAAGAATTTCTAATGAACTTTTTTAGAGAAGAAGAAGTTTGTTTACTGATCACCACCAAGCCCTCCCTTCATGATTCTTCCTCTCTACGACTCTGCTATATTAGAGGAGAAAGGAAACAGATCTAGCTTGTATCAGCGCTGTGGTCTCTGGCCATTTGAAAGCTTCACAGGCCAAGCTCAGGACTTGTCCGTCCTCTCCATTCCCACATCCCCCTTGGTGTCCAAGGCCAAAGGTGACTGTGTGGAGAATGGACTCGAATGGGACGCGAATAGAAGCACGGAGACCCAGCAGGGAGGCTTGGCAACCGTCTAGACAATAAAAGCCACGGTCCTGACTCACCAGAATGAGTCAGTATGTTTCTGACACCATTCAATGGTCACGCATGTATTTTGAGAGCTGAAGGATGCAAGCACGGCTTGAAGACCTCTGGGAAATGTCATGTAGTTAATTCCCTTTGTTCTTAGCCTGTGTGCACAGCGTGGGCTCTTTGTTCTTACTCTGTATCTCTGGTGTCCAGCACATGCTAGGTACTCAACGACAGCAAAATTGGCAAATTGGAAATTAAAATGAAAGGGATCTTCAGCAGTTCATTGTTCTTCCAAATTGTCTCAAGACTGGTTGCCCGGCTGGCATTCTAGGTGAGTCTGCCTCCCAATCCAGGCAAGCCAGACAATAGATCTATTGGAATGTTCCTGCATAATTACCACTATTACATCATGTCTGGGCTGTTGGTTGTAAGTTCTCAAGGGCAGGAACTGCTTCTTTCACTTCTCATGGCCTTACCCCCTCCATCTGGCATGGAGCCCAGCACATAATAAATTCATGTCCAATCAATTCTTGATAAACCTGTGATTTCTGAGTTGAGTCACAGATTCACCTTTCTGTCATGGCCAGAATCTTTGGCTCATTCCTGGTTGAAATACATAACTGGAGCAGAAGCCATGGGCTTGGTTAGTAGCTAATGAAGAACCTTCAAAAAATAGGAGAATTTTTAATACAGATGCCTTGAGAAGACAAGTTGTGGCTTATTTTGTCTTGCCAGTCGAATAAGGAAAAGATTAGTGAATACCTGCAAGACTTTTACTTTAAAATATAAGTAAAATCTGGAAGTATGATACATATATATATGTATATATATAAAACCATAACATTAAAATTCTATGTCTGTTTTCTAAAAAGACAAAGAATTTCCCCCATAATATCACGAGATTTGTTTTAAATATTCCAAGGATTATTTATGAGAAACACTAAAATGGAGTAAGTTTACCATGGGAAACTCCAACTGATAAATGTTTATTGTAGAAAATGGTAATATTTGTCCACTTACAGCTGTAAACTATGTTTGTCTAGGAGTTTGGTTTTACTTATCAACCTTGTTGAGAATTATTTCATTTTGGCGTCCTTCAACTTGCTGTAATTAACTTGCTGTAAAAAATGTCTGGGCACATTTTCTTAAAATTAGGAATGCATCTTAAGGTATGTTTCCTCCTTATAAAAATGTATTTACAAGTAGAACACAGTGACTTTTAAAACCCAGTGCGGAATCTCAGTTTGTCACGATATTATGGCATTGCTTGAAATTTCCTGTTTTCTTTCTGATTTGCAAACGGTTCTGTGATGCAAACAAGCTTCCTGGAAGGACTGCTAATCTTAATCTGAGTGATCCTAACCCTAGACATAGTATGTGGCCTGCTGGGAACATTTGCAAGGAGGGCGGCTGCATGATATTTGTAAGGTCTGTTTTAGAGCACATTCTTTTTCCTGAAAAGTAATGCAGCAATGTTTATACCCTCCGGAGGAGTCAGAAGCTCCAGGATCCTCTTTGCTGTGGTCAGTCTACTCTCCTCCCAGGAATGAATGTAAACAGGATTTCCTGGACGGTAGCTGCTTTTGAGATGAGTGAGGTCAGTAACAATCCCGTAGCACCCACTCCATCACCTGCATTATTGCCTCCCAGGGTCTGATCCCAGCATGATTTCAATGCCTGCCTGAGGGTCGTCAGTATCACCCATCCCTGGGCCCACCTCTCTCTGCTCTTTACAGACGTAATTGGAGAATGAGCAGTGTGCCTGAAAAGCACATGGTGCTTCCTGGATGTCGTCATTCCCCACTGAAGCCAAGGTAGTTCTTCCGCTGAGATCCTACAAGGAGCTGAGCCAAAAGCTTAAAATACCACTAAGAGGACAGTTCCTGTGACTTTAGCGAGTTCTAGTCTATGGCATTTGTGCAAATATTAATTAAAGCACCAGCCTCTAAGACCCCCTTCCCCTCAGCCACCTTTTACGTGCTTGACAACTTCTAAGGGAGTTTCAGAATAACCCTCAGCCTGAGCACCAGTTTTCCATAGAGACTGGTAAGGATGGGGAACATTTAATAGAGAAAGAAATGTCTTCTTGAAAAATGGTCAATTCTTCAAAACAGGCTCAAAAACACCATAGTAACTCAGAAGGCTACAGGCTTGCCCTTGGAAATCATCTATTCCAGTGGTCCCCACTCCTGACTGGTGATTATCCACACGTAGGGATTCTACACACACAGATATTGTGGAACCTCAACCCAGGTGAGTCAAAGTAGAATCTTTATAAGTTAGTCCCAGAAATCTCTGCTTTTAGGCGTGAGAAGAATGATTCCCCCAAAGAGTAAATGACTTGCCCCAGCTCCTGCTGCTTGCTGGTGGTGCCCAGAACTTGGATCTCTGGACTTCTAGAATGGGGTTCTTTCCATTACCTCACTCTGACAGTGTGACTGATAGAATCGTATCACCCCTAATGGTGCCATGTGTTCCTCAGGAAAAGAGAATAAAGGATGTTTTGGAGGTGGGGTGGGCATGCAGTAATTAATAACTTCAAAGATAGAGATAGCTTGGCTGGACCTACCAGGGACCATTGGCTTGGCCCTGAACCCAAAGCATCATGGTGTTACGGGCAAGCAGAACACAGAAACACCACTGGGCCTCCGGTCCCTGTAATGCCCAGGGAGAGCATCTGAGTTTAAGGGAAGAAGCCCAGACGCTCAGGATTAGTATGACTTGTGTAGGGTGGGGTCAGGGGCCCAAGATTTGGGGTCGAAAGGCCACGCCCTGTCCACCTCACCTCCTCCAAACCTGAGGACTTCAGAGCTTCGGAAAGTGATACTGGTGGGCTTGCCCCAGGCTACAAGGGACCCAGGAGGAGCAGGACGGTTCCTCCCGCTCTGTGTAAGTGTGTATTTTAGAGGCCCTTCCATGCTTCTCTGCTGCCTCTGGACCACCTGATTCCAGACAGTTCAGTGTGTTCTCTTTGCCTCGGGCTCCTTCGCCCTGGTGTTATTTGTCTGAGTTCTTCTGACTTACCGATGCCCCAGTGGAAGGTAACACATTCCAGGGGTCATCAGTGTCACAGATGCAGGCCTGGGAGGCACAAACCAACCAGGATTTCCCCTCTCCTTTCCCATTAATCACTGCCCGCCACACTGCGCTTATCTTAAAGAGACGTTTCTGGAAAGTTGGCCACAAACTGTGACAAGCAGTTCTGGGTCTTCATCACAGCTGTTTAAGCAAACAAGACTATTTTTGCCTGGCCACTCTCCTGGGAATTATGGCTTCTCAGAAGTCGGGGCCTAAGTCAATGTATAAATGAATCTGTCACCTGCAAGAGAGTGAAGCCTGCTGACATCACTCGGGAGAAATGAGGTTCGTATGGTTTTCTCTTGACCAAAGGGGCCCATGCATCTTTATCACTGAAGATTTGGCTCTCGTTTCTCCCCCTTAGTCCTGTAGCAGGTAAATATTAAAAGCTACCTGCTCTGCTTTTTTCTTGACGTGTTCTCGTAGGTACCAATTTGGCAGCATCTTCTGGATCTGCTGTACCTTTGTCAGCAGAGAGTCAAAGATCCTGTTCTCCCTTTCGGTTTTGAAAGGTTTGTTCACACAGAAGAAAACTGCCAGAACCCCAGGCTATGGTCTGGGGGGCAGGCATGGATGGGGGAGAGGGAGGGCAGCACTGTGGCATAAAACAATGGGCTGTGAGGCCTGGAGAAAAGAATCAATTCTACTAGCTCATCACACACCCAAATCATCAAAGTCAGCCCCATGTAAAGCGATGCTAGTGGCCCTCACTCAACAAATCTGCTCCGAGAATCACAGCTGCGTAAACTTCCTCTAAATATGGTTAGAGAGAACGCAGTTTCCTTCTGCAATATATGCATAAGAAAAACCCCAGACCGTCATTAATCTCCTCGCATTCCCTCTGCCTGGACCTCCCTCCCCCCTCCCTTCTTCTGTCCCATTTCTGCTCCTTCTTTCATGCCTCAACCTCAATCAATTCTTTCCTGGTCACTCTCTGAGTCCATGCGTGTTCAGTGACCTGAGGACTCACAGAATCAAGGCATCGTGAAGTTGTTTGAGTATTTTAAAGATCACCTTTAACCACTCATCAGATGCCATGATGCCCTCTATAAACACTCCTGCCAGGTGCTTATTCAGATTGGCTTAAGTACCTTGCATGACACGAAACTCACCTCCGTATAAGACGGTCCAACCCACCTTTAGTTAGTTCTGTTAGAAACTTACATTTAGCCCAGACCTATCTCTCTGTAGCTCCTACCATTTTCTAGGCAGTAGCTTTGCCTTTTTCAGGCTCCCAGTATGGGATGACTCTGCTTTGGATCTTACAGACTTTGAATTTGACTTATGGTGCGTGCATATCCTATCCTTACAACCAGATTAAAAGTTGATAGCAGCAGTCAGCATGTTTTATGTTTTTTGTGCCCAATAGGTGCTTAATAAATGTATACTAATTAAATATTAAAAACACTTCTTTGCTAAAAAAAAAAAAAAAAAAAAAAAAATCATGGCACGGAATCTCACAGGCAAGATCCAGAAAGTCATGTTGAAAACTCTGACTCTTAACTATGAGCTAGGACTTGGAGCCAGAGAGAGCTGGGGTAAATGCCCTCTCACCTGGGAGGCTACTGAACCCCAGTGAGCCACGCTTTGCTCATCTGTAAATTAGGAGCACTATTTTCTCTGCAGAATTTGTTGTTAAGGAGTCAGGGTATGAAGACCCCTAGCAAATTGCCTGGCATAGAATAGCCATTCTGAAACAGCGTGTAGAAATAATAATACTGATCATAATAAGTGTAAGGATTATCATCTATGCAGCCGTCTGCTGGTAGGTCAACTAAACCTAATTCTCTTCCAATCAGGTCTCACTTTTGAGATAGGTAAGCAAAGAAAATCCCCACCAGGCAGAGAGCACCAGCCTCCTCTTCTTACTTTGCCTCCACTACTGCCTGCTCGGAGCACGAAATGCCACATGTTATCATAAGAAAGATTAAAGCCAGGAAAATCCCCAAATCTGTTCCTCAACCTGGAGAATGCACAGCATTTCCTGAACACAGATCAAAACGAGACAGCACACCCGGCCGGGCTGCAGGTCTGCAGAAAGGTCAGGATTTCCGAGCTGGCAGCTGGCAGCCCAATCTGGTAGGAACCTTGCTCTCACTGAATCTGTGAAGATGTAAGTGCCTCCAGCTCGGGCTTAGGACATCCTGGGTCTCCCTTTCTCCTACCAGCCATTCCTTTTGAAACCAAAGAAGAACCAGTGGGGACTCTTCAGCCCAGGACCCAAGACACGTTCCCAGTTAAGCTCAGAAATCTGACCTGGGTAACTTCATAATTGATGTTGAGGACACAGTTGCGTTACCTCCAACCTAAGAAGCCTCTTTTTAAAAAAAAAAAAAAAACTTTAAAATCAGTCCATCCCGGCACTTTATTTATTTTTGGCCGCACCATGCAGCATGCAGGATCTTAATTCCCCAACCAGGGATCGAACCCGTGCCCCCTGCAGTGGAAGCATGGAGCCTTAACCACTGGACCCCCAGGGAATTCCCAAGAAACCTCTGCTTTCAGTCCCCTGTGAAGATTGCCCTTAAGACTAAATTTCCCGCTGACTGTTGTACTTCCAAAATAAGATTTTCATTCCAGCTCCGGCTTCTACCTGTGGCCTCCACCTCCCCAGTCACCCGGGTCTGTGCACTCCCAAGTATCATATAGATCATCCCTCCCTGTCACCCCCATGTCAAGTCTGTCCCCAAGTCCTTTTGACCCAATTCTCAAAATGTCTCTCACAAGCGTTCGCCATGTTCCTTTCCTAACGTCATTCCAGGTACCAGGGCCAATGACGGTCCACACTGCTGAGGGTCCTTGCTGGTCTCCCGGCACTAACCTCTTCATCTAATTCCTTCAACCGCAACCATCTGGCAAATTTTCACTTCAGATGGCTTCCACCAATGCCTTCTCTGTGCCAGCCTCTGGGCTGGTCTAGAATCCACTTCCTGGTGGAATCAGGACAGAATTCTGGAGGCTTTGATGGATGCTTATGTCCCTCTGCTCCCCAATAGCCACTAACAAGCAGGTTCATACTCTTCTTGCCTCTGGCCTCCGAGTTTTTGGTGAAGGTTTCTCTGCCCCCACAGAGTTTTGAAATAGTTTTCCTAAAATGCTAATATTGTGGCAATCAACCTCCTGCCTTCAGTAGTTCTACAAAACCTTCTCTGTACCAGGGATATTTCAGGCTCTGTCAAATGCAATATTTTTATAAATCAATCAATTAAATTTGTTTTTAATTTTAAAAACCATTAAAACAAATAAAAACATCAAATACCCACCCCAGATAACTATATTAACATTTAAAAAATAAGTACATAATATTATTTAATCCTCTCAACAACCCTGTACAGTAAAAATATATTTGTATGTATGTATATATATGTGTGTGTGTTTGGATGTGTGTGATATATTTGTGATACATAATATGTGGTAGAGGAAGAAGTCCATAGCTCTGAGAATCAATGTGAGTATTGATCCTACCTTTATAGGATCAAACTTTAAAGCTCTAAAGAGTTGGTCCAGTGCCTCAAAAGGAAATTCCTTTTGAGAATTCTCTTTCTCTTGGAAACTTTGTTTGCCCCTTTCTGGCATGAAGGCTTCAGAGCACAGACACTTCTGTGTGGCATCTGCTGCATGTAACCCTCCTATTGCTTGCTTTCCTAGTTTTCCTGGAGAGCGATGCTCTTAATTGCAACTTATATTCTGAGTATCTGCGGCCTAGTGCCTGGGCCTTTCCATGACCAGTTCTTACTTCAGTGATTTTGTACAAGTACCAAGGCCAATCCTTCTTCTGCAGATGATGGGTTGAGTCATTAACACTTCCAAAGTGACCCTAGAGGCCCAAACCATGTATAAAAAATGGAAAACATGTTTTCATGGTGATTTATCATCATCGTGACTGTTTTTAATGAAAGCACGTCTGGAAAAATTTTGGAATGTCAAATCCTTAGAAGAGGAAGTGGTTTCCTCTCTGAGGGCTAACCTCTCATGCTGTCACCAAGGATCATAAATAGCTAGGCCAGGAAGTGCAGAAAGATGTTATTTTTCCAGGTGTAGGTCACCAACTGGTCCTGAGGCAGGTGGCAGCCTGAGCCCTAGAAGAAGCTGGCAGAACCTGGAGCTGGAACTTAAGTGGTTTGATTTTAAGAAGAAAAGTCTTTCAAAATATTGAGTGGGGACATCTCTGGTCCTGTTCCTGTCATGGGGGTGGGAGGGTTTAAGGGGTTTTCAGGGAGGGGGTAGAGGTGATAATGCTTGTTTTAAAGCACAGGAAGTACAGTCTGTGCTGTAGATCACTTTAGGGAAGGAGAGGAGGGCAAGTGAGGATCCCATAGGGATATAAAACAGGGTTAAAATAGAAAAAAAAAAGAGAAGGAAGGGAAGGAGAGAGGACCAATGGTATGAACTTGCGGCGAGCATTTCAAAAGCTTAATACAATATGGTTGAATTCTCATTTCACGCACGGGGCTGCAGGCGGATCTTGTTATGGCCCTGTAAAGGGCTCTACCGGACGCCTTTATCCTGCCCTCGGGGCAAGCCTGCTCCCTCTGGCTGCCTAAAGTCTCTTTTAGACCACCAGACTGAACAGACCAAGTCCCAACATGCCTGGAAAAGGATTCAGTCCCAATGTTACAAGTGAAGAAGTTTCTAGATGGTTGGCCCAGCCACGAAGCCAGCAGACTCTTAGCAAAAAGGAACATATCCTCTGAACTCACACAGGGGCAGCTATGACAGAGACTCTTTATTTGTTCACTCATCTTTTGGGACACTGGGCTACATGCCAGGCTGCAGAGAGGAAGAGGGTTCAAGGGAGCTCGTGTCTCCTGGGAGTGGCAAACAGGAAGCAAAAGAATTACAATGCATTGGGATAAATGTTGGGCTACTAGGATGTATTGTGGGTAATGGGAACCCAGGAAAACAGCCCCTCCCTGTCTGGGGAATTGATGGAAGACCTTCCAGGGCAGGAGCCCATGGGAATTGAGTCCCCCAGACAAGCAAAGGTGGGGGGTGGGGTGGGATACAGACTCTGTGAAAAGCAGCAGAAGGAGAGTGAGTGGGCAAAGCACATAGGGTCCAGTGAGCGGATAATGAGATTTTATCTCCAAAGCAATTGGCAGCCCTTGAAGGATTTTCTGCAGGGAAATGAGAAAATCAGGTTGATGCTTTTGCAAGGTTGCTGTGGTGGAAGAAGGAGCTGGTTCTTGGAAAATGCAGCCTCCAGATGTACCCACCTGCTCAGGGTCCCACACGAGGGAGGGGACACTGAGGACCGGCATGCAGGTGCTCACAGCTCACAGGGCTGCCCCCAACCCTCCAAAGGGCAGAGCCCTGTGTTTTCCAGACAGCTTCTTTGGAATTCAGTGGCAGAAAAGGACTTGGGTCTAGCGATTCAACTGATCCACAAAATAAAGTGCTGAGTGAGAGGAGACAAGGTTAAAAGAAAAGAAAAAAGGCAAGGCTGCTGGGCTGAGAAGAGAGAAGCAGGCTTTTTGGTGGTGGCGGAGGGCAGCTGAAGGAAGGGGCCTCGGGGAAATCTTCAGGCTCTGAGGAGAGGTGATGGGAGAGGACACGAGCCTTGAATGTGCTGATAAGATCCCTTTAATGTCATTTGATAGAGAATGGAGTTCCTTTGCAGTTACTTCTAGAAATTGAACCCTGAGGTGCTCAGAGACTGAATTATGTGGATCCCAGTGTTTCAAAAAGTTACAACAAATGTCATTTGATGGGATTTACTAGAAAAATGGCCAAGCAAAGAGTTACATACCAGCTCGTTTTTGCCTTACTGGGTCCTCCCCTGCTAGTTCGTGTTCACGGAGAAGCTGAAAGAACATTTTAGAAAATAGTCAGTGAATGTTAGAGACGTCTTTTCACGATGGTTCTCTGTTCACGTGCCCCAGGATGTGCAAGCTGAGGGTAGGGCTGCAGATTCTGGGTCAGCACCTTGTGCCCCGGGGATGGCGGGCAACCGGTGATTGAAGGGTCGGGGAAATGAAATGGATTCGTCTCTGTGGTATGATCTGGGCATCGACTTTTTATAGACCAGTCTCTAGATGCAGGAGCGGAAGAAATCAGCCTATCTGAGTTTCTCAGAGTTCCTGCAGCCTGAGGCTTGTCAAGAAATATAAATGGTGCTGTCCTCCACTGTACTGAGACATGAACCCTGAGTCATTCGCATGACCTTTTAGACGAGTCTCACGACCTCTCCTCCACACTCAGCCTGTCCCCATCCCAATACTTCTGCAACATTAGGGCTGTTTAGATTGTGCACACTTAGAAATTATTTTCTCCTCCTCTGGCCCTTTTTCTCCTAGATGGTTCGATGGTTGCCTTCTGAGGCGGGGGCTTTGAGAATCAGCTCTAGAGCCAGAATGCCTGGGTACAGGCCCTTACTAGCTACGCGACCTTGAGGAAGTTACTTGTCCTCTCTGAGCCTCAGTTTTCTTTTCTGTAAAATGGAATAATAATAGTGCTGACCTGATAGAATTGTTATGAGAAATAAGCCAACCACAACGTGGAACATAGTAAACTCTTAATAAATGTTAGTTAGATCATATAGTACAATAATTAAGCATAAGGACTCTGCAGAAATTGAATTCAAATCCTAACTCTGCCATAAAATGGCTGTGTGACCTTGGGCAAGTTACTTAACCTCTCAGTGCCTCAGTACTCACATAAAGTAAAGGGATAAAAATAGCTTACCTCATGAGGTTGTTGTGAGGATCAAATGATTAATCAATGTAAAACACTAGAATAGTTTTGGTGACAGAGTAAGTGCTATTCTGGGACAGGACATCACGCTGTTCTGGGGGCACCATTCACATGGACCCCCCCTATTTGCATACTGCTACTTGCTTCATCTCCATAAAGCTCATCTACTGTCATCATGTGGCTTCTTTGTTTAAGAACTGACATTGATTGGCTTTGCTGCTGAGTTCACTGCCAGCTCCGTAGCTTATAACCTTACCTTGACCTGATATGGGGCTCCTAGCTCATCCCTGCCTCCAAGTGAATTTTCCTGTGATGTGTTTCCCAATCCAAACTTCCTTAAGTCTCAGTAGAAGAGCCAAATAACCCCTGCCCTCCAGGGTGTGTGCTTTACCATGAACCCCACACACCAATGAACACCACCCGAGAGACAGCTCGCTCTGCCATCTGTGGTCTCTACCATTTTTTCCTAGTTATCTCACATCATAATGATAACAAAAATAATAATTCCTAAGACTTCTTCAACACCCTGTGCCAGGCACTGTTAAGTACTTGGTGTGTGCTTATTTATTTAATCCTCATGACAATCTAAGGCATAGATACCGTTATTATCTGCATTTCACGGATGAGAAAACACAGGCACAGAGAGGTCAAATAACTTGCCTAAGGTCACACAGCCTTGAAATGGCAGAATCAGGACTCAAACCCAGCTAGCCTGCACCCTAAGTTTGCGCTTATCCACGTAGGCATCGCATTGTCTTATCAGGAGATACCCCGGAAACTGTGGGGGAACTGGGTTCCTCTCGGTGACCCAGTATCTCTTAACTAGTGCCTTTTCTCTTTCTTTCTCTGTTGTCTCCTCCACCCCCTCCTTCTTTTCAACGACTAGTATTCACGTCCACAGGAACTGTGGAGGGACCTGAGAGTTCACAAATGTTCTTGAAGAAATGAACAGAGGAATGATGGCTGATGATTAGAATTTCCAAAGCCCAGGGTGCTGCTTCGTTTGCAGTGAGATTATTTCAGGCCTACCGAAATGTGCAGAAACCAAGAAATAACAAAGTCAATGTATAGGGCTGGTTCCTGCGCGGCTTGCCCTGGAGCCTTCTCTGGCTCTGTGCCTGGGCAGAAGAAAAGGTTCTTCCACTGCCTTGCTGCCTCCATCCTCCCTGGGGCTTGGGGGTGGGGAAGGGGAGCCACCAGGAAGCTTTCTCTGTCCACTCTTCATGGCTTGCTGCTGGGGAACTCAGCCCAGGAGAAGGTGACTACCGGTGGTCACCTTTGGGAAGCTCTCCCAAGCTGAGATTTCATTTCTCCCATTTTCCAGGGGTGCTAAAAAATTAAGGACTTGCTGCCGGCAGTTGTGGGTTAAAATCAAGGTACATTTCAATCCTCTCGTGCAGAGCATTTCAAATCTTTGTGAGCATTAAGGATCACCTCCCTCCCTCCCCTAATCCGATTTAGCAGGTCTAGAATCGGGTGAAGAAAACTGCTTTTTTAGGGGCTTCCCTGGTGGCGCAGTGGTTAAGAATCCACCTGCCAATGCAGGAGACACAGGTTCGAGCCCTGGTCCGGGAAGATCCCACATGCCGCGGAGCAATGAAGCCCGTGTGCCACAACTACTGAGCCCGCGTGCTACAACGGCTGAAGCCCGCTCGCCTAGAGCCCGTGCTCTGCAGTAAGAAGCCCGCGCACTGCAACAAAGAGTAGCCCCCGCTCGCCACAACTAGAGAAAGCCCACACGCAGCAACGAAGACCCAACACAGCCAGAAATAAATACATAAATTAATTAATTTAAAAAAAACTACCATACGATCCATTTGATGGATAAATGGATCAACAAAGTAGGATATACATAGAATGGATCCATATTCAGACTTAAGAAAGGAAGGAAATTCTGATGCATACTACAACATAGATATATTTTTAGGAGATTATTCTAAGTGAAATAAGGCAGTCATGAAAAGACAAATACTGTATGATTCCACTTGTATGAGGTACTTGTAGTAGCCAAAATCACGGAGACAGAAAGTAGTACAGTGAGTTCCAGGAGCTAGGGGGTGCAGAGTTAGGGAGGTATTGTTTACTGGATACAGAGTTTCAGTTTAGCAAGATGGTTCTGCAGATTGGCTGCACAAAAATGTGAATATATTTAACACTACTGAACTATACGCTTAAAAATGGTGATGATGGTAAATTTTGTATTTACCACAGTTTTTTTTAAAAGCTCATCACCCCATGTTGCTTTTAAAATGGTAAAAGTGGGAGCTGAGTGGCAGCTTAGGGCAGCATGAGCTGATAAGGCAGGTTCAAGGGCACCTCTCCAATGGAGGTCTTCAGCCTCTAGGCTGGATAAAGATATTATATCTTGAAGGCAGATCTAGGGGGGACAATTGGGGCCTTTTGGCATGGTGGTGGGAGCTTTCAGGAAGACAAATTTAAAGTTCCACCCGCAGTCCTGGGAGGCCTATCCCCTGATCAGCCTGGGCCACGAGGCAGATGGAGGGGCTTTGTTAAGGACGCTGTGATGAGGGCCGAGCCGGCCCAGTGGGAGGGCACTGCTGCAGCTAGGAACACTGGGAAACTCTGGAACAGAGGTAAGGCTGACCCCATTGCTGAGATCACTTCAGGCTCCGGCTTTCTCCCTGCACGCTTGGGGTAAGTAGAGCTCTGTACTGACCGTGCAAACTCACAGGAAAAGTAATGTTTCCCTCCTCTATTTATAAGAGCGAGCTGCTGCATATGATTGCATGGGCTGTATCTTGCATATCGGAGTTTGGAAGAAGACATACAGAGTATACCTCCCAAGTCATGAGAGAAATAAAAAAGACAAAACCTAGGTCCAAACAAAGAAAGACACAAAAACAGAAGAGAGGAAGGAAATGCATAAACTCATAAAACAACATCCTGAAAGTAAGAGCAAGCATTTTAAATATGACATCAAATGTGAATAAATTATACTCCCCAAATCACAGTCAGATTAAAAAAAAAAGAACCTCAAACATTCCTTGTTTATAAGAGAACCGGTAAAACAAAGGAATATACTGAAAGCTAAACAAAAAATAAAGAACAAAGATCAGGCAAACACAAATAAAAAACAGAACTGACCATTGGAATATAAGACAAAGAATTAAAATTGAAAAGTACCAAGCAGGGCAAAAAGAGACATTTTATCATGGTAAAATCTACCAGCGAAGCTCTAAAAATAGTGACAGACTGGATAAAGTAGCACTAAAGTATTTTAAAAAGTCAGTAGAAAAAAATACTATTACAAGAGGAGAAATCATAATAGCAAACACCGATAGAGCCTTTTTAAACATGTATCAGGCACAAGGAGTTTACTGGGTCAGTGGATGGAGGGCGGTCAGGACTCATATTTCTTTTCTTTTTTTCCGAATGCCTGTTGGAGAAAATCTCATGTAACCTGTGTGAGTCAGTCGTGAGTGTTTCTGCTTCTGGAAGAATACATCTGTGACTATATTCGAGTGTATCAAATAAAGGGACCCTGCATTTTACCCTCTCCAGAGAATAAACTTCCAGACTCCTGCCAGAGTGGAGGAAGGGCAGCTTGCCCAAGTGCATGGCATGGGAGAGGGGATATAGGGACCCAACCACTTTTCCCACATCCTTCAACCGGTCTCCTTGTATCAGCATTCTCTTCATGCCCCACTTTCAGATGGGTTTCATCAATTCTTGGACTTTTTTTTTTTTTTAATATTTGTTTATTTATTTTTGGCTGTGTTGGGTCTTCGTTTCTGTGTGAGGGCTTTCTCTAGTTGTGGCAAGTGGGGGCCACTCTTCATCGCGGTGCGCGGACCTCTCACTCTTCTTTGCTGTGCACGGGCCTCTCACTATTGCGGCCTCTTGTTGTGGAGCACAGGCTCCAGACGCGCAGGCTCAGTAGTTATGGCTCGCTCAGTAGTTGTGGCTCATAGGCCTAGTTGCTCCACGGCATGTGGGATCTTCCCAGACCAGGGCTTGAACCCGTGTCCCCTGCATTGGCAGGCAGATTCTCAACCACTGCGCCACCAGGGAAGCCCAATTCTTGGACATTTTGATGAATATTAAGCTAGCTTTCTCCACTGTTGGCTTAAGATTCAGCTTTCTTGAGTTTTCCAATCTGATTGCCAGTTGACTATTTGTCTTCTTGTCTCCAAAATTCTGTTTTATAATTTCCTTTTCTGCTCCATCATTATACTTTTACTTTTATTGATGCTGCATCAGATTTTAAGAGGAGTGTGTTCAACATTATTTTGTTGACCAAGCATATTCCTGGCTCTGCTCACTGCTACTGAAAAGATTTACCGCAAAAATAAAAACTATATTATCGGGACTACGGGAGGCCTCACACCAAAGAGTACTTCCCAGAACTTCTGCTGCCAGTGCCATTGTCCCCGCAGTGAGCCACAGCCATGCCCCGCCTCTGCAGGAGACCCTCCAACACTAGCAGCTGTGCGACTGGCTGAATCACAGATGGGAAGTAGAGCTGTGGGAAATCAGAAGAATTAAAAACTGTGTGGCTGACAGGGTCTTGGTGCTCCGGCCAGATGTCAGGCCTGAGCCTCTGAGGTGGGAGAGCTGAGCTCAGGACATTGGTCCACCAGAGACCTCCCGGCCCCACGTAATATTAATTGTCGAGAGCTCTCCCAGAGACCTCCGTCTCAACGCTAAGACCCAGCTCCAATCAACGACCAGCAAGCTCCAGTGCTGGACTCCCCATGCCAAACAACTAGCAAGACAGGAACACAACCCCACCCATTAGCAGAGAGGGTGCCTAAAATCATACTAAGTTCCCAAACACCCCAAAACACACCACTGGACGTGGTCCTGCCCACCAGAAAGACAAGATCCAGCCTCATCCACTAGAACACAGGCACAAGTCCCCTCCACCAGGAGGCCTACACAAGCCACTGAACCAACCTTAGCCACTGGAGGCAGACACCAAAAACAACGGGAACTACGAGCGTGCAGCCTGCGAAAAGGAGACCCCAAACACAGTAAGTTAAGCAAAATGAGAAGACAGAGAAACACACAGCAGACGAAGGAGCAGGGTCAAAACACACCAGACCTAACAAATGAAGAGGAAATAGGTAGTCTACCTGAAAAAGAATCCAGAGTAATGATAGTAAATATGATCCAAAATCTTAGAAATAGAATGGAGAAACTACAAGAAACGTTTAACAAAGACCTAGAAGAACTAAAGAGCAAACAAACAATGATGAAAAACACAGTAAATGAAATTAAAAATTCTCTAGAAGGAATCAATAGCAGAATAACTGAAGCAGAAGAACGGATAAGGGACCTGGAAGATAAAATAGTGGAAATAACTACCGCAGAGCAGAATAAAGAAAAAAAAATGAAAAGAATTGAGGACAGTCTCAGAGACCCCTGGAACAACATTAAACGCACCAACATTCGAATTATGTTGGAGTCTCAGAAGAAGAAGAGAAAAAGAAAGGAACTGAGAAAATATTTGAAGAGATTATAGTTGAAAACTTCCCTAATACGGGAAAGGAAATAATCAAGTCCAGGAAACTCAGAGAGTCCCATACAGGATAAATCCAAGGAGAAACACTCCAAGACACATATCAATCAAACTATCAAAAATTAAGTACAAGGAAAAATATTAAAAAGCAGCAAGGGAAAAGCAACAAATAACATACAAGGGAATCCCCATAAAGTTAACAGCTGATCTTTCAGCATAAACTCTGCAAGCCAGAAGGGACTGGCAGGACATATTTAAAGTGATGAAAGGGAAAAACCTACAACCAAGATTACTCTACCCAGCAAGGATCTCATTCAGATTTGATGGATAAATTAAAACCTTTACAGACAAGCAAAAGCTAAGAGAATTCAGCACCACCAAACCAGCTTTATAACAACTGCTAAAGGAACTTTTCTAGGCAGGAAATACAAGAGGAGGAAAAGACCTACAATAACAAACACAAAACAATTAAGAAAATGGTAATAGGAACATACATATCGATAATTACCTTAAATGTATATGGATTAAATGCTCCAACCAAAAGACGTAGACTGGCTGAATGGATACAAAAACAAGACCCGCATATATGCTGTCTACAAGAGACCCACTTCAGACCTAGGGATGCATACAGACTGAAAGCAAGGGGGCGGAAAAAGATATTCCATGCAAATGGAAATCAAAACTAAGCTGGAGTAGCAATTCTCATATCAGACAAAATAGACTTTAAAATAAAGACTATTACAAGAGACAAAGAAGGACATTACATAATGATCAAGGGATCAATCCAAGAAGAAGATATAACAATTGTAAATATTTATGCACCCAACAGAGGAGCACCTCAATACATAAAGCAAATGCTAACAGCCATAAAAGGGGAAACTGACAGAAACACAATAATAGTAGGAGACTTTAACACCCCACTTTACCAATGGACAGATCATCCAAAATAAAAATAAATAAGGAAACACAAGCTTTAAATGACACATTAAACAAGATGGACTTAACTGATATTTATAGGACATTCCATCCAAAAACAACAGAATACACTTTCTTCTCAAGTGTTCATGGAACATTCTCCAGGATAGATCATATCTTGGGTCACAAAGCAAGCCTTGGTAAATTTAAGAAAATTGATATTGTATCAAGTATCTTCTCTAAACCACAACGCTATGAGACTAGATATCAATTACAGGAAAAAAAACTGTAAAAAATACAAACCCATGGAGGCTAAACAATATGTTATGAAATAACCAAGAGATCAATGAAGAAATCAAAGAGGAAATCAAAAAGTACCTAGAAACAAATGACAATGAAAACACGACGACCCAAAACCTATGGGATGCATCAAAAGCAGTTCTAAGAGGGAAGTTTATAGCATTACAATCCTACCTCAAGAAACAAGAAACATCTCAAATAAACAACGTAACATTACAACTAAAGCAATTAGAGAAAAAAGAACAACAACAACAACAAAAAAAACCCAAAGTTAGCAGAAGGAAAGAAATCATACAGATCAGAGCAGAAATAAATGAAACAGAAACAAAGAAAACAATAGCAAAGATCAATAAAACTAAAAGCTGGTTCTTTGAGAAGATAAACAAAATTGATAAACCATTAGCCAGACTCATCAAGAAAAAAAGGGAGGACTCAAATCAATAGAATTAGAAATGAAAAAGGAGAAGTAACAACTGACACTGTAGAAATACAAAGGATCATGAGAGATTACTGCAAGCAACTATATGCCAATAAAATGGACAACCTGGAAGAAATGGACAAATTCTTAGAAAAGCACAACCTTCTGAGACTGAACCAGAAAGAAATAGAAAATATCAACAGACCAATCACAAGCAATGAAATTGAGACTGTGATTAAAAATCTTCCAACAAACAAAAGTCCAGGACCAGATGGCTTCACAGGTGAATTCTATCAAACATTTAGAGAAGAGCTAACACCTATCCTTTTCTAACTCTTCCAAAATATAGCAGAGGGAGGAACACTCCCAAACTCATTCTACGAGGCCACCATCACCCTGACACCAAAACCAGACAAAGATGTCACAAAAAAAGAAAACTACAGGCCAATATCACTGATCAACACAGATGCAAAAATCCTCAACAAAATACTAGTGAACAGAATCCAACAGCACATAAAAAGGATCATACACCATGATCAAGTGGGGTTTATCCCAGGAATGCAGGGATTCTTCAATATACGCAAATCAATCAATGTGATACACCATATTAACAAATTGAAGGAGAAAAACCATATGATCATCTCAATAGATGCAGAAAAAGCTTTCGACAAAATTCAACACCCATTTATGATAAAAACTCTCCAGAAAGTAGGCATAGAGGGAACTTACCTTAACATAATAAGGGCCATAAATGACAAACGCACAGCCAACATCACTCTCAATGGTGAAAAACTGAAATCATTTGCACTAAGATCAGGAAGAAGACAAGGTCGCCCACTCTCACCACTATTATTCAACATACTTTTGGAAGTTATAGCCATAGCAATCAGAGCACAAAAAGAAATAAAAGGAATACAAATTGGAAAAGAAGAAGTAAAACTGTCACTGTTTGCAGATGACATGATACTATACATAGAGAATTCTAAAGATGTTACCAGAAAACTACTAGAGCTAATCAATGAATCTGGTAAAGTAGTAGGATACAAAATTAATGCACAGAAATCTCTTGCATTCCTATACACTAATGATGAAAAATCTGAAAGAGAAATTAAGGAAACACATCCATTTACCATTGCAACACAAAGAATAAAATACCTAGGAATAAACCTACCTAAGGAGACAGAAGACCTTTATGCAGAAAACTATAAGACACTGATGAAAGAAATTAAAGATGATACAAACAGATGGAAAGATGTACCATGTTCTTGGATTGGAAGAATCAACATTGTGAAAATGACTATACTACCCAAAGCAATCTACAGATTCAATGCAATCCCTATCAAACTACCAATGGCATTTTTCACAAAACTAGAACAAAACATTTCACAATTTGTATGGAAACCCAAAAGACCCCGAATAGCCAAAGCAATCTTGAGAAGGAAAAACAGAGCTGGAGGAATCAGGCTCCCTGACTTCAGACTATACTACAAAGCTACAGTAATCCAGATAGTATGGTACTGGCACAAAAACAGAAATATAGATCAATGGAACAGGATAGAAAGCCCAGAGATAAACCCACGCACCCATGGTCACCTTATCTTTGATAAAGGAGGCAAGAATATACAATGGAGAAAAGACAGTCTCTTCAATAAGTGGTGCTAGGAAAACTGGACAGCTACATGTAAAAGAATGAAATTAGAACACTTCTTAACACCATACACAAAAATAAACTCAAAATGGATTAGAGACCTAAATGTAAGACCAGACACTATAAAACTCTTAGAGGAAAACATAGGCAGAACACTCTATGACATAAATCACAGCAAGATCCTTTTTGATCCACCTCCTAGAGAAACGGAAATAAAAACAAAAATAAACAAATGGGACCTTATGAAACTTAAAAGCTTTGGCACAGCAAAGGAAACCATAAACCAGACGAAAAGACAACCCTCAGAATGGGAGAAAACATTTGAAAATGAAGTAACTGACAAAGGGTTAGTCTCCAAAATATACAAGCAGCTCATGCAGCTCAATATCACAAAAACAAACAACCCAGCCTGAAAATGGGCAGAAGACCTAAATAGACGTTTCTCCAAAGAAGATATACAGATTACCAACAAACACGTGAAAGGATGCTCAACATCACTAATCATTAGAGAAATGCAAATCAAAATTACAATGAGGTATCACCTCACACCGGTCAGAATGGCCATCATCAAAAAATCTACAAACAATAAATGCTGGAGAGGGTGTGGAGAAAAGAGAACCCTCTTGCACTGCTGATAGGAATGTAAATTGATACAGCCACTATAGAGAACAGTATGGAGGTTTCTTAAAAAACTAAAAATAGAACTACCATATGACCCAGCAATCCCACTACTGGGCATATACCCTGAGAAAACCATAACTCAAAAAGAGTCATGTACCACAATGTTCGTTGCAGCACTATTTACAACAGCCAGGACATGGAAGCAACCTAAGTGTCCATCGACAGATAAATGGATAAAGAAGATGTGGCACATATATACAATGGAATATTACTCAGCCATAAAAAGAAAGAAAATTGAGTTATTTATAGTGAAGTGGATGGACTTAGAGTCTGTCATACAGAGTGAAGTAAGTCAGAAAGAGAAAAACAAATACCATACGCTAACACGTATATATGGAATGTAAAAATAAATGGTTCTGAAGAAACTGGGGCAGGACAGGAATAAAGTTGCAGACATAGAGAATGGACTTGAGGACACAGGGAGGAGGAAGGGTAAGCTGGGATGAAGTGAGAAAGTGGCATGAATGTAAAATAGATAGCTAGTGGGAAGCAGCCGCATAGCACAGGGAGATCAGCTCGGTGCTTTGTGACCACCTAGAGGGGTGGGATAGGGAGGGTGGGAGGGAGACACAAGAGGGAGGGGATATGGGGATATATGTGCACATATAGCTGATTCACCTTGTTGTACGGCAGAAACTAACACAACACTGTAAAGTAATTATACTCCAATAAAGATGTTAAAAAAAAGTATCAGGCACAGTTCTAAGGCATCTTATAAATATTAACTAATTTAATTCTCATAAAGATCAGTAAATCAATACTCTTATTTTCATCATTTTACAGATGAGAAAACTGAGACACAGAGAGAATCACATCAGTCTCGTGAGATTTCATAACCACTAACACGCCCTGTCTCTGGTGCATGGAGTAACCTAAGGAAAGAAGATCCCAAGGATCCCCACAAGGAACAAGGGGGTACTTATCACCCTCTTGAGTTAAGCTAAACTCCCATTAACTTCCCAAAGGTAAACGACCTGGCTAATTTGTTAGCAAAAAGCTTGGATGATATCTATGGCCCTTTCAACTATATCAGTCTGTGATTATAACACAGACACAAATTAACACCTTTTGAAATGTGTTCTAGTCTGATGCTCGTGTTCAAGTGAATCCTTTGAGAACATAGGTCCCGCTCAGTCCTCAAAATCTGCTTTATAGGTGTTGTTGTCAGTTTCACAGGGTGGAGCTTCAGGCCTAGAAGTGGCAAATTCATTAAGGAGGGAAGCCAGGAGGATGTTCCCTTGACGCTACCACTGATTTCAGAGCGTGGCCAGTTGTAGCCCAGTAGATACCTTAACATCCATTTATGTTCACCACCCCCTCCCACCATTTGTGACATTTTCTCAAAGACCCTAAATATTTGTTTAAAGCAATTTCCGTCTGTGACATTCCCAGGAAATCAGAAAAAATGTGACAGGGAAAACACAGCAGACATTTACTCACAGCAGACATTTACAGCAGGATTTACTCACCGAAGGATAAACAATAGACTCTAAATTCAAGTTCAGTGTAGCTTGGGAAGAAACAATCACAATAATCAAGAAGCGCAAAGTGGTTCTCCTCAGGGATTTCATGTCTTCAAGTTTGAGTTGCCTTGCCTGAAATGGAAATAAGATGGTTTAGAGATACAGTAATTCATTTATCAACCACAGAAAGAACTAGCAAACCCTGTCTCAAAGTTTGCACTACAAAAGGACCTTTTCAGTGAAGGGGAGAGAGGAAAGAGCATAAATACATCAACTGTAGAGAACAGTGTCTGCTCCAGACCCCGGGTGAGGGAAGGATGATTTTAGGAAGGATGGGGGTTCGGAGGGCTGGCGATGGTACCTGCAAACAGGACAAAGATGGCAGATGTTTGGGTACCTTTCCTAGAGACATAGAGAAGGAGAGAGAGAAGGGAAGAGAAAGGAGAAAGAGGAAAGAGAGGGAAAGCAAGAAAAAGGGAAAGACTACTCAGTAGAAAATACTTTTAACCTTGTGGTTCAGTACATAGCATATGAACAAAAGGATTCAGAGAACAGTACTTTCCTTCGCTATGTGCACCACACTCTGATAGTTTCAATTCTATTCTTTTATCTTACACTATTTTTTTCTTTTAATTCTGGCATTAAACCATTACATTGACTTTATGACCCACATTAATGGGCTATGACCCATTAGTATGAAAAATCCTGGACTTTGTCATAAAAATACAAGTTGTATTTTAGAGATTTTTAGAGTGTATAATATGGAATACTCAATATATTGATTTTTTATAGCTATCTTTTGCAATGCTGGTAATGAAAACAAAGTTTTTCAGCAAACAGATTAATCATTGTTGCATTTGAAAGTTAGAGTATCACGTGGAATAATCCGACCTCTCATGGGTCTGAGGACCACGACAAACTACTTTGTGTAGATTCCTTTCCTTACTGACATTTTTATGTCCATGTGTTTTTGTGAAAAGAATACTTGACTAAGGAGATATGGCTTAGGATCCAGGATGACTACAAACTAATTGCATCCTTGACACTTCTCTGCATCCAGTTTGCTCATCTATGAAATGGGGATACTTAGACCTCCTCTAATTCTCTCACAGACTTCTCTGAGGCTCAGATGTGACTAAAAGCCATGCAGAGCTCCAGGGATGCCGGCTGCAATGGTTTCACCCTGACCTTAGTGGAATCCAGAGGGCAGCCATCAAGAAGGACAGCCCTTGGTCCAGGCGTTGCCGGGGGCACCAGGGGACCTGGCCAGGATAACACACGGAGAGATAGCCAAGACTCACATGCCAGGGAGGATTGTGTTTCAATCACCAGTTGTCGCTGCCTCCCTTTCCTCTTCCGCAGTGGAAAAGAAGGAAGAATAAGGCCCTGGAAAACTGACCCAATTTGCAGATCTGGCAATCAAATACATTTCTAAAATTCTACAACTCAACGGCTTTTGGAAAATGCTTTGCAATTTAGGTTACAGGAATAGATATTTAAGACCAGATGCATCTACTGCAGGGAAAACATAACCACTCATTCCTTGTTGAAGGGAGTAGGCTTTTGTGAGCATGGAGCAGGCTGATTTAGCCTGGGGATGACAGCTGTTTTGGGGATGAATCGGGTATTTTGGAAGGAATTTAATCTTTCTAGGCATTGACTTAGTGCACTGTACTGGCTGGTTCCATTTTGAGGCACTTAATCAAGGAGACGAGAGTTAGTAACTGAATAGTTAATGAGCCTCCCTTAGTACGTGACAGCCACGGAGGGACTCAGGTATTAAAGGAATTCAAGCTGACTCCACATCTTTCTCTCGTTTCCCAATGTTGGCCTTTGTCAGAGTTAGCAAGGATTATCTTGGTCATGATAATGACCAAATAAATGGTCACAACCTAAATGGTCATGTCTGGTCCTTTTGTATAATAGCCACTGGCCAATACTGTCCACTGTCCCCATCTTCCCCCAGCCTCCTTGGACATAGTTCTTGATGAAATTGACATCCTTTTCTCTGTTGACCTATTTTGTGGCCACAAAATCACAATTCAGTAGAAATACGGATGTAGGAAGGATTGAACTGTGAGGAGGGGATGTTCTCTGGATACAGAAGAAAGATAACAGCTACATACAGTCATCAGTTACATGGTAAGGGTGAAGGGCGGGTCCTCCACTTGAAGGAAGAAGGCCATCATTTTGAGGGCGAGGTAATATTAAAAATATTTGACAACCAATATGGCGCGAGCCTGACCAATCTGAACAGTGATACCAGCTGAAGATCAGTTCAGTTTTTAGGGTTCCTGCTATGTTTGAGGAGAGCCTTCTGAAGACACACTATTCTCACCTATATCAATAATGTCTCAGTAACCGTCCAGCTGTTCTCGTCAGTGAGGAAGCTAGTGGAGGCTGTTTAACTTGGCTAACGGGGAAGAGAATCCAAATCCATCCAACGAAAAGCCCAGAGTAGCACCCCACGTCAAGGCAATGTATCTTCAGTAGGGCCCCTTTAATTGTAAATCCCTGAGAAGTTTATATTTATTCCAAATTCCTGGAGTAAATGGCAGACCACAACTAAGAAACTCAGAGACAAGCAGAGGCAGAAAGGGAAAGAAAAATATCTGATGTCATTTCCAATTTCTTTCTCCTTTTAAATTATAAATTCTGGACACTGTCTACTAAAACTCACCAACCTATATGAGCCTGCTATATCTTAGAAAAAGCTGGGAGATATGACCTCATGCTCAGTAGTAACCCTGGGGTGATGAGCAACTTCCTGGTTCCTCAGACTCTTGTTTTCCTGTCTGTGAAATTAGAAGAGAGGGGGAGGGAAATCAAGCACCCTGACATCATATGTCTCATATGCCGGGAGGAAGTCGCCAAGATTCTCAGCATCACTGCACTTGGAGGACGAGGGTCTGTGTTCCTTGGAGCAGTCTTTAACAACATTCCCTTTTGGAGGGATGTGCACCAGGAACATTCATTGTGAAACTGACCTGAAACACATCAGGGAACAGTTCTCCCAAATCTTCGAAACAACCAGTGTTTCAAATCAACTGGTCTCCAGGAAACCCTTCATCAGCCCTGAGCTGCCGTGATTTGATCGAGGGGGTGGGAGGAGGAGTCAAGAGGCTTGTACACCTTGCAAGTTGAGAAGGCTGTTCTTGAAATGGCCACATCTGTGTGGTCTGATGACCCAATGTCATCATCAATTTATGATTCCAAGCTCCGTATAAATAGGGCAATCGTGAGACTCGTTCTGGAAATGATTTCCTAAGCTCTACACAGCTCTGCCCTCCTGTGCTCTCTGGTGTTCTCGGCCCCTCTCCCCTGGGGACCCCAGCCTCGATACTCTCCTTGGCTCCTCCTGGGGAGAAGGAAGGCAAGAGGTGAAAGCAAGGCCACATTTGATCAGCCTCTGCCCAGGTGCCTCGTCCTTCCTGCAGTCCAGGGCTCTGCCCCTGGCTTGCTCCCTGAGCACAGCCCCTCCCCTTAACATTGCCTGGGTACCACCACCCTGGAAGGAAGTCCCCTGGAGTATCTGAGCATCATCTGCTTAAATGGTTCTTATCCCTGGCTGCACATCAGAACAAGCACCTGGGGGAATTTCTCTTTTTTATTTCCTCTTTTCATTGGTTGATTTGTTGTTTTAATATCATGCCAGACCAACTGAATTAGCATTTCTGGCAGGGTAGGGAGCTGAGCATCTGTATGTGCCCCAGCTGTTTCTGATGCAGAGGGAGGTTGGAGGTCTGCAGGTCCACGTTTTCAGCATCCCATTTCTCTATCCACACTCCTGCCACTTTCCATCACCAGCCTATAGTCCTCTGTCTACTAAAGAAACTACGTAGAAACAGAATCTTAAGGGGGATGCATTTAGGAGGCAGTCAATCAATGGTGGATGAATGAATGGTTTCATGGGAGTATGGACTCAAATGTGATCTACCCAATAGTTTTTGATGCAATTAAGCAGCCAAGTCTGTTATTTGAGGTTGTATTATATATCTCACATAGAATCAATCATGGTGCACAATTACGAACCAACAAACATTGAGAACTTTCTGTAGGCCTAAATTCGTGCTACGCATTCATGAATTGACATGGTCCTTGTCCCTAAGAAGTTCTCAATCTCATCGGGAAGGCATAAACAGAAACTGGAAGAAAAAATGTAAGCTTAAAAGACGCTATTTACGGGGCTTCCCTGGTGGCGCAGTGGTTGGGAATCTGCCTGCCAACGCAGGGGACACAGGTTCGAGCCCTGGTCTGGCAAGATCCCACATGCCGCGGAGCAACTAAGCCCGTGAGCCACAATTACTGAGCCTGCGCGTCTGGAGCCTGTGCTCTGCAACGAGAGAGGCCGCGATAGTGAGAGGCCCGCGCACCGTGATGAAGAGTGGCCCCCGCTGGCCGCAACTGGAGAAATCCCTCGCACAGAAGCGAAGACCCAACACAGCCATAAATAAATAAATAAAATTAAAAAAAAAAAAAAAAAAAGACGCTATTTACTAAATGCCTACTAGGTACCAGGCACAGCCCTCAGTGCAATTAATATGTTCATTCATTTAATTTGCCTCTCACAATAAGCCTGTGAGGTAGGTGTTTTAATCCTAATTCATAGATGAGAACGTGAAGGCTCTCAGAGGGGTTACCGAACTGACCCAGGCCGCCCAGCTAGTAAGTAACAGAGTGACAATCGCCCCCAACTTGGCCTGTCTCCAAAGTGAGCTGCAGTGTGAAGGGATGAGATGACTGGATGAAGTTGGACAGGGGGAAGTTGGGTGAGTTTGGGAGTGACCGAGGTCGCCAGCCAGACCCTGAAGGATGGGCAGTGTTTTAATGCATAATGGGGCAAGAAAAGAGAATCCCAGGCAAAGGAGAAGAGCATAAGCAGAGGCCCTTGTCTCTGTTTAAAGGGAACAAAGCAGCCCAAAGGGCGATGTTTAGCTGTCCCTTGAACTCCTTGTGGACGTTGCCTTGGTCAGCTTGTCCAACCACTGTGATGAAGGCTCGGCCACCGTCCCTGGGAGTGCATTGTTCTCCTGAGCAATCACCATCAACAGAGAAGGCAGAGCTATTTTTTGCTCTGACTTGGAAAGAAAATGAATGTAATGACATTAGGGGTCCAGTGATTCTCCCCTTCCTATAATAGACTGTAGTGGAAAGAGCACTAGCTTTGATGCAAAACAGGCCTATGTTCTGATTCCAGCTCCATCACTTAGTAACTGTTGGTGAGACACTTAACCCCATGGAGCCTCAGTTTCCTGATGTGAATAATGGGGATCACAGTACCCGCTTTGCAGCATTGTTGTAAAGATTAGAGATCGTGCCCACGAAGCACAAAAATGCCTGGTCACAGCTGAATTTGTTAAGGGCTGAGTTGTGTCCTCCAAAATTAATATGTTGAATTCCAACCCCCCAGCAACTCAGAATGTGACCTTATTTGGAGACAGGGTCTTTAAAGAGGTCATTGCATCAAAATGAGGTCATATGGGTGGGGCCATAATCCAATATGACCAGTGACCATATAAGAGGAGATTAGGACACAGACCCACGCAGAGGAATGACCACATGAAGACACCAGAGGAAGACAGCATCTACAAGCCAAGGACAGAGGCTTCTGAAAAAACCAATTCTGCCAACACCTTGATTTCGGACCTCCAAGCTCCAGAATTGTGAGAAAATAAATTTCTGTTGTTTAAGCTACCCAATCTGCAGGACTTTATTACAGTGCTCCTAGCAAACTAATATAGAATTCAATAAAAATGATACCTCTTTTTATTTTTTATCACTCAAAAAGTGTGAGTGTGGCCCTCTGGTCTGCTGCCCAGTATTTACTATTTATTCTGGAAATGTTTTTATGAAAATTGAAACATAGATTATTGGTGTATCTGAATAGAGCATAAAACATACACAGTTTAAAACTGAAAGACAAATGAGAATTCATCTCTAGTTCAAGCACTCTTGCCAGCCCTCTACAAACACACACACACACACACTAACACACACACATGCACACACACACACCTCTTAGTTTTTTAGATGAGAAAACTAGGGCTTGGTAAGGGCTATGTGTCTCAAAGGCAGCTAGGTGTTGAGTCAGTCAGGACTGAAGAGCTCAACCAAGGATTCTTAAAATTCGATCAATAGATAATAATGTTGTCCTACAGTCAGACAAGTTGTTTGTGATAGGATGGTGGAGAATAATTATCAGCAATGATGGTGATGATGCTGATGGTGATGATGATGCTGATGGTGATGATGATGGTGATGATGGTGATGATGATGGTGATGATGGTGATGATGATGGTGATGATGGTGATGATGGTGATGCTGATGGTGATGATGATGGTGATGATGGTGATGATGACGGTGATGATGGTGATGATGATGGTGATGATGGTGATGATGATGGTGATGCTGATGGTGATAGATCCCTGTCATTTACTGGATCTGTTTCAGGCATGGTGCTAAGCTCTCTCCAAGGATTATGTCATTTAACCCTCTCAATGATCCTATGATACCACTAAATTATCCCTAATTATTCCATATTCAAAAATGGAAATGGAAGGTTAGAAGGATGAGTAGCTCACCAAGATTGCACAGTTGATATGTGGTAGTGACAAAATTATAAATTTTGCAATCTATTCCATTGGGAAAAGGTACCATTTGGCCTATGAGATCTTCTCAGTGGGATATCAATGAGAATAAATGAAAAACTTTCTCTATATGGACCTTAGACCAGGCAACTGAATTCTAGCCTCACTTTGGCACTGATTGGTTTGTGAACTGGGGCAAGTCACTTCACCTCTCTGAGTCTCAGTTTTCTTTTCAGCAAAGCCAGGGAGCTGATGGTCCCTGGTGATTTCAAATTTGGGGTGGAGGAATTGGCCTCTGAAGGTGCCAATGCTGTTCAAAGAGTCTAAAATTTCTCACAATTATTTCAAATCCATTGTAACCTCACTTAGGCTTCTGAGCCTAATCGAAACTATCTCTTGCACTTATCTCTCCCATCTCTGGTTGACTACACAGTCCAGGCCTTCACTGCCCCTCACATGCACCACTGCGATGGCTGGATTCTTTTCCTCTCTGCCCATCACCTATGTAGATGCAGGATTGACCTTCTGGAAGTGCTCTTCTCATGTGTTACCTCTGTTCAGCTCCCAGCTGCTTTCGGAACAAAGGCAATGGCTTTTGCTGATGCTGAAGGCCCTTGTGACCTGGAGCTGGCTTATTTCATAAGCATCTATCATATTTTCACTACTGTAGCTGGCTGCTTTTTCATAATTTAAAATAGTGCAAGAGATTTCCCAGTGTTCATGCAAAAGTAATAATATGAACATTAATCTTTGAGACTTAATCCTGGGAGTGGGGAAAGGTAGTTATTATGGTCAAACTATCTTTCAGTGTTTGGCAAAACCAAAGTAATCCTGTCATCATTTACTTGGTTTCTTTCTTTTTTTTTTTTTTTTTTACTTGGTTTCTTGATCTCCCTTTTTTTCCTGCCCCTTTGCCTCAACATAATCACCACATATTCAAATTCTATCCACCCTTTAATGCTCAGGCAAACGACTGCCCCCTGGTTGGAGATTCCCTGCTCTGTTCAGCTATAAATGGGAGGTCAGGACTTGTGAATATTGTGGGCACATAAAACTCAAGATGTTTGGTTAAGAAGTGGAGGAGAGAGAGTAGCGATTCTTCCCATAGGTAAACTGCTTGGTTTCTGTGTCATGCACAGAAGGTGATGTTATATGCATGGCTTTCTTTTTAAGAAAGGAAGAATTGCATTGCATGCTAGGACACTAACAAGGGAAGCCATGCATCTTACTAACCCTTGGCCTGTGTGTGACTAACTAGACAGGTATTGTATCCTTTGAAAAAGCCAATGGTATATCTTCCTATGCCCGGTTCCCTATGTTCTGGGGCACATACTATATTATACTACTACTAGAGAATAATTCAAAGCAGAGTTCCTCTTGATGGCAGATGATGAATGGTAGTACGAAATTTCAGGACTTCCATTGCAAATTTGACTGAGATTATTATTCTTTGCTCAGGGTTGCAATTAAGACAGGATGTCATCAATAACCTTCCTCCTGAATTGCAGAAGTGCAGATTAAAAGTCCTCAAGGGCTACTTTAAGAGCCCGCCTTCACAGATCTGTATTTTCAAACACAGAAGTGATAAAACTTACCTTTGCTGACCTTATCTAATGAGATGATTCATCCGTCACACATGCAGAACTATAAGCTAAATATTTATTTAACACAAACACGAAACACAATACCAATGAAAGAACTGCCTTGAAATTTTTTTTTTTCTATTTAATTTTCCTTTGCCTTAAAATAAAGTCCTGCAGTAGCATTGTGTCAGGGTAGCTCAGTCCTATCAGATTACAGAGGAACATTTGTTTGTACACAATGGGGTCAAGTTTTCTAAAACACACTGCACATGTGTGTGGCATTGATAACCTTTTATCCTTCTTTCCTTGTAAATCACTGGAGGATTTTAACCTTTGAGCAAGAGATTGCCATCTCCATGAAAACATTAAGTTCCTAACTCTGCTCTTATCTCAACCATCTTGCTACTTTCATTTACCACATGGAGGGGGGTTTCCCTAAGCCCTAGCAAAACAATGCATTTCGACTGCCATGGAGGGTGGCCCTGGGGTTGGCTGCCAGGCTGTATAGAGCCTCAGGGGGCTTGGGTGTTGGTCCAAACCTTTACAGTTCTGTGGTTCTACTCTTTACGAGGTGAGATTCAAAATAATACTGAGTATTCTAGTAACAACAATAGTGGACCAATCAGAGCAGTCCCCGGTCGCTGCAAGAGGAGGGGCCTCAGGGCCCTCATTGCCATTAGTGGGGAGGTCTGTGCAAGGGTCCAAGGCAAGCAACTGGGTGACCGAGGCAGAGGTGGGAGGGGGCACTCCGGACACTCCAGGGGCCCCGGGGCAGCAGTTATTTATCTACCTTGTGGTTTCAATTATTCCAACATTTTAATATTCGGCAGGGCCATCTTAGCCCTCTGTGTTCCCTCCTTTCCCAGCCCCCATTCACTCCATATCTCTGACATCAGGCATTGGTGTCCCTAGCCAGTGACTTCACTTCTCTTAAATTTCCATTTTGTTAGACTTTAAGAATAATGTATGTATGTGTGCTACTTAAAATGAAAAAAGTATCATTTTTCCCCCCAAATACAGTAGCCTGAGAAGTCATGGCCATTCCAAAATTTCCTTAATCTGGATAGTCTGACGTTAGTCCTCACCTTATTATGAAAAGTATTTTCTAAAGGGTAAGCTGGGACAAAGTGAGAGAGCGGCATGGACACATATACACTACCAAACGTAAAATAGCTAGCTAGTGGGAAGCAGCCGCATAGCACAGAAAGATCAGCTTGGTGCTTTGTGACCACCTAGAGGGGTGGGATAGGGGGGGTGGGATAGGGAGGGTGGGAGGGAGGGAGATGCAAGAGGGAAGAGATATGGGAACATATGTATATGTATAACTGATTCAGTTTGTTATAAAGCAGAAACTGACACACCACTGTAAAGCAATTATACTCTAATAAAGATGTTTTAAAAAAAAAAGGTATTTTCTAAAGTGTGACATTCTTCACTAGCGCTCGTCCTCCCTGGTTTCTTGTTGGTTTCTGACCACACTTAATACCTCCTCCTTCACAGCCCCCTCTTTTCCCCTGGGGTCTCTCCTCGCTCCAGTCTTTGTTCCTTTCTCTCCTCCTATGATTCCATCCTCCTCATCCTACACTGTCTCACTGTAGGCCCTCCAAACCTCCCTTGGGTCCTTGGATGATCTCCCTTGACACCCTTTCTCTTAGGGAGCTTGTCCACATCTATAGTTTTAATTATCAATTTACATGAAAAGTCCCCAAACTTTATTTCCACCTTGATCTCTTTGCTAAATATTAGGAGCATCTTTCCAACTGGACTATTTCCACCTGGGTCTAAATTCAGCTCATCCAGAACTAATGTGTCTCTTCTCTCCTAACCCACCTCTTCCCAGGTTTGCCAGCTGCTGGCTTCATTCTTCAGTTTCACAGACTCACAACCCCACAGGTATTCCTGGTTACAAGAATCCAGGGCAGGAGTGGGTGGAGCAATTCCACCATTTGCTAAGTCCTGTAAATACCTCCACTGCCATGTTTTCTTTTCCTCGGCCTCCATATTGGTGTGGACATTACTATCTCATCATTATCATTATCACCGGGATGACTGCAGCAAAATCTCCTGAACCCTCCCTCCTTTCCTCCCTGTCCAATATCCAGTACCATCAGCTGATTCATTTGCCTAGAACACTATTTTTCATAGATTGCTACTGTACCACATTCAAGTATTCTGAACATTCTCAAATGCCCAGAGAATATTTGGGCTGATTCACCTGGCAAGCATGGTCACCGCCACCTAAGGAAAACCCCAGCCCTGCTACATTTTTCTTCCATGACACTTGGATACAGAACAGGCTGACCTACTCACAAGCTTTTATTGTACCTTTTTTTGTAAAATGTGTCCTAAATATGAACAACAAATATTCGTTGAATGGATTGCTACCTCTTAGCTTCTTCTCACACTATTCTTGGCAGCTGAAATGACCCATTCCTCCCTTCTGAGATTTACTCATTACTTCAGGTCTTGCTTATTCCCTTAGTAACAACAATTGCTATCATTTATCAAGCCCTCGCTATATGCTGGCATTAGACTAAGCGCTCTGTATGTACTAGGCTCATTTAATCCTTAAATCCTATATTGTTTGAAGTAGCAATATCCCCATTTTACTGATGGAGAAACTGAGACTTCGGCAAATTAAATCACAAACCCCAAGTCACACAGTATGTAGCCAACTCTGTTGCCGAGTCTGAGCTCTTACCCTTTATAGCACATGCCTCTTTTCTTGGTGTTTCGAGAGATACATCATTCTTTGGAACACAGTGCATTTCTCTCCTCCGCTACTCTGCTGGCCCTGGCATTTGGATTTTTTTGCAGCACTATTGTGGTTTTTGGAGCACAGCATAGTAATTAGGCCTCTGGACTGGTAAGTCAGACTGCCTGAGCTGGAATCCCAACTTCACTACTTGCCAGCTTTGTGTGCCTCGGGCAACTTATTTAAAATTGTGTGTCCTTTTGTCTATAAAGTAGGTATTATAATAGTACCTGAGGTATTGGATTATTGGAATAACTATATGACTTAACAGTCTTTGTAAAGCACTGAACACAGTGCCTGGCACATAATAAATACTCAGTAAATATTACCTGTTATTATTAAAATTCCCAAGGCCTGTGCCTTGCCTCCCATTCCGAGTATAAGCTGATTAAAGGAAAGGATTCTCTGTCTTTGTAATTCCACAGCTCTTTGCACACCTATCAACGTAAATGCTTCCACTAAGCTGTGACTTTAAAGGTTTCACCTTTGTGATTATCTTTTAGGAAATAGGCAAGACTCCAGTTATTTTAACCATCATCACTAGAATCAGACAATGTGAGTTGAAATGCTGAGCTGGTAAATAACGTGTGAATTCATAGCGCCTCCACAGTCAACACAGATATTTAACCCAACAAGCCTTCCTGCAGCACCTACTCTGTGTTGAGACTCTCAGGACCTGGGGAAACTGAGGCTGAGAGGGCCCCCCCCCCCAGTGCTCCTTATAAAGGAGACAAAAATTACAGCGATGAGTGATACTAATTTGGATTATACTGAGAAATGTCGGTGAGGAAGTTTCTAGGGACACATCTTCTGATTAAAATACAGCTCTGGGGATTCCCTGGTGGTGCAGTGGTTAAGAATCTGCCTGCCAACGCAGGGAACACAGGTTTGATCCCTGGTCCAGGAAGATCCCACATGCCGCGGAGCAACTAAGCCCCTGAGCCACAACTACTGAGCCTGCGTGCCACAACTAATGAAGACCGTGCATCTAGAGCCCGTGCTCTGAAACAAAAGAAGCCACTGCAATGAGAAGCCTGCGAACCACAACGAAGAGTAGCCCCCGCTCGCTGCAACTACAGAAAAGCCCGCGCGCAACAATGAAGACCCAACGCAGCCAAAAATAAATAAGTAAATAAATAAAATCTATTTAAAAAAAAACAAACAGCTCTGAATTATTGTCTATCCATCCAGAAAGTGGCGGATCATGCAAAGGATAATTAGTATTTCTTTTTCTGGGAACTGAGACACATGTTAAAATGACATTGAGTAGAATAGATGACCCCCACCCCCGTAGTCATTTGGCGGTAGAAGAGCACGTCCTGTTTACCTAAAACATTTCATCTGATTTTGTAAACTCTGCAAGTAACAGGGAGCCAGTGAATCTGCAGGGAAGCCAGTGGGGTCGTTCTGATTTAAACTTGAAAGGCAGTGCCATTGTCTGGGGAGTGGAGATGCCTCTTCATTCTCACCTGCAGACGTGAGAGGGGGTTGTTCCTCTCATAAATAGGAGCCGCCAGAATCCTAATACATGATGTTCACAGCTGCTGGCACTTCTGGCCCCAACTTCTCGGCTCCATGAAGCGGTATCACTTCTGCTTCTCAATTTAGACTTTATCTCTTACAGTTTGGACTCAGTGGTTCTCAACCCTCACTGCGTAACAGAATCACTTTGGAGGTTTAAAAACAAACGAACCAAACAAAAAACCATGCCCGAGCCCTTTCCCCGGAGATTCTGACTCAGTTGTTCCAAGGAAGTGTCTGGGCATTGTTTTCTTCTTGTTAAGTTTCTGGGGGTGATACCAATGGACAGCAGGCATTAGAATCTGCTAAAATCTGGACCAGGCAATAGCTTAGTCTGTCTACAGACTTCCAGCACAACTGGGAATCCATGCTGCTACCAAGTTGATAGAATCTAGCCAATCACATTCGTTCTCTATTCCACATGATTTTTATCCTTATGTTGGAAAGGCAGAGATCTGGGCTTCTTCTTATTTCAGTGCCCCCAGAAGATTAATTGAGAGATGCTGAGCAAACAACGAAACCTCTGAGCCTCTCATTTTTGTATTCCATAACATGGGAACAAGCTACCTGCTTTAGCTATGACATGGTGAAGGATGAGGAGGTCTCTATCAGGGGCTAGCACTCTGCAGCAGGGTGAAGTGATTAATTGAATTACCCCGAGAAAGAGTCAAGGCAGGCAAATTTAACAGGATGGTCAAGAAAGCACCAGAGAATGTCCAAAATCAGCAGGGCCAGCTGGCCCTCTAGTTTGGGGTAGAGAAACCTTGGGAAGGGCAAGAAAATGCCAAATAGCAGCTGAAAGTATTTTGTGATTATTCTTGGACTTGACATTGCTCATGCAACTTCATTCCAGATCCTCTCTCCGTGACCCATACCGACTTGTTCACAGTGTTTTTTTCTTATTCACTTGTCTCATAATAATGTTATGGAAGGAAAAAAATAAAAGGTCACCTTTTTACAGAAAGCTAAAAGAAATAGAAAATGAACCCATCTGTTAAACCCAACTATTATCCATTAAATAAAAAGGGAATCTCTCCCACCCTCTCCCCATTTTTCCAGAGCCAACCACTTAATCTAGCTGGCTAACTGTCATCTACCTATCTATCTATCTATCCATCCATCCATCCATCTATCTATCCGATTAATTTTCTTTTCTTTTACTTTCCAGAACAGAATGCCTTTGATGGCCTTCAGGAGAGAAGCCCAAACTACTAGTTGAAAAATCTAGAATCTAATCCCTGGGAAATTGTTATGAATACTATTATTTGCCAAAGCCAAAACCAACACAAAAATAATAATGCTGAAAATGAATAAAACTCTTTCAAACTTTTCTAAATATTAAAAGAGCTGTTCACATTCCCCATGTATTATTTTTTCTTTCCAGTGAGAGGAAGGTATTGTTAAAGACCAATACATGGATCTGACAATGAGAATTTCTTGTACTCCTACGTGCCCTGACTTGTCCTAAGAGCTGGGAAGACAGAAAAATAAGTCATTTAACTGGTAATACACACAGCAAACAACTGCTGGGATAACTTTGGGGAGGGGAAAAAACTAATGCATATCGGGTGTGCAGGGCTTGAAAAATTGTTAGACATAGTCTATTATAGTACGAATATAGTCATGCATTACTTGTGTAATTCAAAAATGAAAAGCCCCAAACATTAGCCCTTTATGAAGGGAAAAACTGGGCTGCAGTGAAGTGGTGTGGCCTGGCTTTCTACAAAGTACAAGAAAACGTGGTTTAAACCCAAACATGGGCAGAAGACCTACACAGACATTCCTCCACAGAAGATACACAGATTGCCAGCAAACACATGAAAGAACGCCCAACATCACTCATCATTAGAGAAATGCAAATCAAAACGACAGTGAGGTATCACCTCACACTGGTCAGAATGGCCATCATCAAAAAATCTACAAACAATAAATGCTGGAGAGGGTGCGGAGAAAAGGGATCCCTCTTGCACTGCTGGTGGGAATGTAAGTTGATACAACCACCATGGAGAACAGTATGGAGGTTCCTTAAAAAACTAAAAATAGACCTACCATATGACACAGCAATCCCACTACTGGGCATATACCCTGAGAAAACCATAATTCAAAAAGAGTCATGTACCACAGTGTTCATTGCAGCTCTATTTACAATAGCCAGGATACGAAAGCAACCTAAATGTCCATCGACAGATGAATGGATAAAGAAGATGTGGCACATATCTACAACAGAATATTACTCAGCCATAAAAAGAAACGAAATTGAGTTATTTGTAGTGAGGTGGATGGACCTAGAGTCTGTCATACAGAGTGAAGTAAGTCAGAAAGAGAAAAACAAATACCGTATGCTAACACATATATATGGAATCTAGAAAAAAAAAAAGGTTCTGAAGAACCTAGGGGCAGGACAAGAATAAAGACGCAAACATAGAGAATGAACTTGAGGACACGGGGAGGGGGAAGGGTAAGCTGGGACGAAGTGAGAGAGTGGCATGAGTGTAAAATAGCTAGTGGGAAGCAGCCTCATAGCACGGGGAGAACAGCTCCGTGCTTTGTGTCCACACAGAGGGGTGGGATAGGGAGGGTGGGAAGGAGACACAAGAGGGAGGGGATATGGGGATATACGTGCACGTATAGCTGATTCACTTTGTTGTGCGGCAGAAACTAACACATTGTAAAGCAATTATACTCCAATAAAGATGTTAAAAAAAAAAATGGTTTAAGCAAACCACACATCATACGGCATTTCCTTCCTTCTAGAACACTCGAGACAAGCCTGCCTGCTCTTGATCCCAGCACTTTTCTTGACATCCTTCCCAGCGCTGACTTGCAAACCCCTTTCCCCTCAGTGTGGGTAGGGCAGCATCTTACATTTCACATTCCCAGGACTGCCTGGGACCTGAGGATACCCGTGCCCCTCCTGCTACACTCGGGGTAGCCCCCCCTGCTGCCTGGCATGGAAACACTCACATAGCAATTCAAAAATGCTCTGGTCTTTACGGTATTTTCTGGCTCAGGGATGGGATAACTCATTAAAAAGAAAGAAAAAGAAAAGGAAAGCTTTTTTATTTTAGAGGAAATCCTAAAAGCATCCCAGCTCGCTGCCTGACACTCAGTCTCCCTAAACGCAGTCTCACCAACGTAACCAACAGCCTGCATGCAAAATGCCCTTGACCAGACATGCTTTGTGCTCCCAACATACGTGTCACAGCTACAGAAAAGAAAATCAGGCAGAGGGTCGTAACTGAAAGATGCCTTAAAGGAGTGTCAGAGTGACCTAGCTGCCCCTGAGGTCCTGCTACAAAGGGAGACAGACCCCCATTAGGAGAAATGCCTGTTACCTGCCCAGCACCGTTGTCCCAGGCCGGCTCCTGCTCTGATCAGACGTCTAACAAACTTCCAGGTCTCCACTACGAGGCCATTCACCCCATAGCCTCATGCTCGGTGAAGGGAGAGTCAAGCAGGACTCATCGGGAGGGCTCAGGCAGGTCCGGCAGCTCCAAGCCGAGCTTAGTCTCGCTGCTGACCGGTGCCTTCCTGCCGTGGTCCTCCGAGCCTCACAGGGCCATCCCCGATGGCTAGCCGCTGTTTGAAAACAAGAAGTGATTTCCTGGTCCTCTTCCCTGGATGGCGTATGCGATTTCCCTCACGCCCATGGGAAGTCCTTCAGGTCATTCTTATCTGGAAACCTATTCACTGAGTGGCCGGACTTGTTTGGCCAATGCCCTAGTTTTTGCTTCCCTTTCTCCAAGAAAAAGTTCAGAAAATGAAACCAGAGAGAACCCCAAATGTGTTCGAGCTCATGGCCGGTGTAGGATGCCTGGTTTAAACCTTTGAAAGATGTCCACTAAATGAGATTGTGTTTTCAGAAGGGAAATTAAAATTATCAATGAGTTTCATTTCTAGTGGCACTAAGAAATCAGAGATTTAAAAAATCTTGAATATGAGAAGACCTAGTGAGGTTGTTCAGTCCTAGCCCTGGGCTTAAGGGAGGGTTGCACTTCAAATATGTCACGTTCAGGGGCATCCAGATTTCCAGGGAAACTCTATGAATATTTGTGCATCTAACTACAAATTCTGTAACACTTAAAATATCATCTCAATAACACTAATGTTTAAAGATAAGGAGATACCTGGAAAAAGGCAGGTTGGCAGGCTGCAGTCAGGTGGTTGGGTTTAAAATGAATTAGAATCACTATGTATAAAATAGATAGCCAGTGAGAACCTACTGCATAGCACAGGGAACTCTACTCAGTGCTCTGTGGTGACCTAAAAGGGAAGGAAATCCAAAAAAGAGGGGATATACGTATACGTATAGCTGATTCACTTTGCTGTACAGCAGAAACTAACACAACATTGCAAAGCAACTATACTCCAATAAAAATTTTTTAAAAAATGAATTAGAATCAGAATCAGAGTTTTTGAGCCGAAAGTGACCTTACTCATCCTCTTTTTACAAGGGAGGAAACTGAGGTCCAAAGAGAAACAGTGACTTGCCCAAGGTCAGAACACAGATGGGAAGTAATAGGTGGTCATCTAATTGTTCTTAAACTTCAGTGTGGGGAATGGTCTTCAATTTCCTACCCTAAAACGCTGCCCACAGAAAGTCTGATGAATGGCTGTCCTAGAGCCCAGGAATCTGCATTGTAAGTGCTCCATTAAGTCTGACGCAGGCCTTCCCCAGACCGCATTGAAAGAAACCCTCCTAGTGTCAGGACTGTGTGTCAGTGCCAGGACCCCAGAGTCAGACTGTAGGGATTCAAACCATAGGGCCACTGATTCCTATTTCTGTGGCCTTGGACACGTTATGAGACCTCACTGAGACTCAGTTTTATTATGTGTAAAAGTGGAATAATAATACTGCTGAGGCTGTATATTATATAGGCTCTGGTAAAAGACTGGCATAGAGGAAGAGCTCCAGAACTGGAGACCTGGGCTCAAATCCTCCAAGCTCACGGGCCTTCCCTGTCCCACACCATCTCCCTCCCTCCTTGCCAGCCTTCCTTTCCAGCCAGAGCTATCGCCCCGAAGGAAAGTCAGCAACCAGCAGTCGCACTCAGGCTGGGGACAACGGTGAAGTATTTTGTCAAAAAGAAGATGAAACTTCAAAATATTGTTATTCTACTTCTCGGTACTGATTCTCAATTGTATCCTCCAGCCCACTCCATGCCATTGTGGAAGACGTTGTTGGTTGCCCCCTGACAGCTTACCCTCCACTTCCTCCCTGCTGCCAGCCTGGGCCTGGCTGTGCTCAGGGGGTGCATTGTGATAGGTTTAAAACACAGTGAAGTCATTCTCCTTGCTGAGCCCTGGGTGTGCTTGGACATGTGGCACGTTTGTGGATGTACTTTACCTCTGGATTTACTGTCAGTGGCACAGTAAAGGGCCTTATTATTTAATCCAGTTCTAATGGCATTACCTATAGTAAAGTGTGAATCACTATGAAAAATAAATCTTTTGATTCTATAGAAAATACTCACTGTCATACAGAGTGAAGTAAGTCAGAAAGAGAAAAACAAATATCATATAATATTGCTTACATGTGGAATCTAGAAAAATGATACAGATGAACTTATTTGCAAAGCAGAAATAGAGTCACAGATGTAGAAAACAAACTTACGGTTGCCAAGGGGGGAAGGAAGGGTGGGATGAATTGGGAATAGGGATTGACATATACACACTACTATACATAAAATAGATAACTAATGAGAACCTACTGTATTGCACAGGGAACTCTCCTCAGTGCTCTGTGGTGACATAAATGGGAAGGAAATCCAAAAAAGAGGGGATATATGTATACATATAGTTGATTCACTTTGCTGTACAGCAGAAACTAACACAACATTGTAAAGCAACTATACTCCAATAAAAATTTTTAAAAAAAGAATAAGGAGCAAAATAACATCCCTATAGATAAGAAAACATGGCCTAATCTTACCCACAAACAAGAACTGTGAATTTCTATTTCAAAATAAATTTAAATACATTTTTAAAAAACATAGTAATCAACTATACTTCAATTTAAAAAGTAATTCTATAAAAAATAAATAAATAAAATACTACCCTTGACCAATAAGTAAATAAATAAATAAGAAGAATATTAAGACACATACACACAGAGCCAAGTAGCTTAAATCATATTTTAGAATACAGTTGATCCTTGAACAATGTGTGTTTGAAGTGCGTGGGTCTACTTACATGCCGATTTTTTTCACTAACTACACATGACTGTATGACACGATCCACAGTTAGCTGGTTGACTCCTTGTATGTGGAACCAGGATACGGAACGCTGATTGTAAAGTTATACACAGATTTTCGAGTGCGCGGGGGTGGGTGCCCTTAACCCCCACGTTGTTCAAGGGTCAAATGTATTCCAACTTTCTTATGCTAAATATTTGTGGTATTGACTTTTTCTATACGAAATGGACAAAGACATTCCAGATTCTTTTTTACACTAAAAACTTATAATATTAAATTTAAGTAGTAGAAAACACCTGAGTCTTGAAAACGCAAAGTAGCCTGGGGTTAAGCGTGTGGACACGAGATCTGCCCACTAGTAGCTCCTCAGAAACTTAACAGGTTATTTCATCTTTCTGTGCCTCAGTTTTCTCATCTGTAAAATCAGAGTAATAATAAGACCTACCTCAGGGTTGTTGGGAAGATTAACTGAGTTCCATACATGTATAAAGGCTTATAACAGTGCCTGGCACTTAGTGAGCATGTGTGTTAGCTATTGTTATTTCTGCAGAAAAGAGGTTTTTGTTGTAATATCATGTAGGGATTTGGTACCGTCTTTGCCTTTGTTTTCGGCTGGCTTTGCCTCTGGTTCCGCACAGACTGCCACTTTGAAGATGCCTCTAAAATATACCTTCTTGTGTTTGTCATGAGATGTGGTTCCTTTGGGGGTATCTTGAGTGGATTAGTATAGATGTAGATGAATGACACCAGTTGCGTTGGAAGGAATGAAGAAAACGTAGGAGGAACCTGTACATTTTCATGGGGGTAAAGGACACTAAAAGAACTTTGCGGGCTGACGGCTTTGGAAAGTAATTGCAAGAGAGAACTGAATGTCTGGTGACAGAGTTCGCCCACTCCAGGAGAGAAAAGCTTGCAGACCTTGATACTTCAAAAAAGAGTGACGACGTGGGAGACCTTGACTCGGATGCATCTTGTCTTAAAAAACACCCTGGTGTCAGTCAGCTCCTGGGTTAACGCTTCTTTGAAAGCTCTGTCTTTTCCCTGTTTGCGTTGGTTTGTGGGACACCATCAACTCTGACACGGGGCAGGGCGCTGTCAAGGTGGCTGTCCCTTTGCCTCACTGAAGAGCAATTCCGCTCTCATCCATCGCCCGGTTTGTTGCTAGGAACACTCTGTGCTCGTGGCACTCACTTTACAGTGAAAACAAAGACAAATAGAAAACGGGACCACCATACGGTCTCGGCTGCAACCCAGAATTCACTGCTGATGGGAAGACTTTGCCCTGTCGCAGCTACAGCTGCCCTGTCGTTGGCTGGGACGGAGCCCTTCTCCCGAGTTCTAAGATGTTGTAGTTGGTGGCAAATTGAATCCAGACTTCAACCAGACTGCGATGGTGCAGCCTGCGTAACTAATTCACTAGTCGTGTTAATCTATGTTTGCGTTAGTATGAGGCGTCTCTTAAGACTTGAGTGGATAACCTCATTGGAGACAGAGCTATTTGCCCAGGCAGAAATGTCAGCACCAAATAAATGTGTCTTTCCCAGCATGCTCCAGGCTGTGTCACGCCTCTGCCCTTCTCCTTTCTTCATCTGGCTAACTTTTAATGTCCAGTTAAATTGCAGATGTTATTTCTTCCAAGGACCCTCCTAGCTCTCCCCGGCTGGGCCATGTGTTTCTTCTCCCTGACCCCAAACTATCAGGTATGTGTCTTTCTGCAGGTACCAGACTGCACTCAAATGATCATTTTAATGCTTAATGCATTGATTGTAAGCGCCTTGAGGGCCGGGCCCTGTCTTATTTATCGTATGCCCAGCTCCTCACTCGGTGCTGGCATGTCCTAGGTGATCTATAAAAGCAAACAAAAGGACTACCATATGGTCCAGCAAGCCAACTCTTGGGCGTGTATCTGAAGACAACCATAATTTGAGAAGATACATGCACCCCAATGCTCACTGCAGCACTATTTGCAATAGCCAAGCCATGGAAGAAACCTAAATGTCCAGTGACAGAGGAAGGAATAAAGAAGATGTGGTACATATATACAATGGAATATTACTCAGCCATGAAAAAAGAATGAAATGATGTCATTTGCAGCAACATGGATGGACCTAGAGGTTATCATACCAAGTGAAGTAAGTCAGACAAAGAAAGACAAATATTATATGATATCACTCATATGTGGAATCTAATTTTAAAAATGATACAAATGAACTTATTTACAAAACAGAAACAGATTCACAGATTTCAAAAACAAACTTATGGTTACCAAAGGGGAAATGTGGGGAGGGAGGGATAAATTAGGAGCTTGGCATTAACATATGCACACTACTATATATAAGATAGATAACCAACAAGGACCTACTGCATAGCACAGGGAACTCTACTCAATATTCTGTAATAACTTACATGGGAAAAGAATCTGAAAAAGAATGAATATATGTATATGTACAACTGAATCACTTTGCTGTACACCTGAAGTTAACTCAACATTGTAAGTCAACTATACTCCAATAAAATTTTTTTTAAAAGGCAAACAAAAGGAAACTGCTTCATCTCATTCCATTGCTGGGTTCTCCTCTTAACATTGGCATGTCCCATGGCTCAGTCTTTGGAACTCTTCTCTGTTGACACTTATTCCCCAGGTGATCTCCACCAGTCTTGTGGTTTAAATCTTTGTGCTGATGACTTCCAAACATCTACCTCAATCACAGACCTCACTCCTGCACTCCTGACCAGTATATCCAACTTCTCACTTGATAAATCCACTTGGATCTTCAATAGGCTCTCAGACTGAACATGTCCGAAACGAAACTCCTGATCCTCCCTCCCAAGCTAGCTTTTCCAACAGTCTCTCCCATCTCAGGAAAGGGCGTCTCCATCCTTCCAGGTTAGCCAGACCAAACCGCTAAGACTCATCCTTGAGTCCTCCCTTGCACACTTTATATTTAATTTGTCAACAAATCCTGTCTACCTTCAAAATACACACGTGGTTGGGTATTTCTTACCCCTTCCACTGCTATCACTCTCATCAAACCATCATTACCTCTTGCCTGGATGATCATCATTACCTCTAATTGGTCTCTGTGTAAGACTGCAGTTAAAATGGTCTTCATAAGATATAAGCTATGTAATATCCACCTGTGCTCAGCCGTGCTCTCATCTCACACGGTCAAGGTGAAAGTCTTTTCAGTGGCCTGTAAGGTCTACACCACTGGCAGCCTTGCTCCTCCCACCATATCCTCCCTTAATTCCTCTCCTTCTTTCCACGTTGCTCCAGCCATGCTGGCTTTCCTGTGAGCCAGCTTGTTCCATCCCAGAGTCTTGGCACTGGCCATTCTCTCTGCCTGGATGCTCTTAGCCCAGATATCCTCGTGTCTCACTCCCTCGCCTCATTCCCACCTTTGCCCAAACATTGCTTCCTTAGTGAGGCCTTCCTTGACCACCATATGTCACACTTCAGTCCTCCCAACCCCCTTCCCTGATGAAGTTTTTCCATATCACATATCACCTCTAATACACTATAATGTACTTATTTATTTTATTGGCTGTCTCCACCTTCTAACCCTCCACTAGGGTGTAAGCTCCCTGAAGGGAGAGATGCCTATTTGGTTCATTAAAGAAGCATATTTGAAAGTGTAACATGCAAGCAAAGGTAAGAATGCCATGATGCTAGTATATACACAGCAGAAGTATACACCAAAGTCCATAATTATTCTACTTGTAAAACACTCACACTTCCACGTCTTGGCAGGGTAGGCCCTGTTTGTTTTTTTTTAATCCACAACCAGATGTTGGTAACGCTTTTGACCCAGTGTGACTCAGGGTCAGCTCTCCTTTGTTATTTCTATAATGAGGCCAGGAAAATTCCCCTCTGGCACTGACCTGTCCTTATGCAAGGAAGAAACCGACAGAAAATTGGGCGGTTTTATGGTATACAAATGGTCTTATTCTTATCTTTCGTGTGTATATCTTGGCAGAGACTCTGCTAATTGGAGTTGGTCATATTTGTACTCAGCTGCGGCCTCTCAGGTTTTATTTGCACTTGCTGTTACTGGATCCATTCCACCAATAGACAGATTTATTATGCCTTCTTGGCGTAAGTATCTTTCAGATACTTACATTATTTTGCTGTGGTAGATCCCAGAGCTTTCCATCTTTTGGACCAATTGGATACAGTTGACTGCCATATTCTACCCACCTTCTTATGTCTCCCATGATGGTCCTAGCTTTGGTCAGAAATCCAAAGCACCCTCCAAGTGAAGTCCTGTTTTGGACCACTGCCAAGACTACCTTCCCTGCCTTTTCTTGGAAGAGGGAGAGACAGCATATGGGAAAATGGAGACAGATTCAGGACACAGGTCTGTAGAGGTGTCATCAACAGCCCTTTCTTGGCCTTTGTTGGCCTTTTCTTATGCAGGGTTGACCATCAATGGCCTGGCAATCATCTCTAGCCTTTAGATTCCACCTTTGGCTCTTACAGGTGACCCACTATCCCATCCATGTAGCAGGAAGTGCATACTGTTGCCCATAAGTCAGCCACATGCTGCAGCCTTGATGCGCATGGATGTCAGAGTTATTGATGGACCACGTGTATCATTGACTCCTCCTCCTTTATTCCCGCTCCCATCCCCACTACCCTCACTTTCAGCAACATGGAGAAGAGCTAGGTATTTGAGGACACGGGCATTCCTTCTTGTCTTGGTCTGGGAAGGAAGCTATCTTGAAGGAAGCTGCATCTGGTCTCAAGTGTGCAAGTTCCTTTGTACATGAACATGGGTGGTCACTCCTCTTCTAACTTCTGCTCCTTCACTGTGTGTCCTGGGTGCAGGTGCTCCGCATCGGCAGGTATCATATGCCTCAGGCAGCAGTGAGGGTATCTGCTAACATCCGGCAAACCCTAGTCCCCATAAGGGCACTTTCCATCCAGATTCCCTGGCTCTTTACTGTTTTCAGGGCCTCAACACTTCCTCTGCCACCAAAACAAAGGTTCCCCCATTTTTGCCTTTGATTGGAGAGGTGATTTCCTCAGAATTTATCAAGTCAATGAGTGAATAACCATGATGCTAAAACCACCAGACAAATATGAGCTGAAGAGTCATACATGCCAAGAGAAAAATCAGAATCACAGGATTTGAGAGTCAAGGGGACCTGGTGATCATTCATTCTAGCGACCATGCTAGAGGGAGTTGAGAGGCTTCACCAAGGTCACAACATCCATTAGTGTCAGAACCAGAATTAGAATTGATATCTCCTGTCTTCCCAGGCAGGACTCTTAACATTGTGCTTTGGCGCCTGCCCCAATCCCCTCTGGATACTCAGATACCCTTTCTTCTTACCTCTAAATTAAGACAATTCCCCAGGTACAGGTAAGGGGTTGATCCCTATATCTAATGCCTAAGATACAGTGATGATTTCTGAGTAGAGAGAGACAGTATTAAACTTGTGTTAAACCTGTAGTCTTTTCTTTATGATGCTTGGTCCACAATTTAATTAGTGCCAGAAATGATGCTCTAAATAAATTATCCCAATGCCTATATTCTTTCAAGAAAGAATGTTAAATGATTCTTTCTATTGTGTTAGGATACAGCTGAACTGAAAATGTAGTGAAGGGCACCATAGTGGTCTGAAAAATATGGCGCCAGGTAACATCAGCAGTGTAGACTGTCACCTCTGTGGGAGGATTTGAGAAGCAATAGAAAAACCTATGTCCACCTGCCTCTAATTCCTAAACTTACACTTTTAGAGACAAATTGCTTTAAGTGAAGGAACAACCTCTGCTCTGACTCAAATGCCTTTGTTTTTTTGTTTTTTTCACAGTCCAGGTCTTTTATTTTCTTTACACCCATCATGCCATGAATTCATAGGGAATGGGCTCCAACAGTTCAGGCTCCTTTCCATTGGTTCTCACGAAGTGTGCTCCTCTGGGTGGAGCAGGCTGGCGCTTCAGCTGAACCCAAGTACTTTTCTCTTTGGCTTCCTTCTTTTTCTGATCATTTTCCTTCACCCGTTTCAGGAAGCTGTCTCGGCTCTTAGAGTGCTTAATATGCTCGATACGCACATTAATTCTCTTGGCAAGAATCTTGCCCTTAACTTGTTTGTTTACAATGATGCCAACAGCATGCTGGGTAACATTGTAGACTCTCCCAGTTTTGCCATGGTAACACTTGTGGGGCATTCCTTTTTGAACAGTGCCCATTCCCTTGATATCTACAATATCACCTTTCTTGTAGATTCGCGTGTATGTGGCCAAAGGAACAACTCCATGTTTTCTAAAAGGGCGAGAGAACATGTAGCAGGTGCCCCTCCTCTTTCCCTCTGTGTTGGTCATTTTGGCGAATTACTGGAAGATGGCGGTTCCGGCCGAAAAGTCAAATGCCTTTGAAAGGTGGACGTGTTGTCCATTTCCAATGAGTTACATATAAGTATGAATTAGTTTAAGAAGTCATCAAAGAGGCTTTAATAACAAGAAGGCAATTGGGTAAGGGGGGAGGGATAAATTGAGAGGTTGGGATTGACAATATACACACTACAATATATAAAATAAATAACTAATAAGGATCAACTGCAGAGCACAGGAATTCTGCTCAAAACTCTGTAGTGGCCTATATGGGAAAAGAATCTAAAAAAGAGTGGATATATGTATATGTATATGTATAACAGATTCACTTCGCTGTACACCTGAAACTAACACAACATTGTAAATCAACTACACTCCAATAAAAAGTTTTTTTCAAAAGAGGGCAATGGGGTTAGAGAGAAGTGGGGGATAGTGGAAAGGGGGGAGTATTTCAGAGAGCAGTTCTTATCTGTGCCTGAGAGCAGACAAACAGCTTATTTATTAAAATTATCCTGCTAACTGTTGGTGGAATTGCTACAATCACATGGCCCGACAATCCTCTTATTTATGTTAGTTTTCTCACTCCTCAAAGTCACCATTTCACATCTTCTCTTCTCTCCTCACTCTTGGCTGTAGTCTTGCCTCCTACTTCATTGAGAAAACAGAACCAATCAAATGCTCATCTTCCTATGTGCAAACTTCCCACACTCTTGCACCTGAACTGCCCTTTCTGACCTCTGGTTTGAGAGGATGACTCAGCCCTGCTCCTGCCGACGACCTGCCTCTTCCTCCACTTGGCTCTGGGCGCCATTTCCTCTTTCATCTTCAGCACTGGATCAGTCCCAGTAGCACACAGACATGCTCTAGAATCTCTCTTGAAAAACCATTGAGATCTGTCTCTTTCTTCATTGACTGCAATATTTTTCTGCTCCCCTTTACAGCAACTCTTGACCAAAGAGCTGAATACATTGACTCTGTCTCCATTTCTTCACCCCTCTTCTTTGGCTCCCAAGTCAGTCAAATCCATCTTCCTTCCCTAGTTCTGTGCTAGTGACTCTCATGACAGTCACCATGGTTTCCACATCACCATGGTCAATGGTCCATTTTCTGTTCTCATCCTCCTTGACACTGCAGCAACATATGACAGAGTTGGCTGCTCCTGCCTCCTTGAAATCCCATTTTTTTCAGGCTCCTGTGGCATCCAGTCTTCTGATGTTCTTCCTACCCCACCAGTTCCTCCCACCTCTCAATCCCCTTAGTGTCTTTTCTTTCTCTACCTGCCCTCTAAATTTAGGCTGCCCCAAGCCTTGTCCATTGTCCCACCATCCTTTTCCACCTGTACTTTCTTCCAGGGTGGCCTCATCTGGTTCCACACTTGAAAAAACATTCATGGATGAGGACAAAATAAAGATATTTCTAGACATGTAAAGACTGAAACAGTTTGTATCTCCCTGGCCCTGGATGAAAGGACTGTAGGATTAAAAAAAAAAAAAAAAGATTTTGGGGCATGGACCCTTTTGGCCATCTGGTGAAGACTATGATTCCTTCTCAGAATAATGCTTTTAAATGTATAGAACAAAATACATAGGATTACAAGAGAAAATAATTATATTGAAATATAGTTATCAAAATATTAAAATGATGTGATTTAGTAATATATTTACTTCTTTCTTAATTTATTCAATTAAAAGATTTAATGAGGCAGCTTTAATAACTATCACACATTTCATGTGGTGATGGGAATAAACTAGATTTTTGAGGGTCTGCAACATAGTAATGTGATACCAAAATATCTGCGATTTCTATTGGTGACAAAGTCATAGGTACCGCTAATACTGCTGTGGCTTGTTACCTAGGTTCCTAATTAAAGGAAATCCTAAATTGCAGTTAGAGGTTAGTAAAAGTAAAGATATATTTTTCCCATTCAAGTTTGTGGACCCACCGCCAAATTTTATTCATGTGACGTCCATGAACTTAAGATAATGTAGTTAAGAAAGAAAAATGGACACTCAAGAACTGATCACTTAAAACCTATTTTTTAACTATTAGTTTTTAAAATTATTAGTTAAAATGACTAATTTGGAGGAGAGATTATAATAGAAAATATGAAACTACTATGTAGCTGTGACAAGGAACATAGTAGGTATTCAATGAATACATTTTTAATGAGTGAATCAAGGGGAGATTTTGTTTTACGGCTCATTCCCTTTTCAGGGGCTAGGATGTCTATCCCATCAGGAGAATCCTGTGTTTTCAAGGGCACAGTCATGGCGTGGTTTTGGCTGCTAACACACCATGCCCACCAAGGCCCCCCAGGAGGGTTGCAGGAGTCCCCCTACATAGATGGGGAGGTATTCCACCATCTTAGCCAAAGAGTAAAAATAACTTCTAAGGTAGAGCTAGAAATCCCCAGCACATAAGAGGTGCTCAGTAAATTTCCCAAGACCTACAATACAAAGGTAACACTACTAGGTCAATATCACCTTCTGGTCAACCAGCGAAGGCCATTCCTGTGCTAAAGATGGCCACCCCCCATCCCCCAGGGACACATCCCACCTCCCTCCTGAGTCCCTGCTCCATGGCTCCTGCTTCACGTCTTAACAGTGGGGTTCCTCCACCACCACTTCCCTCAGTTCTTCAGAGCCATGATGTATTCTTTTTAAAATGCTCTTTCAAGAATACATACTATGTCAGGCACAATGACAACATTTGTTTGAGAAAGAACTCGGAAAAGGTTGGGCTGATGCCTGTGTCTGTGAACAACAATGGTTCTGAACTCCAGCCCCAAGAAGGGGCCTAAAATAAGCTCGCTGAGGAGAAGCATAAAGTTGGGAGAACAGTGGTGAGAATGGAAAATGAAGCACAAATGGAAATTAATCAACATTTCTGAAGTTCAGCTACTTGGGGAGCAGGAAGAATGTGCTTTTAAAAGCCTAGAGATGTGGAATGCTGGAAAACCAGATGGCTTGTGATTGAACCCTGGGGAAATGAGCTATTCCATCATTAGCAAGACCTTGTTAGACCACGAGCACCACTTTTTATTTTACCTGAAGCGAATCTCTTTTAAAGAAAATGGAAAGGTACACACTTTCCAGATACTACACATATTACTCAGTAACCTAGCTCCTGTTCAAAACAACTTGCTTGTTTTAATATTAGGAAAAGCATTAGTTGTTCACTTCAAGTGCCCTACCCATAGGTTTATGAAATTCTGTCTCCCAAAATCTAAGTTGTGCATAAGCCATCTCTTTGGACTCTCCTTTATTCACTGGTCTGTTCCGTTTCATACCATGATGGCAAACTCTTGAGACCCTGTCTGACCTTCCAGTGTGCTTGGTCATCAAGTTGGTAAATCCAAAGTTTAGTTGCCCTGCATTCTAGCCTGTACTTTTTGAGTGTTTCAGGGACAGATGGAGTTAAGAGATGAAGGGAAAGGTGTTCACAGTGGCCGCTACAGCCCTTGGCAATGGCCCAGCACTGTGCAAACTGTCACTGTGATGCATGGAAGTTGCCCAGCTCCCCACAGTTCCACGACCTACCCCAGGACAATGAGTCCAGGTTTCCAAGTTCAAGACCGTTCCTAACTACATCACCACCTATAATTTAAAGCTGGCTTCTTGGGACCACTGAACTGTTTTTAGACCTGATGCATAGTACACAAAAGCATAGCTACCTGTTAACAATTACATGGTGATTCCAGGACCACACCCCTTCAGTTTACCTTGTCTGACCTGGAACATTAAGAGAGGGAAAACAACATATATTGATATTTCTAGTCTTTTCCTGAATTCCTCAAATGTTGTTCCATTTTGCATTTGACTTAGGGTCAGTGAGATCTGGACTTTGTGCTTTACCCAATGGGATATTCACACACATACCTCTTCCTGGGACTCTCTATTTGAACCGGCTGGACCCTCACTAAACAAGGGCACTCTTATGAATGAGCTCCAGCCCTTGGATCACTTACTGGTCTACATGAGAAATGTTCCCATATCGTCCCTTCTGAAGTGCCAGAATCACCTTATACATCAAATGCCTGATCAGGGATATTTATGTATACTAACAGGAGCAATATTTAAGTATACTTCTATGGTTGGCATCATAAAATTTCCCAGGAATCACGTAACGACAAAGAGTGAAAACTGGTTCCCTAAACCCATGAATACACACATGCACACGGGCACACACATGCACGTGTACACCTCCCTCTCTCTGTCTCTCTGTCTCTCTGTCTGTCTGTCTTTCTCTCTCTCTCTCTCTCTCTCTCTCTCTCACACACACACACACACACACACACACACACACACACACACACACTTCTCTGCATTGTAAAATCCAATTGAAGAAGGCAACAGCCTGCACTCATAATTCCGGACCATGGAAGCATCTAGTATATTTGACATCTGGACCAGATTTTTTATTAACTCTACCCTCTTTTATATGAGAACATTATTTTCAGTAATAGTCCTTATTTTCTTGATTAATTCTTTAGATTTAAAACAACTAAAAAAGAGAAAAATTTTTCACTTAAATATTAATTTTCGGTAAAACATTGAGGTGTGAGCTAAAATGTGTAGTTATCAAATAAAAAGAGTACACCATGAGGGTGGTACTCTCCTTCACTGTTTTCAATTTTAAGCACAAATCAAAACTCTATGAAGTCCCACAGAATGACAGAATTGAAGCAACTCTTGTTCAGTTTATTTGTCTATACAATTACTGTGCTAATATTACTTATTTTTAGCCTACTGTTCAAATGCAGGGATATGTCATGCCCCAGGAGATAGAGTCACTTCAAGCAACCTCAGACAGTTCCAAACCATTAGGAACTTATTCTTGGAACAGGAACATGTAGTGGAGTCCCTCTGTGCCAGGAGCCAGTATATGACTGAGTTTTCTGAATTAACTTCTATGTAGGACACAATCTTTATTAAATATATGTGGAATCTAGAAAAATGATACAGATGAACTTATTTGCAAAGCAGAAATAGAGACACAGACATAGAGAACAGACATATGGATACGGGGGGAAAGAGGGGTGGGATGAATTGGGAGATTGGGATTGACATATATACACTACTATGTATAGATAACTAATGAGAACCTACTGTATAGCACAGGGAACTCTACTCAATGCTCTGTGGTGACATAAATGGGAAGGAAATCCAAAAAAGAGGGGATATATGTATACGTATGGCTGATTCACTTTGCTGTACAGCAGAAATTAACACAACATTGTAAAGCAACTATACTTCAAAAAAAATTAATAAAAAATAAGTAATACAAATATGGTAACTAGCAGCTTAGATTCTATTACTGAAACCCGTGATGAAAGCAATTGTTTAGAACTTAGACCAACAAAAGTTTTTTTTTGGAAGAGTATTTTGTCACTGACATTGTTTGGAATTGCCACTGCATGGTGATCATATTAAAAAAAAAAAAAAAAAGACCTTTAGTTGGTTTTATTATTGATTTTAAGTTCTCTCCAGACATGTACCACCTTATTGCCTGCACCCAGGGGGACATTTCCCCACCACCCACCCTCGTGCCCCGGATTCCAGAGTGTTTCTTGTAAGCTTGTCATGCAACTACAGGAGACCTTGGTGTCAAAGGGTAGCTCATTCTCTCTTTATCAGCCTCCTCTGTTTTAACTTGGAGCAGTCATTTTAGCGATACAGACCCAAAGAGCGTGGAGGAAGGACTTGCCACCAGCCAATGTAAGTGGAGGCGAGCCCTTAGTAAAGGAAGACCACGTGAACCCCCAGACTCTAAAGGCATTGCCCATCTTCTCCAAGGGAAGCTCATCTTCCCAGAGTCCCCCACCTGCTCCTCATTTCAGCTCCCTCTGGAAACATCTCCCTGACCCTGAGGAAGGAAGAACTGCACAGTCTCTTTCTCAGTACACTTCTAAGCCACACTAGGCCACCGGGGAAAAAAAAAAAAGTGTGTGTGTGGTGCTGACTGGGGGTCAGAAGGGAAACCAGCTTTCGCTCCACTTAATCCTGAAGGAAGGAAGCAGGAAGCCCTGCTTTGGGGATTGGGCAAAGCCTCCTCCAGGATGGGCTATCCTGTTCCCTCCTGACCCTCTCCCTGATCAAGGATCCAGCACAGAAAACAGAGCCTCTGCCACATGTCCCACGCCTCTCCCAGGAGCAGAGACAAGAAACAATCCTTAAGGCTACTACTAAGTGTTTATATACGCCAGGCAGTGGGTCAGGACCCAGCTGGGCCTCACATCTCTGAAAGGGGGGGACGATTTTCATCCCCATTTTACAGAAAATCTGTAAAGCTCAGCCTCAGAGCCTCTGAGTTGGCGAAGATAGAACCAGAGCAGCCCATGTCCTAGGCCTATCTGTCCTGCCTGGGGTAGGGTTGGCTGGGGGTGAACCCTCCCATGCCTCTAGCATCTGTAGAAACCAGAGCATGAACCTTCAGACCCCTGCTGTTGTGCTGTTGGATGTACAGCTTTGGGGCCCATCTATTACTGTGAATCAAGTCTGGCTGCTCACAGAGTAAGACTGAGAAGTGGGCATGAAACTAACACAATATTGTAAATCAACTATACTCTAATATAAAATTTTTTAAAAACATAAAAAAAAGAAATGGGCAAAGTGAATTTCTTGATAACTTATTAGTATAATATGTGTATAATCAGATGCCGGGCATCTTCTCATTCTTACATCCAGGTCTTCCTGCTGTACCTGCCCCTCAAAATATCCCTTTGCATGAAAGCATTGTAAGCAAGGATGAATTGAGTTAAATATCATAATAGGGACGGTGTGTGGGGTTTGCATCACACATTCTGTGGAATTCTTTCAATATGCCTCTTCTTCCAAGTCATGCATCATTCATTCCTTCACCAAATGTTGTTGAAAACCTGTGCACCAGACACTAATGGAGACCTTGGAGATAAGCAGTAACTAACACAACTGTCCCCGAGGAGTTTCATTCCAGCTGGAGGAACGTGCTGGCTGGCCTCTCGGTTCATCTCCACCCTTCTCTGCCCTGCTCTGTGCCCCGGGGGACCCACCCCACACCCTGCAGTGCCTTGTCATCTGGGAGAGCGGGAGATGCCAGCAGGAGATCGTAGAATGGGAGGAAAGGGGAGCCAGGGATGTACTCCCCCCCTCCTTTTGGGGCTCCACCCTCAGCCATGGATTCTGGGGAACCCCCTCTCCCACATCCACAGGTCTTGCCAGGCTCCTCTGACACCCCACCCAAAACTTCTGGCCCCTTCCTGCCCTACGGGAGGTGATCAAGGGCTTCCTGGTGCTGCTAGCGGCTTGTTGACCAAATGCCTTCACCTTTTCAGTTAACCTTTGAGAGCGATTTCCTTCCTGGTGTGGCCTTGACTGATACAGTAATATTGACAATCAACAGACAAATAAGTTATGTACCAGATGAGCAAAAATGCTATGTAGAAACATAAAGGCAGTAAGGAGTGTGTGTGTGTATTCACATGTGTTGGTGGAGGTGGCGTCACGCCCCTCTTTCTAACAAGTTACTGGAAATCCCCTTACCAACCCTTGCCCCATCCCTCCCCAGCCTCACTAGCTCAAATCTCACGTTATTGGGTGTCCCACTGGGTCCTCAATTTTTCTTATCTGTATGAACCAGGGCAGGTCAGCCTATGACAGCGCCAGCCTTCAAATGTGTATCCCAATTTCCCAAGCAAAGTGCCCTCCACCAGTTACCATCCTAGTTCCGAGGTGATAGTACGAATTATCGACAACCAGAAATGTTTTTTATGACATGTAGTTTGTGAGTCAACATGATTTATAGTTTAATTTTCTGTGTTTGGGAAGCCTGTACACTCTTCAACCATGGAAAGCTTGCAGAACAAATTCCAATACTTGCCCTGGAAACTATTTGCTAGAAAAAGGACAACGCTCAGGGTGCCTTCAAAGTATCTTCCTCTCCTGCCCTGCCTTTCTGCTGGTCTTAGACCACTTGTTGACTGCCAAGTCACGCTCATCTATTTCTCTATTTTTTGTTGTTCTCCTCCCCTGCACCTCAGATCCATGGGTGAGACCGTGGGGCCCACTGCTCTTCCCACCATATGAGGGAACCTCTTGGTGGGTACCCATCAGCACCTGGACTGGATCCCAGTGATTCTCATGAGGAGGATGTTTAAGAAGCCCACATGGTCCACTGACCGGGACTTCCTGGTCCTGCCTGCAACCTTCTCACCAGAATCTCAGGGTGGAGTCCAGAATCATTATGAACAAGCTCTCTGGGTGACTCCTGTGCAAACTAAACTCTGAGAAGTACTGTCCTAGAGACCACCCACCTTGTTCCACCACAAAGGGCTTTGCAGGGGCCCTTACCTCTCCCCCCCCCATTCACCTTATTTTTCCTTCTCTTCCCCCATTTTTCAGATGACTGCAAAGCAAAAGAGACCCACTCTTCCCTCGTTTAACTAGTGATTCTTTTCTATGTGTAGGAATCGTCCCATAACATAGTCAGCTGAGTGGCCAAGCTCCAGGCATTTGGATCGAACACGAGCGGGCAGGGCTAAGCTGGGGCTGGAACCCAGGTGAGTTCAAAGGTGTGGGGGAGACATCAGGAAATGTGAGAGCACTGGGCACCTGTGAGCTTGGGGAGGCACAGGGTAACTAGACAACCAAACTGGTGTATTTGGGGGGCTTCCACTAAAATCCCTAGGTGAAAATTAAACAAATGAGGGGAAAGAGCAAGTTAATAAAATTTTATTGTTTCTTGGACTCAATGAAAGTAGTTTTCTGCTTATTTCCTTTTCATACAATCACAGTTCATTCCGATTATTTTTAGTAACGTCCCTTTGACCTCATTGTTTCAAAACTCCAAAGTGACTTTCAGTAAAGGTTGAATTTTATTGTAAGGATATAGAATGTGGAACTCCACTAATTAATTTTCCTGGCAAATGAAGGCGAAAAATTGTGCAGTACTGAAAAATCTTAAAGCATATATTTAGCCCATTTCTTCTTTTTCAAACAGATATAGTTAATAAAATTGATTGTACTTTGGATGAAAGAGATGCTTCCAGATATTCAGAATGGCATTTGCATTTCAATACTCCACATAGAGGAGTTTAAGATGCCAGACTGGTAATAAAACCCTCAGAGGAACTTGGATTTTTATGATTTGTAGTTATTTCTGTTCCTGGGAGCCTTGCTTTGATTCACCACTCACTTGTACTAAGGACTGTTAATTTGGTCACATGAATATTTTCTTCTAAATCTTTGGTGTGAGAAATTTAGTTTGTGACCATGACATTTAAAAAAATGGTAGTTTTGGGGGGTTCTGTTTTTTATAGGCAAAGGGAAACATTAAACATCCAGGATTCTTTTTCCCCATCTATCCTTTCCCTCCTTTCTTGTTCTAGGTGATTTTGGGTTTCCCAGCCTCTTCCTGCCTTATCTATGAAGGAGGAAATAACAACCCTTGGGACACATGTTGGCCTTAGCCATGGCTACCCTCAAAGACACCCACATTTCCACATTCCACATCTCACATTTCCACATTCACAGCCCATGCCATCAAGACTCAGATTCAAGTTGTTCTAAAAACATAGAGAGACCATTCCCTCCCATCAGGAAAGTTGCACAAGCCTCTTAGATAGACTCATCCACCAGAGGACAGACAGCAGAAGCAAGAAGAACTACAATCCTGCAGCCTGTGGAACAAAAACCACATTCACAGAAAGATAGGCAAGATGAAAAGGCAGAGGTCTATGTACCAGATGAAGGAACAAGATAAAACCCCAGAAAAACAACTAAATGAAGTGGAGATAGGCAACATTCCAGAAAAAGAATTCAGAGTAATGATAGTGAAGACGATCCAGGACCTCAGAAAAAGAATGGAGGCAAAGGTCGAGAAGATGCAAGAAATGTTTCACAAAGACCTAGAAGAATTAAAGAACAAACAAACAGAGATGAACAATACAATAACTGAAATGAAAAATACCCTAGAAGGAATCACTAGCAGAATAACTGAGGCAGAAGAACGGATAAGTGACCTGGAAGACAGAATGGTGGAATTCACTGCTGTGGAACAGAGTAAAGAAAAAAGAATGAAAACAAATGAAGACAGCCTAAGAGACCTCGGGGACAACATTAATCTCAACAACATTCGCATTATAGGGGTCCCAGAAGTAGAAGAGAGAGAAAAAGGACCTGAGAAAATATTTGAAGAGATTATAGATGAAAACTTCCCTAACATGGGAAAGGAACTAGCCACCCAAGCCCAGGAAGTGCAGAGAGTCCCACACAGGATAAACCCAAGAAGAAACATGCCGAGACACATAGTACTCAAATTGGCAAAAATTAAAGACAAAGAAAAATTATTGAAAGCAGCAAGGGAAAAACGAAAAATAACATACAAGGAAACTCCCATAAGGTTAACAGCTTACTTCTCAGCAGAAACTCTACAGGCCAGAAGGGAGTGGCATGATATACTTAAAATGATGAAAGGGAAGAAACTACAACCAAGATTACTCTAGCCAGCAAGGATCTCATTCAGATTCGATGGAGAAATCAAAAGCTTTACAGATAAACAAAAGCTAAGAGAATTCAGCACCACCAAACCAGCTCTACAACAAATGCTAAAGGATCTTCTCTAACTGGGAAACACAAGAGAAGAAAAAGACCTACAAAAGCAAACCCAAAACATATTAAGAAAATGGTAATAGGAACATACATATCGGTAATTACCTTAAAAGTGAATGGATTAAATTCTCCAACCAAAAGACACAAGCTTGTTGAATGGATACAAAAACAAGACCCAAATATATGCTGTCTAAAAGAGACCCACTTCAGACCTAGGGACACATACAGACAGAAAGTGAGGCGATTGAAAAAGATATTCCATGCAAATGGAAATCAAAAGAAAGCTGGAGTAGCAATACTCATATCAGATAAAAAAACTTTAAAATAAAAAATGTTACAAGAGACAAGGAAGGACACTACATAATGATCAAGGGATCAATCCAAGAAGAAGATATAACAATTATAAATATATATGCACCCAACATAGGAGCACCTCAATACATAAGGCAACTGCTAACAGCTATAAAAGAGGAAATCGACAGTAACACAATAGTGGGGGGCTTTAACACCTCACTTACACCAATGGACAGATCATCTAAAATGAAAACAAATAAGGAAACAAGCTTTAAATGACACAATAGACCAGATAGCTTTAATTGATATTTATAGGACATTCCATCCAAAAACAGCAGATTACACTTTCTTCTCGAGTGCTCATGGAACATTCTCCAGGATAGATCACATCCTGGGTCACAAATCAAGCCTCAGTAAATTTAAGAAAATTGAAATCATATCAAGCATCTTTTCCGACCACAATGCTATGAGATTAGAAATGAATTACAGGGAAAAAAAGGTAAAAAACACAAACACATGGAGGCTAAACAATACGTTACTAAATAACCAAGAGATCACGGAAGAAATCAAAGAGGAAATCAAAAAATACCTAAAGACAAATGCCAATAAAAACATGACAATCCAAAACCTATGGGATGCAGCAAAAGCAGTTCTAAGAGGGAAGTTTATAGCTATACAAGCCTATCTCAAGAAACAAGAAAAATCTCAAATAAACAATCTAACCTTACACCTAAAGGAACTAGAGAAAGAAGAACAAACAAAACCCAAAGTTAACTGAAGGAAAGAAATCATAAAGATCAGAGCAGAAATAAATGAAATAGAAACAAAGAAAACAATAGCAAAGATCAATAAAACTAATAGCTGGTTCTTTGAGAAGATAAACTAAATTGATAAACCATTAGTCAGACTCATCAAGAAAAAGAGGGAGAGGACTCAAATCAATAAAATTAGAAATGAAAACGGAGAAGTTACAACAGACACTGCAGAAATACAAAGCATCCTAAGAGACTACTACAAGCAACTCTATGCCAATAAAATGGACAACCTGGAAAAAATGGACAAATTCTTAGAAAGGTATAACCTTCCAAGACTGAACCAGGAAGAAATAGAAAATATGAACAGACCAATCACGAGTAATGAAATTGAAACTGTGATTAAAAATCTTCCAACAAACAAAAGTCCAGGACTAGAGGGCTTTACAGGTGAATTCTATCAAACATTTAGAGAAGAGCTAACACCCATCCTTCTCAAACTCTTCCAAAAAATTGCGGAGGAAGGAACACTCCAAAACTAATTCTATGAGGCCACCATCACCCTGATACCAAAACCAGACAAAGATACTACAAAAAAAGAAAATTACAGACCAATATCACTGATGAATATAGATGCAAAAATCCTCAACAAAATACTAGCAAACAGAATCCAACAGCATATAAAAAGGATCATACAGCATGATCAAGTGGGATTTATCCCAGGGATGCAAGGATTCTTCAATATACGCAAATCAATCAATGTGATACACCATATTAACAAACTGAAGAATAGAAACCATATGATCATCTCAATAGATGCAGAAAAAGCTTTTGACAAAATTCAACGCCCATTTATGATAAAAACTCTCCAGAAAGTGGGCATAGAAGGAACCTACCTCAACATAATAAAGGCCATATACGACAAACCCACAGCAAACATCATTCTCAATGGTGAAAAACTGAAAGCATTTCCTCTAACATCAGGAATAAGACAAGGATGTCCACTCTCACCACTGTTACTCAACATAGTTTTGGAAGTCCTAGCCATGGCAATCAGAGCAGAAAAAGAAATAAAACGAATACAAATTGGAAAAGAAGAAGTAAAACTGTCACTGTTTGCAGATGACATGATACTATACGTAGAGAATCCTAAAGATGCCACCAGAAAACTACTAGAGCTAATCAATGAATTTGATAAAGTTGCAGGATACAAAATCAATGCACAGAAATCTCTTGCATTCCTATACACTAATGATGAAAAATCTGAAAGAGGAATTAAGGAAACACTCTCATTTACCATTGCAACAAAAAGAATAAAATACCTAGGAATAAGCCTACTTAGGGAGACAAAAGACCTTTATGCAGAAAACTATAAGACACTGATGAAAGAAATTAAAGATGATACCAACAGATGGAGAGATATACCATGTTCTTCGATTGGAAGAATCAGTATTGTGAAAATGACTATACCACCCAAAGCAATCTACAGATTGAATGCAATCCCTATCAAATTACCAATGGCATTTTTTACAGAACTAGAACAAAAAATCTTAAAATTTGTATGGAGACACAAAAGACCCCGAATAGCCAAAGCAGTCTTGAGGGAAAAAAACAGAGCTGGAGGAATCAGACTCCCTGACTTCAGACTATACTACAAAGCTACAGTAATCAAGACAATATGGTACTAGCACAAAAACAGAAACATAGATCAATGGAACAAGATAGAAAGCCCAGAGATAAACCCACGCACCTATGGTCAACTAATCTATGACAAAGGAGGCAAGGATATACAATGGAGAAAAGACAGCCTCTTCAATATGTGATGCTGGGAAAACTGCACAGCTACATGTAAAAGAATGAAATTAGAACACTCCCTAACACCATACACAAAAATAAACTCAAAATGGATTAGAGACCTAAATGTAAGACCAGACACTATAAAACTCTTAGAGCAAAACATAGGAAGAACACTCTTTGACATAAATCACAGCAAGATCCTTTTTGATCCACCTCCTAGAGTAATGGAAATAAAAACAAAAATAAACAAATGGGACCTAATGAAACTTCAAAGCTTTTGCACAGCAAAGGAAACCATAAACAAGGCCAAAAGACAACCCTCAGAATGGGAGAAAATATTTGCAAACGAATCAACAGACAAAGGATTAATCTCCAAAATATATAAACAGCTCATGCAGCTCAATATTAAAAAAACATACAACCCAATCCAAAAATGGGCAGAAGACCTAAATAGACATTTCTCCAAAGAAGACATACAGTTGGCCACGAAGCACATGAAAAGTTGCTCAACATCACTAATTATTAGAGAAATGCAAATCAAAACTACAATGAGGTATCACCTCACACCAGTTAGAATGGCCATCATCAGAAAATTTATAAACAACAAATGCTGGAGAGGGTGTGGAGAAAAGGGAACCCTCTTGCATGTTGGTGGGAATGTAAATTGATACAGCCACTATGGAGAACAGTATGGAGGTTCCTTAAAAAACTAAAAATAAAATTACCATATGATTCAGCAATCCCACTACTGGGCATATACCCAGAGAAAACCATAATTCAAAAAGACACATGTCGGGCTTCCCTGGTGGCACAGTGGTTGAGAATCTGCCTGCCAATGCAGGGGACACGGGTTCGATCCCTGGTCTGGGAAGATCCCACATGCCGCGGAGCAACTAGGCCCGTGAGCCACAACAGCTGAGCCTGCGCGTCTGGAGCCTGTTGTCTGCAACAAGAGAGGCCACGATAGTGAGAGGCCCGCACACCGCGATGAAGAGTGGCCCCCGCTCGCCGCAACTGGAGAAAGCCCTCACACAGAAACGAAGACCCAACACAGCCAAAAATAAATAAATAAATAAATAATTAAAAAAAAAAAAAAAAGACACATGCACCCCAATGTTAATTGCAGCACTATTTACAACAGCCAGGTCATGGAAGCAACCTAAATGCCCATCAACAGACGCATGGATAAAGAAAATGTGGTTCATATATTCAATGGAATATTACTCAGCCATAAAAAGGAATGAAATTGGGTCATTTGTTGAGACGTGGAAGGATCTAGAGACTGTCATACAGAGTGAAGTAAGTCAGAAAGAGAAAAACAAATATCGTATAATAATGCATATATGTGGAACCTAGAAAAATGGTACAGATGAACCGGTTTGCAGGGCAGAAGTTGAGACACAGATGTAGAGAACAAACGTATAGACACCAAGGGGGGAAAGCGGTGAGGGGGTGGGGATGGTGGTGTGATGAATTGGGAGATTGGAATTGACATGTTTACACTGATGTGCATAAAATTGATGACTAATAAGAAACTGCTGTATAAAAAAATAAAGTAAATGAAATTCAAAAATTAAAAAAAAAAAATTAAACATAACAAGAACTTTAAGGATTACCTTTTCCTCACTTATTTATAAATAAAATCTAATAAATTAATTAAGATTATTGTTAACTTAAGGAAGTAACTATCCAGGGAATCAATAAAAGTTTTTGAGTGTAGTGATTTTATTGTTTATTTGTTTTGTTTACTGTAATGCAAGTGATGTCTCTGCCTCAAGAACGTACCTAAAGGCTGGGTCACTGGAGGCCAGGTACAGCACATGCACAGTGGCTTGCTGTTCCAAGATATCAAATTTAGATCACTAAATATTTCATATTTTAAGAGCAGCAGGCATTACTAGTATTCATTTATACAGTACACTTTTGGTCTCTCTATATAGATAGATAGATATAGATAGATAGATGATAGATAATAGATGCATGTATATATATATATATATATATATATATATATATATACACACACACGTAAAAAACAAAAAACAAAAAGCAACATAGAGAAACTTGATCAAAAGCTGCAGAGCTAAAGCCTCCAAAGGGACAAACCCTCCACCTGAGTGTTTGCCCTGGGTAGCAAGTGACTTCCTGCTTTGCAAACAAACGTTTCAAAGGGCTGATATTTAAAATTCCAAAGAACCCTACATGTCACCATTTTTTGACCATTTACAGAGCAAAATGAACCAGAATATCAGGAATATTGGGGTTCGATTTTCTTAAGCTACAGAAATATTTAAAAGTTAAAGGAGCATTACAGCAAAGAAGATAAGAGATTTCAACCACCATTCCTCCCAGGAATTTTCAGGTTTTAGTGCAGCTTAAGAATCACCCAAATACTATGGCCTAAGTTCCTGGCTTCCTGGCTTCACACTCGGAGATTCTGCTCTGTAAAGTGCCAAAGACCAGCAGCCTTAGCACCACCTGGGAACCTGCTAGAAATGCAAACTCTTTTTTTTTCTTTTGGCCGCACTGCTCGGCTTGTGAGATTTTAATTCCTTGACCAGGGATTGAACCCAGGCCCTTGGCAGTGAAATCATGGAGTCCTAACCACTGGACTGCCAGGGAATTCCCTAGAAATGCAAATTCTTGAGCCCACTCCAGACCTCCGGAATCTAAAACTCTGGGGTAGGATCCAGTCAGCAGTGTTTAAACAAATTCTCAGAGGTGATTCTGATGCACACAAAAGCTTACTAATCACTGAGATATAGCATGGTTATTTTTACCATGGTGGTTCTCACTTTGCAAAAGTACTGATGCCTTGTCTCCAGGTCCAGGCCAGTAGAATCAGAAGCTCTGCCTACATTTAGAGAAACACTGGCAGATAAGAGAGCTGCTGGATTAGTTTGTGGAAAGTCTCTCCTCTCTCTAAAATGACACACAACTATCTTCGGCTAAAACCCTGAATAATTATAGCTTCTGCCTACACACCCATCTTCACTTCTCTCCATCACTTTCTTCTCTTCCTACTCTCCCCTCTCTGAAGCCCCTCAGTGCCCTGCAAGCACTGTGCCCTCTAGCCTCTGCCTAGAACTGCCACCTTGCCCCATTTTTATTGGTCTAATACCCATTGTCTTTCAAGGCCCCAGTCAGGTCATTCCAGGCAAGAATCTGCTTTGACTCCGTCTAGTTTTGCATACATCTCTGCCCCTCACTTCCCTCCATCAAGGCATTTCCTGAACTGCATTAGAAAGGTTTATTTGTGAGCTCCTCCTCTATCCTATGATTCTCCTAGCCCCCACCTTCACCGCCAAGGCAAGGCCTTGTTTGTCTACTGCTGTGTGCTTAGCATCTAACCCAGTGTAGACTGGTGCTCCATCACTGTCTGTTAGGAATGACTCCCCAGGTGGCACATTATTAGAGGTGCTATAAAATGTTAAGAGCATGGGCTTTAGCACCAGACTACTTGGGTTCATGTCCTAGCTCTACCATTTACTAGCTATGTAAGTTTGGACGAATTACTTCATCTCTGTTCCACAGTGGTTGGTGTTGATGAAACTTTTGTTGTTATTTTTTTATTGCAGTATAGTTGATTTATAATGCTGTGTTAATTTCTGCTGTACAGCAAAGTGATTCCGTTATACATTTATATATACATTCTTTTTTTTATATTCTTTTCCATTATGGTTTATTGTAGGTTATTGAATATAGTCCTCTGTGCTATACAGTGGGAGCTTGTTGTTTATTTGTTGTTATTTTTAATTGCTCTCTCTTGCTGAGAAACTACTCTGTCCACAGGGTCTGTGCTGAGTGCCTTTAAAAAAAATTGTGTGTGCATGATGTCATTTAATTTTCACAACAATCTGGGAACTGGTTAGCTATTCCCACTCAAGGGAGGGAGGCTTGGAAAGGTTAATCAACTTGCCAAGCCCCGTTTAAAAAACAACGTAGAGGGGCTTCCCTGGTGGCGCAGTGGTTGAGAATCTGCCTGCCAATGCAGGGCACACGGGTTCGAGCCCTGGTCTGGGAAGATCCCACATGCCGCGGAGCATGTGAGCCACAACTGCGCGTCCGGAGCCTGTGCTCCGCAACAAGAGAGGCCGCGATAGTGAGTGGCCCCCGCTTGCCACAACTGGAGAAAGCCCTCGCAAAGAAACGAAGACCCAACACAGCCATAAATTAATTAATTAATTAATTAAATTAAAAAACAACAACATAGATTGGAGGTCACATGCAAGAATTTGAGGCAGAATCCAAACTCCAAACCCAGCTCTTGCCTCTATACTATCTCGTATCTCTGAGACGAGCTGCCAAGATTTAAATACACAAAGAGTTAAACACACGATGGTGTGAAGGATGGTACAAAGCGGTATAGGATTCTCTTCCAAACTTGTGGCCCAGAGAAGGGCTACAAATTCAGCAGGAAGGATGTCGCAGCAAAGATGAGCCCAGATGGCAAACTCATTAACCTACCCGGTGGGATGCACGGAGGGTAAGGAGGCCCAGTGTAGACACTTTTCTAAACAGAAGCTGGCAGGCATTTCCTAAATATTGTTACTGATGGGTAATAAAATGTCCTTCCCACCCCCAGCCTCACTTCCCCCCACAGGCTTGATTTAATAGAACCAGGTAGAGCCTGGCGATTTGCACAATGACCAGTGCCCCAGTCCGTTCACCTCTTGGTGATCTCTAGACCACACTTGGACAAATGATGCTTTGTATCTCTCATATTTTACATGCCATTTTCCGTTGTTTTGTGCTAATATTTTACATGCATTATTACAAAAACCTAACACAGAGATTTTAAAGGGATGACCTTTTTCAACATAAATAGCGATTCTCATATTTTCTCCTCATAGCCCTAGGGAGGATGCAGAATACTGTCACCGCCCAGGGTTGGGTGAGCCTCTGCCCTGCCTTCTGAGACCCATCCCTGCCCTATGCGCTCCCGGGAGACAGGACCTTGGGTGGATTCAGCCCTGACTCAGTGATCAGGCTGATTCTCCTGGGGTCCCCCTGGTTCTCCTTCAAACAACTCGGCAAATCAATCTCTGTGGCTTCAACGGACCTGCAGGTGCAGCTGTGGAAAGTTTACATAATGCCAGCTGCACAGTGAAGTGGCAAAACCTTGACAAAATATTAGCTCTGTTCCACCTGGCAACCCCACTTCAGGTGCACGAAAATGCAGTGTCATTCAGGACACATTCAGACATTTTCCCTGAGGGGAAATTTAAATTTAACATGAAATCAAGTTGTCATTCCTTTCGGCTTTTAAACAGAGATTGAACACTCAGATAGGAAGTGCTCGGAACTGTGATTTTGATTTCAAGGAAAAGTGAAATATTGTTAGTAGTCTAAATGTGAGTAATTTAACCTTAAAGATTATATTTAAATATAATTTTTATATTTTTAATTTAATTATATATTTAAATAAAAATTTACTAATACTTTTACCCTCAAACAGTAAAGATGTTATTTAAGCTCAGGGATAAGTTCACCAAAATGTCTGTTTGTTAAATGACACTCTGATGTTCCCAACTCTTTATCAAACATTTATCGGAAACCCAATGTGCCAGGTGCTGTGCTGGGGGCTAGGAATAAAAAGATCAATGAGATGGCATCTCTATGTACTAGGAAAGAAGTGCATGGGAACAATTACTGAGAATACAAATACAAAAAGCACTATAACGAAGGACTGTGACGACTCGGGAGAAGAGAGGTCAGATCTGCACGTGGATGGAGAGACTTGTAAAAAGGAAGTAATCTGGTGGCATGTAAAATAAGCTTTGAATAAGAACCTGCTGTATAAAACAATAAAATAAAATAGACTTTGGATGATCAATAGATTACTTAACAGAGAAGGGAGAAGAGAGGACTCTGGACAGAGAGATGAATTGCAGCAGGGTGGTGATGCAGATGGAGAAGGGAAGGTGGTCCAGATCACGGCCATCAGGAAGTGGAGGGAACAGCAGAGGGAAAGCAACCTGCAAAGAAAACTGAGTAGTAGTTGGGAAGCCAGGAGACTGTAGAATCCCAGAAGGCAGGACAAGAGCAGAGAAGGTGGTAGTCCATGAGGTCACATGCTGTAGACAATGAAGTGAGAGTCTTGGCAAGACTAAGGTGCCAAGGTGCAGCTAAGGTGCCCCAGCGGGTCGGGCAGATGAGGAGACAGAACAGAATGGTTTCCTGGGTGGATGGTTGATGATGACACGAGGATGTCATCAACAGTTCTTTCATGCATTTCCTGGTGGGGAGGAAAGGAAGATGGAAGAGTATCTGCATGGTCGGCAAAGGTTGTTTTGCCATGAGGAGGTCTTAAGCAGATTTAAATGACAGTGGAAAGAGCCAATCAGAGGGGAGTGTAGTGAGGCCACTGGGAGGGTGGGAGGGGGTGAGAGTCGAGCTTTGGATGCAGGGAAGGGCCGTCTCTTCCCTTGAGGCAGGAAAGGAGGAGGAAGAGATGGGTGTGGGAGGAGATACTTTCGTGGAACTGGTGGTGAGAGGCGATTTCCTCTGAGATGGCAAAGCTGTCTTCCGAGAGTGAGGTGTGTGTGCACGTGCGTACGTGTGTGTGTCCCCCATGCGTGGGTGGGGAAATGTGTCTGGGAATCATTAGCGTCTCCAGCAGCACGAGGGCTCAGGTGCCTCTTCTGATATTTCTGGACTTAGATCACACTGTTCCCTGGCTGCTTTGTGCTCTCCCGTACAACGCATGAGTGTGTGTGTCTGGATTTAGGTATAAAAATTCAGATGTGCTTGCACTTTCTTGCCGGCAGAACTTCTGCTTTCCCTCGGTTCCTGGTGGAGCTCAGGTATGTAGCATGTGCTCCATAAAGAACTTGGTTCATGAAAGATCTTTCCACTCATCGTGCCCCTGCTTTAGCCCGACTCCAAAGGGAAGAGCAACTATCATTCTAGAGGGATCCCGCCCTGGGGACAGGGAACTGAAATTGCGTCAGCATTTTTAGTACAAAAGTCTATTATGGTAAATAAAGCAGAAATTTTACCTGGTCTGAACAATGCCTGGGTGTATGCTGTGATATTGAATGAGAGCTTTAAAAAAAAAAAGTAAGTTTTATGCTTTATTGCCTATCTCCTCCACCAACACACACACACACACACACACACACACACTCTCACACACACAAAGCCTGTTCTGCATGTGCACTTGTGGGTGCCCACACACAACCCAAGTCTGAAATCTTTCTGCTCCTTCAAAGGCCGGCAGCAGGATTTGTCTGCAATGCGGCAGGCAGACAGGAGAAAGGGTTAAGTAAGGATCTGGAGCAATGCTTCCCCTTGTCCTTTGAGGAGTAACAAAGAGAGGAAGCACAGCCTTTGTGGAAGGAAATTCCCAGGCCCCACATGACCTGCCCTGTGAACCCCTCAGGGGTGTCTGATAATAAACACTTGCAAACAAAACAATCCATAAAGGTGTTTTTTTTACTAACATTTGCGCATTTTTCACCAAAGGGCTAGAACAGCTTTTCCTGCATCTGCAGACCCCAGAGGGGGCCTGGCCATCCACCTGCTGGCAAAGCCCGACCATCTTCTCCAGGCTCAGGGCTGGCGTTTCTATGTGCAGGTCCCCTGGCCCCTGGGGTCTCTGATTGTGCAGGGGCCCCGTCCTCATAGCAGGCTGCTGGGATGCAGATGGTAGACCCCACACAGGGTGGGTATGGACCACTGTGTGCAGACCTGAGACCCACCTTTCCTCTTCCGTAGTAACCCCCAGACGCAAGCCTGAGCATTGCAACCTTGACTCATAGTGCAGTGACCTTCCCAGGAGTGGGGAGCGCTTGACAAAGGCATGAAACCTCTCCTAGTAAAGTGTGTCCATTAAGTAACAAATTAGGCTTCCTCCTCTGCAAGGAGGAAAAAAACCCAAACCTAACCAAAACCAAAACAAAAAAGCAAACCCCCCAAACAACAACAAAACCCCCTGGAGACTTGATGGCAAATATTCTTACAAAAATTTATTGGAAGGAGCTCAAAGCATATTAAGACCAAAATGCAAAACTCTGAGCAAAAGTCTAGTTTGGGTCAGTTTATTTGTAATATTGCACCTTATTTCTCCCAAAACTAATAGGATGTGAGGTTTATTGCATCCATTTTGTAGATAAATAAATCAAAGATCAGAAACTGGTCTAGGATAATAGGAAAGATCTAGGTGACTCAGGTGTCTTTTCTCCTCTGTGTGTGTGTGTGTGTGTGTGTGTGTGTTGGCGCTGTGTGTACATGCATCTATGCTTTTTAAAAACTATAATATGCTTTAAAACCCCTTTATTAATTGCAATCTAACCCAGGATCTTAGCATGACAACCCCGTTTCTGGGCTAGACCTGAATCCACTTCACGACAAGGGTGAGGGTTGAGTAGATCCTCAACTACAAATAGAAAGCTGAAACTTTATTTCCGAAATGCCATTACTGATCTCTGGGATATTTTTAGATGAGATAATCATACACGTCTACTCATTTGCATGTGCCCAGAGCTGCCGGACGACCTGCACGGTGACCCCAGCACTGAGGACCATGTAGACCGAGGGAACGATAAGTTCCAGATTTCATGGGGGCAGGGTTACCCGGAGCTTTGCACTCAGGCCCCCTGCTGCCCTTTGTACTGTGACAATGCGCGGAAGCACAGGCTTGTTAGAGGAAATTCCCAGGGCCTTAGTTTGGACATTAGACCGCTGCTTTGTGGTGCTGGGCCGGCATCTAAAAATAAACATGCGGGTCTGCACCAGTTTCTGTGATTTTGTCCTGCATAGTTGATTATATCTCAAGGGATTTTTTTAAAATTTTGTTTTCAAGAAAGTGAGCTTGGGTAAAGCTGGAGAATAAAATATATTATAGTTTTGTTTCAATTTGACAAAATGCAGCATTTGCTGACATCCACTTCTACTGAAAGAACGACAGCTTCTTTTCCCTGAGATTTCAAAACAAATATGGAAGAAATGAAAAGCACGTGGAGGTGCTGCCCAAGCAAGTGCAGAAAAGATGTGAGGGTCCAAAACTGCAAGACCAGAAAGTTCTTCTGAGTCCTGGAAGGATGAAGTATTAGCAAAGCCTCCAAGCAGACCTGGAGCAGTGAGTGATGTGTGTGCAGGCCCCTCTCCCCCTAAGCTAAATTCTCCCTTTTGTAAAAGCCTCCAGGTCCTTGGCGGGCAGAGAGGCTGTTATCATGTGGCTCATTTAGCAGAAAAGGAAAGGTGGGTGGAAAACAATGGCTGATGAACTTGACTCAGAGCAGGCAGCCAGCTGCAGCCAGCTCTCCTCTCCCCCCAAAAGTCAAATACCACATTCACAGTCCCCGTAATTTAGAGGATGGTAGAACCATTTATTTTGCACTTTTTAAAATTAGATTTCGGGGTGGCAAAGAATACATAGACATATCGTCGTGTTTTCATTTTATACATAGAGCAAAAATCAGGGACAAAGCTCGGAGTCTTGCTGTTAACTTGCTTGATCCCAGTTTGGCTGAAAATGTACCAAAATGTGGCAATTTTCCATCAAATAGGAATGTGTTTGCAGCACAAGAAGTAACCCACGATCTAGTTAAAGAGTAACCCAAGAAGAGCGGTTTGGAGTGAACTTTTCCCATCTCATTGTTCTCGTTTCTTTTTTTGCTTTTTCCTGGAAATCCAACCTTTTGACTGTTGCTGCAAAGACCCTATTTAAAAAGCATCTCAGCTGATGGGTAGGGCTAGCTAGTCAAAAGGCAGCCCTGATCACTCTGTAGTCTGATGCTTTTTCTTGCAGACTTTTATTTTGTGGCTTGGGCTGGAACCTTGGCATCACGAGACTCTTGGTAGCTTTGAGTGGGAAGGACCTCGAGGTCATCACCCAGACTCCACCCAGTACGGGCATCCCTTTGGGAACACCCTGGCCATGGTCTTCCAAGGTGCTGGAACACTGCCCAGGACAGGGTGTTCACCCTGCCACAAGGCAGCTCACCCAGTTTTAGACAATTCAAATGGTGGATAAATCCTTCTGTATGTTGAGCTAAGACCTGTTACCCTATAATTTCCACGGATCCATCCTCTGTTGACCCCTTTTCCCACCTTGAGCCATCTTTAAATATTTGAAGGCAACCTTCACGGGCTGCAAGACTTACTTCTTACTTCAAATGTCCTCTGGTTCTTTCAACTATTCTGCACATGACAATTTTCTCACTTTCACCCTCTTGGTCAGCCTCCTTTTTTCAGAGCTGATGTATTTTTTGAGGCAACATACTAGGCACTTAAGCTAATTAATCTTCTCTACAACCTTGCTTGGTAAATATTATCTGCATTTTCAGAAACAAATCTAAGACTTGATGAGATACAACCACTTATTGAAGGAGATGGGTCTACCTCTGTCTAGCCCACTCCATGCCTCTGATGAAAAAACAAATGTTGGTCAGGTACAGGCAAGGTTGATCTCAGATACACCCCGAGATCTGCAGTAGGTCATTAGAAACCTCCCATGTAGGTGAGCCTCTTTTTTCTGTTGCTACAAGGTGTGCTTACTGATAGAGATTAATGTTAACTTGAGGAGTGAGGAAATGACCATCAGAAAACACTCTGCCTGCTGGGAGGCAACTATACACAAGGTGGGTATGCAGGAAATTTGGAGGCAAAGAGATGCACGAGGAACAGGAAGCAAGAAGGAACTCAGAAGGTTTGGAAGGCATTTCGTTTGGAAGCTGCACACAATGATGGAGCAGGAAGAGAAGGCTCAGACAGGGAAAGGGTGAACCCTTGCGAGTGCCTAAAGAGTGTGCTGCAGCCTAAGCCTGGTGGCTGTATCTGGAGAACAAATAGAAAGTATTTGTTTCCTCCCGGCTGTGCATGCACCCCATGGGGGTGCAAAGCTCGGGGACAAAGGATACTATGCCCGGCCCCCAACCTCTGATTCTAGGTGAAATGAACACAAATTCGAAAGAACCCAAGTGTAATCAGAAAGGGAGTCCTTACAACTATGCCACAGCGAGGGTCAGGGGTCCCTTCTTTGCTCTGTGTCTATAAGTTTCCAGATTTTTCCTACACTACTTGGTGGAGCTACTTCCTTCCCTTCTCCTGACTGCTTTCCAAAAGCAGAGACTGCCTGAGGATGACATTGCCTTCCTCCTCGGCTGCCTTACTTCAAACCAGCTCTCCACCCAACAATGAATACCGAGTGGATTCCTCTAAGCTTCAGGGCGCTGCTCCCTGGAAGCCATTGCCACATAGCGTTTGACGGAAGGTGCCAAAGGACAACATTAATGTCACAGCTGAGCCCATGGGCATAGTCATGAAATGTCTCCCTTAAGATCTCCTCTTTGCCAGTTTGACCCAGAGAACGGCAGAGCCCTGCCCTTCAAATCATCACGTAACATGACAGAAGTGAGTGCAGAGGCTCCCTGGATATTATCTTCTCTGTACACTCATGAAGGCAGGGGGCCTCTTTTCCTTCTAATTCTCCATCTTGTTCACCACTTGAGAAAATCCAGGTCCAGCAAATGGATGTGGACCCACCCAGGGTCACCTGGCTAGGGAATTGCAGGTGCTGGACTAAATCAAGGTGCTGAAACACAGCCCAGCTTCCTTTCTACTAAATCACTCTGCCTTCAAGCTCCTGCTGTCTTTACTTGGATGTGCCAGCTTTGGTTAAAGATAAGGCTTTCAGTTTTCCTTCAGACTTTCTAAGGAAAAGCAAGACAGAGGATGATAAAAGGCACATCTTCTCTATGGGGAGCTGCATGGAGGCAGGGCTCGCATTTGTGTCGCTGGTCATCGTATTTGAAGCAGGTAGCATGGTAACTGGTATGGGAAAGGTGTTCAGTACCTATTTGCTGAAAAATGAGTAAGTCTCTGACTTGGAGTGGTGGCGAATGAGGGGCACTGATAGAGAAACACCTCCTGGGAGAGACTATTCACAGCGACATAAAGAAATAGATTCGAAAAGGTATGGCACAGGGTAGGTACTCAAAATATTTGGTGAAAAAAATGAATCCAGCAAGTCTCATAAAGGAGAGTGTGGAAAAATATTATAGAGTGTGGCAATCTCCTTGGAAGACTTCAAACTATAGACCTCCGTCTGGGGATGATTTGGGCCTCTTCAGACAATGTATCCATTCATTTGTTCATCCATTCATTCATTCATGAATTCAAAAACACTGAGCACAGGCTATGTACCTGGCATTGGTTCAAGTGTTACGGATTCAGAAGTCAATCTCCAGTAACTCCTCAAGGATGAAAATAATAAACCTAGCAACGATCATTTAATGTACTAAGGGCTATGGCAGAAGCACTTCGCTAAGTTGCCATAAAATTGCAGACTTGATGGGCATTTAGTTTAAGGTGGAGTGGATGGGGGAGGGGGGAGGAACAATCAGGCTGCAGTGGGTAGTTGGGTGGAGAAGATGAATGAAGTTATCGGGGACAGAAAGAACAGCGCACACAGACATAGGTAGGCATTAGAGCTCTCTCATATTGGGGAAATGGAAGGTATTGGGTACAGCTGGAAAGTCAGAGGGTGAGAGGTACGGCTGGCCGGATGAAAAGGGCCAGACCTTGAAGGTGTTGTCTACCCTTCCTTAAGCTGGGGCTTCACAAACTTTAATGCATGTGAATCACCCAGGGACCTGGTTAAGATGCAGATTCAGTAAATCTGGGGAGCAGACAGAGAACCTGCATCTCTAACAAGCTGCCCAATGAGGCCTGATGCAGCTGGTCCTTGGACTACCCTTTAGGAAGCAAGGCTGTAAGCAATGGGGTGCAATGGAGATATTTCACTGAAGAGAGTGACATTAAGAGAATTGCATTTTCCCAAGAACCCTGTAGCAGGATATGGAGGATGGAATGGAGGGAGACTCTGCTGGGGTAAAATACAGAAGTGGCAAGAAATTTTGAGCATCTGAACTAAATAAAGTTAGGAAAGAACAGTCAATGTTCAAATAAACAGGTGTAGACTGGTATTCTATGAAGTCGCTATAAAATCTTTCTCCCAGAGGAAAGGTGGCTTGTGAGGACGAAGATGAAACAATGAAAGCATAAGAGGCAAAAAAAAAAGTCAAAGAAGCATGTAGTGTTATTTGAATAAGTCTAGACCCACCTCTGGGTCTCAGTGGACACGTCAAATCTAGCCCCAGTAATGACTGAAAAAGCAGCCAGCTAAGGGGAGCAGCATATCTGCAGACAATTATCACAACAGAGCAAATAAAATCAGCCTTCTCAGCCATCACTTGAGAGACACTTGCATCTAGTTTCAGGAAGCTTCAGGAAGAACAATTGTTTCATAGAAAATTCTGGAAAATAACATGGCAGTCCACCTGGTCCTGAACACAGTGCTTGTTGATTTCTTATAACTCACAGGCACCGGAAATTAGAAACACCTATTTATATTCCTGTCAGAAAATACCCTATCAGCTCTAAGGCATCTTTAACTGAAAGGAAAAACTCAGACAGGAGTAAAAAAAAAAAAAAATCAAGGGAAGGGTCTACATTGTTGAAAAGGAAAGGCAGGTGGTAAACATTTTCTCATATACTGAAGCCCCCAAAATGCAACTTCTAATGGGATTTCCCTCCAAAGAAAAGAAAAATCGGCTTCGTGTTCTAGGTACTATTCTGGGTGGCATTCTGTATCCAAAGATGTACAAAAGCAAAACCCCCAAGAGTCATCTCCCCTCTCACTCTTTTTCCCCACATCCTGTAAATGAGTAAACCTCAACCAGACGCAGAGGTTGAAAACACGCAGCCAACTGGAAAAGCCATATGGACACACGCTTCAGAACAGCTTTGTTCACAGTACAAGACAAAAGAAAAGAGTGCAGGAACCTACCTTGCTCGTCTGTGCTTTGCAGCCTCGTGAAATTTAACCCTGTACTGGAGAGCTTCCCAAGAACCTCTTTGGGGAGGTGAAACTGAAGGGCCTCCCCTTCAATCACAGCCACGGAGAGGGTGGGGTTGCCCAAGACCAGACTTCAGCTCCTCGGCTCACGGGGACCTCAGGGAGCAGAGGTGAACTGCCGTCTAGTCTCTGCTGCAGGAAGAAACTGGGTGACTCGGTGTGGCTGGAGGTGGGGGGTGGAGGCTGGGGGAAGGGAAGTAATCTGGGAACCGTATTAAATAAGAGATCCTCGCCGCATGATTTCCTGTAGTAGGTGCCTGTTGTCTCTCTCCAGGCTCCCCAGAGGAAATAAGACATTTAAATGTGTCCTTTGGCCACTGGCAAGAAGAGAATAAACATGCTAAGAATTGTGGAAGTGAGAATTAGCAGGGCAGCAGGCAGGGGGCTGATGGGCCAGCTAGCTTTACCTTGTACCAAGTGCTTTCTTCCTGAAGTTTCTCCAAGTGTTTAACTCTGCAAAAGTCAAGCATGTCCTCATCCTCTTCCACCGAGCTGAAGAATTTTCTGGCCACACTCCAGATGCCATGCTGCAGAGCCGTCGGTAAGAGGCAGGCCGGAACAGGCCTGAGAAGGGTCTGCCTGCCAGCTGAGGCAAAGACCCTCTCAGCTCTGTCTCTGGAAACGCTGATGACAGTCTGTGTCTAATTCTGGAACACTTCCTCAAGTCCTCGGGCCATCTTACCCTAGGGTTTAAAGAATTCTCTGAAGGCAAACATCCGTAGATTGCTAGAAGCAGGACTCCCCGCTACATAATTGGTGGGGCTCAGTGCAGAATGAAAACGTGAGGTCACTCCTTCAGAAATTAAGGATTTCTAGATGACAGTAGAACCTTAAACCAAGTGCGGGCCCTTCTGAGAACAGGGCTGTTTGCGGCTTATGTAGGTGGTACATCTGTGAAGCCCATCCTGCCACTGTGTCACCGAACGCAAGTTGTGTGCCCGACGCACAGTGAGGCCAAACAAACCGAAACATTGGAGTTTGGAGCAGAGAAAGGTTTTTTTGCAGGGCCATGCGAGAAGAACGAGGGGCTTATGTCCCCCAAACCCCACATTCCCTGAAGGGTTTCAGCAAAGCATTTTTAAAGGCCAGATGAGGGAGAGGGGTCCCAGGGTATGTGATCAGCTCGTGCACAATTCCCTGATGGGCTGGGGTCACAGGGGTGAACATTATCAATCATCAGGTGCCAGAAGGTCCCGGGGGCTACATGCTCATGATCATCAAGTAGTTAATTTCTTCCATCTGGTGGTTGTTTTTAGCATCTGAAAAACTCAGGAAATACGCATGAAATACGATTATCTGGGTACTTCAGAGAGGAGCTAAAGCAGAGGCCATGGGGGAGGGGTCCGCCCTGGGATGGCCCCATAGGGTCCTGCTCGGTTCCAATAGGAAGCAGGCTGGAACTGTGGGCGTGTTGGTTTTAACAAGCTGTGTTATCAAGAGGCCTGGACTATTGCCACCTTGTTCTGAGGGGTGACAGTCAGCCTTTGAAGAGCAATGTACTCAGAAGCTGGTAGAAAGGGGGGGAAAAGCTGGGTTGTGGGTGTGAGCGGGCACAGACCGCAAACACATCCCTGGGTTAAAATCCCACCAGTGGTCTCCTCAGTGCTTTTTGGTCCACCACCTCACCCCCATCCATTCTCTTCCCCGAAGTCAGAGCAACCTCTCAATTGCTGTCTTCATGGAATTATCAGCATGCTTAAACTCTTCCAGTAGCCTAAGGATAAAGGCCAAATGCTTGAGCATGGTTCACAGACCCTTCAGGACCAGCACTGGCTATCCTCTTGCACCTGACCTCAAAGCCCACCTCCCCCCCCTTTTCCTTCTCCTCACCCCCCTTTTCCTTCTCTCCATCTCCACCTCTATCCTCTCCTGGAATTCGCTCTCTGAAGGATGCCCTCTACCAACCCCTAATCCTTTGAATCTCACATCTTCTAGAAAGTCCTTTTCTGATTCCTGGGCCCCTTCTGTGTTCTTCCGTAGCCAACCATGCTTATCTCTCCCGGAACACGCATAACTCGAAGTGGTGAAGGTCTGTTACTTGCCCACGCCTCCTGCTGGGCTATAAATTCCATAAAGTCATGGACGGCGTCTATTTCAGCATTACACCCCTAGACCTAGGACCCACGAGGGCGTTATTTGTGTAAGGTGGCATTAGCAGGAAGCGCACTATTAATTACAGCTCTCCACTTTTTGAAAAAGGGAAAACATATGACTCAGAGGAAAACATAAGATGATTGTTACGGTTTTACAGTTTAAACTCTGGCAGACAAAGTGGAGCGATTTCACAGGCAATACGGCAGGGCTATTATTAAAACACCACAGTTTGTCATGTGCTGTCCGTCCCTGTTCTTACAGGGACTGTATTATGAGTAGAAAATGACCTCTATTCTGAAACTGAAGCTCTGGACATGCCAAGAGGATGGAGGACTGAAGTTAAAAGAAAGGGTGAAGGAAAATAGGAAGTGGTTGGAGGTGAGAAGGGGCTGGGGGGATGCCAAGTGGGAGAGAGGAAAGGAAAGAGGGAATGAGGAGGGAGGAATGTAGGAGGAGGGAAGGGAAGACAGGTAAAGATGGAGAGGTGGGAAGAAACACAGGGTCCAGCAAAGGCTGGGAAACTGTGGGGTAGAGGGACAGAGGGATGGAGGGGGATGACTCTCCAGGTCACCGTTTCATCTAGAAGCATCTAGAAACTCCTTGTTCCCTCCATGACTCCCCGGTGCCTTTCCTGTGCTCCCTGATAAATCAAACTGGTGTTTTCTAAAACCCAAAATGCAGAAGGGGGTCGAGGGTTGTGCCACAGAGCTGCTGTGATGACACAGAAATTAGCTTCTGTGTTTTGCTTGGATTTGGAAACATCTTGAAAGTCACCTAATTAGTTTTC